>NC_090387.1:16891736-17197645 GCF_036365525.1 Heterodontus francisci
TCCTAAAACTAAATCTAAAACTGCATCCTCTCTTGTTGGACTTGCTACATACTACCAAAAAAGTTCTCCTGAATGCACCCCTAGAATTCTGCTCCCTCAATTCATTTCACACTAGAACTATCACAGTTAATATTGGGATAGTTAAAATCCCCTACTTTTACTGCCCTATTGTTTTTGCACTTCTCAGAGATTTGCCTACATATCTGCTCTTCTATCTCCAACTATTTGGGGGTCTAAAGTACACTCCCAGCAGTGTGATTGCCCCTTTTATGTTCCTTAGCTCAATCCATATGGCCTCATTTCATGAACCTTTCAACATATCATCCCTTCTCATAACTGTAATTGATTCTTTGACCAAAATTGCCACTCCCCCTCCTTTTTTATGTCCCTCCCTATTGTATCTGAAAACCCTGTAACCAGGAACATTGAGCTGCAATTCCTGTCCCTCCTTAAGCCATGTTTCTGTAATAGCTATAATATCATACTGCCATGTGTCTGTGCCCTTATCTCATCTGCTTTATTTGCTATATTTCTTGCACTGAAGTAGATACCCTTGAGCACGGCCAAACTCTATTTTTTATTTTCTAACCTTTGTTTCCTCTGCCTTCCAGACTCGGCCACTAATTTTCTGCCTTCCATTTTTATTTCTGATTTTGACCCAACTGAGTCGACTTTCAGGTCCTCACCCCCCTGCCAAATTAGCTTAAATCCTCCCCAACAGCACTGGCAAAGCGTCCCACAAGGAACTCAATCCCAGCTCTGTTTAGGTGCAACCGTCTGGCCTGCATAGGTCCCATCTCCCCCAGAGCCAGCCCCAATGTCTCAAGAATCTAAAGCCTTTCCTCCTGTATCAACTTTCCAGCCATGCATTCATCTGTTGTATCCTTCTATTCCTGAACTCACTTGCGTATGGCACTCAGAGTAATCTGGAGACGACTACTTTTGAGGTCCTGCTTGCAAATTTCTTACCTAGCTCAGTAAACTCCTTCTTCAGGACCACATTAATTACTGCTGAATAACATGTCTAGCCCTGAAAAATTAATTTTACAAGTGTGAAGTCACATTTCCCAAGAAGAAAATTAGTGTTGGAGATTATTTTAAAACTAAAAGTTACAGTAGATTTTTTTTACATTTTTCTTTGTTTCTTTTATCTCTCTCCCTTAATCCCATTTCTATTTACCAATCTTTATTTTGTTTTTATTTAAATTTAATTTATATTTCCCGCTTTAGGCCTGCATATCACAGTGAGGACTCTCAATCTGATTGGTTGAAGAGCCTCGCCATTGCCTGCCCTATCCAGTCAGCACAGATACCCTGTATTAGGCGCTGCAGTGGAAAAGACGCCAGATTAGAGGAAACCTCCACTAACAAGCTATGAAAAGTCTGCGGGAAGCCATCAGCGAGCGGAACAGCAAGTGCCGTTCCCTTGCTGAGGCTATCCATAGTCTCAGGATAAGGGAATGGCCAATTCTAACTGAGACAAGGACAAATTTCTTCATTTAGTGGGTTGTGAATCTTTGTCATTCTTTAGCCGAAAGGGATGTGGAAGCTCCATTGTTTAGTATATTCAAAGCTGAAATTGATAGATTTTTCGACTGTAAGGGAATCAAAGGATATGGGGATCAGACAGGAAACTGGAGTTGGTGTCAACAATCAGCCATGACCTTATTAAATGGCACAGCAGGTTCAAGGAGCGGCATGACCTACTCCTGCTTCAATTTTTCATGTTTCTTATGGCAACAGTTTGAGATTAAGCCAGTCTGTTCACAACCTTGGTGTCACTTTTGACCCCGAGATGAGCTTCCAACCTCATATTCGTGCCATCACCAAGACTGCCTCATTCCACCTCAATATCGTTGACCGATTTCACCCCTGTCTCAGCTCACCTGCTGCTGCAACCCTCATTCATGCCTTTGTTACCTCTAAACTTGACTATTCCAACGCACCCCTGGCTGGTCTCCCATATTCCAGTCTCCGTAAATTTGAGGTCATTCAAAACTCTGCCCTTGCACCAAGTCCTTTTCCCCCATCATCCCTGTGCTCGCTAACCTACATTGGCTCCCAATTAAGCAACCTCTTGATTTTAATATTGTCATCTTTGTTTACAAATCCCTCCATGCCTCCCCCCACCCCATCACTGAAATCTCCTCCAGCCCCACAACCCTCCAAGATATCTGCACTCCTCTAATTCTGGCCTCTTGTACATTCATGATTTTAACTGCTCCACCATTGATGGCCACACCTTCAGTTGCCTAGGCCCCAAGCTCTGGAATACCCTGCCTACACCTCTCCACCTCTCTTTCCTCCTTTAAGACACTCCTTGAAATCTACCTCTTTGACCAAGCTTTTGATCATCTGACCTCATAATCTCCTTTTGTGGCTCAATATCATACTTTGTTTTATAATGCTCCTGTAAAATGCCTTGTGATGTTTTATTACGTTAAAAAATCTATATAAATATGTTGTTGCTGCTGTTAAAATCCACACAATGGGCCGAATTTTATTCTCCTGCTGCCCGCACTGCCACCATCTAGCACGTGGAGCTCATCTGTATACGCTGGATGGTCTGCCTCGACCCCATCACGTGGCGAGGGCAGACTCTACCACGCCAGCAACGGCATCACCTGCCTCTGTGCAGGTGCTGGTGCCATTTTTAAAGGGCTGCCCGACCTGCACTGTTAAAGCCTGGACCCAGCCACCTCCCAAAAACAGTGAATTGATTTTTGGCCCATACCACACCCCACCAATACAAAGAAAATAACTGGCTTCCCAGTTTCCCACCCTCCCCCCCAAAACACTTATTAAATATGTGACTTTCCCCTGCCCCCACAACAACTGCACAAAGTGCAGAGGTCACTCCTTCCCCCCCACTCACCTAAACTGCACATGCAGATTTGACACCCCTCCCCTAAATACACTAAAAATCCTAAGATTCCCCCTTCCAAATCTCGGTGGCGCCAGTCTTACCTGGACAGGTAAATGAAGGCACGTGAGTGACGGCTGCCACACGCAAGATCATGGACAGCTGGCAAGATAGCTGTGGAAGGTATGTAAATGTATGACTATCGTTTATTTAAATATTTAAAGTTTGGTCCCGTCAACAAGCGGCGGGGGGCCACCAGAGAGCCTCGCTGAAGATTGGGCCCAGCAATCCCAGCGTCGGGCTCTGTGGCGGGCCATTGCCTTAGTGATCTTCTGCCCACGCCCACACCCCCCCAACCCCCCCGCCACGGAGCCCAACGTCGGGCGCTCAACAAAATTCAGCCCAATGTTAAATGCAACCTATGATATCCACAAGTCGTGGGAGTCAGTTGTCAGTGATCGCCAGAGCTGGCGGACAGTCATAAAGGCGGGGCTAAAGCGTAAAGAGTCGAAGAGACTTAGCAGTTGGCAGGAAAAAAGACAGAAGTGCAAGGAGAGAGCCAACTGTGTAACAGCCCCGACAACCAATTTTATCTGCAGCAGCAGTGGAAGAGTCTGTCACTCTAGAATTGGCCTTTAAAGCCACTCCAGGCGCTGCTCCACAAACCACTGACCACCTCTCGGCACTTACCCATTGTCTCTCGAGACAAGGAGACCAAAGAAGAAAGAATGATATCCATTATGACAACAAGCAAAATGGCACCAAGTGAACATTGCTCAACAATTTATTTGAATTTAAAAAATATTACTTCCTTGTATTGTGTGGAACTGAAAAATATTAATTTTGCAAACAGACAGGATAACAAACAATCAATTGTTCTTCTGGGTGGTCAGATAGGATAAGAATCAGTTCATTATTACTGAACCATGTTGAAAAACAGTAAATGCTCTACAACAGTAACATTACTTAATGAAATAAGGTATCTCTAAGCTGGGAACAAAACGAGAAAAATATAGCAGAGGTTGAATAGAAGATTCTGAAAAGAGGCCAATGGAATAGCAAAGTAGTCTTGGAATAGAATACTTGAGGGCAGAGAGGTACAGTGACTGAAACACAACCTTCAATAATGGAATGGAAGGATTAAGCATTTATTGAGGCTAATCATATAATGGTGGACACCTGAGATACTAACTGTGCCCAGTGTCCTCGCGATAGCAAGACTTTTTTTCAAAGGTATATAAGGAGTCAATATTTATGGTGTGAGTTAGAGTGCCATCAAGGATTGTATAAGGCCACTGAGGGATTCTGCAGGGTAGATCTGAGCATAGCATCTCAAAATAGAATGGTTGCTTTGCATTAGTCATCACTACTGAAGGTGATGCTGAGTTACAAGCATTGTTACATTTTATTAGAACATTACAGTGCAGTACAGGCCCTTTGGCCCTCGATGTTGCGCCGACCTGTGAAACCATCTGACCTACACTATTCCATTTTCATCCATATGTCTATCCAATGACCACTTAAATGCCCTTAAAGTTGGCAAGTCTACTACTGTTGCAGGCAGGGCGTTCCACGCCCCTACTACTCTCTGAGTAAAGAAACTACCTCTGACATCTGTCCTAAATCTATCACCCCTCAACTTAAAGCTATGTCCCCTCGTGTTTGCCATCACCATCCGAGGAAAAAGACTCTCACTATCCACCCTATCTAACCCTCTGATTATCTTATATGTCTCTATTAAGTCACCTCTCCTCCTCCTTCTCTCCAACGAAAACAACCTCAAGTCCCTCAGCCTTTCCTCGTTAGACCTTCCCTCCATACCAGGCAACATCCTAGTAAATCTCCTCTGCACCCTTTCCAAAGCTTCAACATCCTTCCTATAATGCGGTCACCAGAACTGCACGCAATACTCCAGGTGCGGCCTCACCAGAGTTTTGTACAGCTGCAGCATGACCTCGTGGCTCCGAAACTCGATCCCCCTACTAATAAAAGCTAACACACCATATGCCTTCTTAACAGCCCTATTAACCTGGGTAGCAACTTTCAGGGATTTATGTACCTGGACACCAAGATCTCTCTGTTCATCTACACTACCAAGAATCTTCCCATTAGCCCAGTACTCTGCATTCCTGTTACTCCTTCCAAAGTGAATCACCTCACACTTTTCCGCATTAAACTCCATTTGCCATCTCTCAGCCCAGCTCTGCAGCCTATCTATGCAATGCTAGCCTTGGTAGGTAAATTGGCCATTATAAATTTCCCCTAGTATAGGTAGGTGGTAGGGAAATATAGGGACAGGTGGGGATGTGGTAGGAATATGGGATTAGTGTAGGATTAGTATAAATGGGTGGTTGATGGTCGGCATAGACTCGGTGGGCCGAAGGGCCTGTTTCAGTGCTGTATCTCTAAACTAAAACTAAAATTAAATGTGTAGGATGTCGAAATACTCTTTCCTAAAATTAGGACTCTTTAAAATAGACCTCAGACAGTAAGCCTCTTGATTTTACAAATCAGGGATGTATAATGTTGTGAGGATCCTAATAGCAATTTTCAGGGACATATGAATGAAACATGTACTTAAAGAGACAACTGCAGGCCACATAAGAAATTATCCAGAAAGGTTTCTGGAGCCAGGAGAAGCATGTGGACCTTGCTAAGTCCATGAGTGATGGGTCTGCAGGACATGATGTGCAAGAGAACACAAACTGTAGACTTTGAAATGATTTGAAGTTTTTAAAATGTAAAGGCAAGCTGGATGATGAAGAAAGAGGCAAGGCTTAAGATGATCAAAGCATGGTTTCAGCAGCAGTGAGAGAGTGAGAAGACAATGATGAAAGAAAGCAGTCTTGTAAGATGCACAGTAGTATATGATTGTGCATTATGGTTCTATTTTCTATTTCATACGAAATCAGTATTTTTTTTTAAACATTCACTATGTTCTTGTGATCGACAATGTCTAAAATAAGGAGCAAAAAACAACCAAACTCAACTAAACAAAATATTTTGTCGTAGCAATGATACTTTCTGATGTGTTCCCTTAGAATCTGTCAGGCATAAAACAAAAGTACCTCCTCATGTTGCCAGCATAGCTTTAAACTAATATCATGGCCAATATACTGTTTAGGTGTCAAAACACTAGAACAATGAACAAACTGCAGCAACTCTTGCAAGCCACAATTTTCTTCATGTTGAAAATTTTAGGAATTTCAGGCATTCCTAGTTTTAAAAAAAAAGTATTTTTGGTTAAAACAGAATATAGGGTAAAATGAAAGGCGGTATTGAAAAGATCTTAGACTTGAATGCTTTATTTAAGGATGTTGATGCCTTTAGAACAAAATTCATCTTATCTGTACATTACATTAACAACTTCAAGCAAATTAATGCCCAGAGAGGGAAGTAAGTGTTATTTGGGAGCGGATCAATCTAGACAACATCTTGTTAACCTGTAGCATGTCACAGTTACATTTTCTAGAGATGACACTATGAAAACAACAGCACCAACTAACAAAATGACAAAAGGAGAGACTAGACTAATATTGGTAAAGCTGGTGGGTTGAGGTGAAGTGGATTGGAGTAGTGCAGTACAACATTCAGGTACTTAACGATGTTAACTGACTCAGTTCTGTTTGATTCACGCTTCACTCGCTAACTGTTCAGAACCTTGTGCTTCTCTCCTTACCATCAGTGAAGCTGCTGTGCTGCTACTGTAACCATTTGCTTTCTACAGAATGGAAATTCTCTACTGAAGAACTGCCAAGATTATCCACAATGTAGCAACACAATAACATTTACGCAGAAGGTTTCTCTCACAATTTTCTGGAAGTAAATAATTGACACAATGTAATTTGAAGATCAAAACACTCAAACTGACCTAATTTTTAAATTGATCAGCAGTATCTTCCTTTCAGCTTAACTCCTAAATGCTTTCTGTTTTACTGTGAATAAGAGAAAAGACATGGGGTTAATTTTCTCTTTCACACCATTGATTTCAATGGGATCTGGAAGGTTTGATAATGGGCAGTTGATCCACTCTGCTAGGTTACCAGTTAAGTGGCGAGAGTGAAAACCCCCCCATACTGTCATTGATATTACGTTCAGCAATAAACTCACTACAGTATGAAATAAATAGCAGCTAATTACAGTCTGGTCATTACTTTATAAAACTGAAGCATGATGAATAATGGTTACCAACTCCATTACATGTAGTGTATGTTTCATTCTGTGAGATGCAATGAAAGTCTGATATATTAGAAACTGGAGCATAAGCTGAAATCTATTAAAAAACAGGAAGTTCAATCTTTAAGAAAAGCACAATCCTGTGCAGAAAAAGCAAGGTGTCAGGAGGAATGTATACAACTTTACCTGTTAATTCAAGTAACTCTTTCGGTCAAATAACTAACAGTAAGCAATTTAAATAAAACAGCAAAGAGCATAAATAGATAACTCAAATTAAGCAACATCAAGATAAGAGGGGTAGACTGTAGAGGTATTTAACAAGTTGTTACGGTCAAGTGAGATGAGGTCGAAGTGCTTCCCTCTCCCTGTTTGACCACAACAGGTTTAATTCTTTCTTAAAGTGGACATACTGGCCAATTCAGTAGGTGTTTGATTACTTACTTGCTGTGATCATAACAAGAACCACTGGACAGGTTTTCTTAAGTTAACAAAGAAAGAGGTTAGCTTTATTGTACCTAAACTGAACTAATGCAAATAATAAACTACGCGCCAACTTTTGCTCACATACACTAGAGGTTTATACACACACAAATAGGTTAAGAGTGGGGCAAGGTAGACTGGTTGAGTTAGAGTCCATAGAAAAATGGGGTACACAGTCTGTGGGGTTTGGTGATTCAGATGGCTTCGAGCTGAATTCAGTGGTTCGGATGCTTTTAGTTTGAATAGGTAGATGATTAGTTCAGTGGGTCTCTTGGAGACAGCAATTTGAATAATTTCCTCCAACAGGGTTTCTTATTGTAGCTGGAGCATGCAAAGGTGGTCAGTCAACAAGCAGAATTTGAAGCTTTCAAGCTGGAATGGAGAGGGAGAGTGTGAGACGGGGACCCCGACTTGGGTCTGCACATGTCAGAGTCCAGAAGCTTCTCCTTGCTGCTGTAGAGAAAATATAAGCTTAATACGACAGATGGGGAGGGGCTTGCCACATGACAGTCACCCAGTGATTCAAACATGGTAGCTGTGTTTCTCTTCTTGCTAAAAAGAATAGATAGTTCCCTGAAACTGCCTGGGTTTTGGTTCTTGCTGGGATGAGCAGCCATTTTGCCTTCGCCTCACAGGCCTTGCATTGTAGGATACAGTATTACAAATTAGGTAGCTAACCTAAGCTGCCAGAAAAGCCATCCTTCATCTGTTCTCTCTTACATCACTTCAAAAAATATCATATGTTGGGAGGTTCATCAATGGATTGAGCTAACAAAAAAGGGGCAATCACACTGCTGGGAGTGTACTATAGATCCCCCCAAACAGTCAGAGGGAGATAGAAGAGCAGATATGTAGGCAAATCTCTGAGAAGTACAAGAACAATGGGGCAGTAATAGTAGGGGATTTTAACTACCCTAATATTAACTGGGATAGTTTTCGTGTGAAAGGAAATGAGGGAGCAGAATTCTTGAGGTGCATTCAGGAGAACGTATCTGGCCAATATCTAGCAAGTCCGACAAGAGAGGGCGCAGTTTTAGACTTAGTTTTAGGAAATGAAGTTGGGCAGGTGGAAGGAGTGGCAGTGGGAGAACATTTTGGTGGGAGTGATCATAATTCAGTTTTAACATAATTATGGAAAAGGACAACATAGAACAGGAGTTAGAGTTCTCAATTGGGGCAAGGCCAATTTTACTAAACTGATGAGTGATTTAGCGAAAGTGGACTGGAAACAGCTATTTGAAGGTAAATTAGTGTCAGAGCAGTGGGAGGCATTCAAAGGAGAGATTCAAGGGGTTCAGAGTAAACATGTTCCCACAAAGAAAAAGGGTGTGACGGCCAAATCTAGAGCCCCATGGATGTCAATGAGCCTACAAGGTAAGATAAGGCAGAAAAGGAAAGCTTATGTCTGACACCGAGAACTCTATACTACAGAAAGCCGAGAGGAGCATAGAAAGTGGAGGGGTGAAATCAAAAAGGAAATTAGGAAAGCAAAGCAAGGGCATGAAAGAATATTGGCAAGCAAAATCAAGGTGAACCCAAAGATGTTTTATCAATACATTAAGAGTAAGAGGATAACTAAGGAGAGAGTAGGGCCCATAAAAGACCAAAAAGGTATTATATGTCGGGGCGGAAGATGTTGATATGATTCTTAATGAATACTTTGCGTCTGTTTTCAAAAAGGAGGGAGACGATACAGATATTGCAGTTAAGGAGGAGTGTGAAGTATTGTATATGATAAACATAGGGAGAGAGGAAGTATTAATGGGATTAGCATTCTTGAAAGTTGATAAATCATCAGGGCCAGATGAAATGTACCCTAGGCTGTTAAAAGAAGCAAGAAAGGAAATAGCACAAGGTCTGACCATCATTTTCCAGTCCTCACTGGATACAGGTGTGGTGCCAGGAGATTGGAGAAGGGAGCGAAGGATAGACCGAATAATTATAGGCCAGTCAGTCTAACCTCAGTAGTGGGATAATTATTGGAATCAATTCTGAGAGACAGGATTAACTGTCACTTAGAAAGGCATAGGTTAATCAAGGATAGTCAGCATGGATTTGTTAAGGGAGATCTTGTTTGACCAATTTGATCGAATCTTTTGAAGAAGTAACAAGGAAGATTGATGAGGATAGTGCAGTTGATGTGGTCTACATGGATTTTAGCAAGGCTTTTGACAAGGTCCCACATGGCAGACTGGTTAAAAAAGTAAAATCCAATGAGATCCAGGGAAGTGCAGAAAGGTGGATACAAAATTGACTCAGTGGCAGGAAACAAAGGGTAATTGTTGACGGGTGTTTTTGTGACTGGAGGGCTGTTTCCAGTGACGTTCCGCAGGCCTCAGTACTGGGTTGCTTCTTTTTGAGGTATATATTAATGATCTGGACATAAATGTAGGGGGCATGATCAAGAAGTTTGCAGACGACACAAAGATGTGGTAGATAGCGAGGAGGATAGCTGTAGGCTGCAGGAAGATATTGATAGTCTGGTCAGATGGGCAGAAAAGTGGCAAATGGAATTTAACCCGGAGAAGTGTGAGGTGATGCATTTGGGGAGGTTAAACAAGGCAAAGGAATACACAATTAATGGGAAAATACTGAGAAGTGTAGAGGAGGTGAGGGACCTTGGGGTGAATGTCCACAGATCCCTGAAGATAGCAGGACGGGTTGATAAGGTGGTTAAGAAGGCATATGGAATCCTTTCCTTTATTAGGTGAGCTATAGAATATAAAAGAGCTCATTGGTTAGGCCACAACTTGAGAACTGTGTGCAGTTCTGGTCACCTCATTGCAGAAAGGATGTAATTGTAGTAGAGAGGCTACAAAGAAAATTTACAAGGATGTTGCCAGGATTGGAAAAATGCAGCTATGAGGAAAGATTGGATAGGCTGGGGTTGTTGTCTTGGAACAGAGGAGGCTGAAGGGAGATCTTATTGAAATGTACAAAATTTTGAGGGACCTGGATAGAGTGGATGTGAAGGGCCTATTTACCTCAGCAGAGAGGTCAGTGATGAGGAGGCATAGATTTAAAGTGATTGGTAGAAAAAACAGAGGGGAGATGAGGAAAAGCGTTTTCACCCAGAAGGTGGTGGGGGTCTGGAACTCACTGCCTGAAAGGGTCGTAGAGGCAGAAACCCTCAACTCATTCAAAAGGAGTCTGGATATGCACCTCAAGTGCCGTAATCTGCAGGGCTACGGATCAAATGCTGTAAGGTGGGATTAGAATATCTGGATAATTCTTCCAAGTGGCCTCTTTCTGTGCCTTAAGCTTTCTATGATTTCTTTGAATTCAGATCTCCAGTCAGTGAATTAAAGAAAATTATCATTCAACAAGGCAGGTTGGTGTAACAAAGTGCAATATTGTGCACTGTTTTCCAATTTTCCTTAAACCTTCATATTCACTGGAAGGTTTCAAGAGAGAAAGGTGGTGAACTTGGACAGGACCAAAAACAGAACCACAGAATAGGTGTGGAGATTGCAATGCAGGATTCTCTCATGCCCATTGCTTCCAATGCAGGCAGCACGTAAATCTCGACTTGCATGCTAATTTAAATGATCATTGTGTGCAGCCAATGCAAAGCACACTGTTGAATGGCTACACATCTGCAACCCTGTTCATTCCAGCATGAGAGTGGTGGCCAACTCCATTGGCACACTTGCAGACGCAACCCTGATGCAGCATCTGATGGCTGATGTCTGATCTCCCATTGCAGTACAAACAGAAGCCACTCAATGTCTGAGTATTGCAGTGGAAGCTGAGACTGAAGTCATGAAAGGTCAGCTTGCTTCCACGGAAGCTCAGACTGCTGCCACCATGGCTATGGATGCCAGTGTTCAAAGGCTGTCACAGCAGTCCAGCAATCTGTTGTCCAACAGGTTACCAGAATTGCTAAGAAACTGCCCTGGGGGAGCAGCAGCAACACTGTGGAGCACAAACCTAGTGTCCTCTTTCAGGATGACAGCATTATTTCTCCCACTTCCTGCCCTTGCTGTTGCCTGCTGGTGGTGCTCGGATGGTACAGTCCAATGCTGAGCCTTCTGGAGCCAGAGCTGCTCAAGTTTGCCCTGCAAACCCAACTGCAGTCTCCCCAACTGAATGTCAGAAGCTTTCCTCCAGATATGCTTCAGACACTCTCGTAGGAGCAGTAGGACAAGCAAAGGCACACGGAAGACAGGCACGAAGGGGATACACAAGGGTGGAAACAACAAGGGACAAACTATTTTAGATCTAGTATTGTGTAAGCCAGCAGGGTTAATTAGTAATCTCATTGTAAAAGATACTCTCGGAAAAAATGATCCTATTATGACTGAATGCCATATTACGTTTGAGAATGACAAACTTGGGTCCAAAACACGAATCTTAAACTTAAATGAAGCCAATTACATTGGCATGAGAGGAGAGCTGGCTAAGGTTGATTTGGTAAATAGACTAAAAGGTATGGAGGTAAATAAACAGTGGGAAACATTTAAAGAAACGATTCAGAAAGTTCAACAAAAATAAGTTCCATCAAAAACAAACTTGAGAAAGATCCATCTGTAGCTTACAAGGGAAGTTAAGGACAGAATCAAAATCTTGCAGAATCTTAACTGGACCAGCCATATAAATACTTTGGCTACAACACCAGATCAGAGGCTGGGAACTCTGCAGTGAAGTAACTTATCTCCTCACTCCCCAAAGTCTGTCCACCATTTATAAGGCACAAGTCAGAAATGTGATGAAATACTCTCCACTTGCCTGGATGAGCACAGCTCCAACAACACTCAAGAAGTTCAACACCATCCAGGACAAAGCAGTCTGCTTGATCGGCACCCATCTACCACCTTAAACATTCACTCCCTCCACCACTACAAAATGCACTGCAGCAACTCACCAAGCCTCCTTTCACAGCACCTTCCAAACCTGCGACCTCTACCACCTAGAAGGTCAAGGGCAGCAGGTGCATGGGAACACCCTCACCTGTAAGCTCCCCTCTAAGCCATGCACCATCCTGACTTGGAAATACATCGCCGTTCCTTCACTATCGCTTGGTTAAAAACCTGAAACTCCCTGCCTAACAGCACTGTAAATGTACCTACACCACATGGACTACAGTGATTCAAGAAGGCAGCTCACCACCACCTTCTCAAGGGCAAATAGGGATGGACAACAAATACTGGCCTTGCCAGCGATGTTCAAATCCCATGAAAGAATAAAAAAATTATAATGTTGCAAAGAATTGTAGTAAGCCTGAGGATTGGGAAAGTTTTAGGAACCAGCAAAGGGCAACCAAAAAAGATTAAATAAAAGATTAAAAATCGAGTGAGAGTAAACGTGCCAGCAATGAAAAACAGATTGTAAGAGCTTTCACAAATATATGAAATGCTAAAGTAAGTATCCATCCCTTAGAGGCAGAAACAGGAGAAATTATCACAGGGAATAAGGAAGTGGCAGAGACATTAAACAAATATTTTGTGTTTCTCTTCACAGTAGAAGACACAAAGTACATACCAGAAATAGAGGATAACTAAGGGGCTAATAAGAGTGATGAATTTAAAGTAATTAATATCAGCAGACAAAAAAAGCATCAGAGAGGCTTAAGGGACTAGAAGCCAGCAAAGCCCCAGGACCTGACAGCCTACATCCTAGGGTACGAAAAGAGGTAGCTGCAGAGATAATGAATGCACTGGTTACGATTTTCCAAAATTCCCTAGATTCTAAAGAACAGTCCAACGGATTGGAAGTTAACAACTGTAACACTGCTTTTCAAGAAAGGAGGGAGAGAAAAAACAGAACTACAGGCCAGTTCGCCTAATATCAATCGTTGGGAAAATGTGGAATCTATTATTAAGGAAGTCTTAACGATGCACTTAAAAAATCATAGCATGATCAGACAGAGTCAATGTGATTTTACAAAAGGGAAAGAGAGCTTGACAACTTGTATAAAGTTTCTTGAGGATGTAACTAGTAGCACAGACAAATGGGAGCCAATAGGTGTAATATACTTGGACTTCCAAAAGGCATTTGATAAGGCGCCACACATAAGGTTAATGTGCAAGATAAGGGCTCATGGAGTTGGGTGTCATGTTTTAGCATGGATGGAAATTTGGTTAATAGCTAGATAGCAGACAGAAAGATTAACCAGAGCATTTTCAAGCTGACAGGCAATAACGAGTGGAGTGCCACAACGGCCAGTGCTGGGGCCTCAGCTATTTACAATCTATATTAATGACTTAGACAAAGAGACAGAGATTAATTTATCCAAGTTTGCTGATGATACAGAGCTAGGTGGGAATATAAGCTGTAAGGAGGACATAAAGAGGCTGCAAAGAGTTTTAGACAAGTTTAGTGAATGGGCAACAAGGAAGCAGATGGAGTATAATATGTGGAAGTGTGAGATTATTCACTTTGGTAATAATAGAACAGCAGAATATTTTTTCAAAGTTGTGAAGATTTTAAATGTTGCTGTTCAGAGACTTGAGTGTATTTGTACAAGAGAAGTTAGAGAAAGTTAGCCTGCAGGTACAGCAAGCAATTAGGAAGGTAAATGGCATGTTGGCCTTTATTGCAAAAGGACTGGAGTACAAGAATAAGGAAGTCTTGCTACAGTTGAACAGAGCTTTGGTGAGGCCATACCTGGAGAACTGTGCACAATTTTGGTCTCCATATTTAAGGAAGGATATACTTGGAGGCGGTACAGCGAAGCTTCACTAGATTGGTTCCTGGATGAGAGGGCTGTCCTATGATAAGAGGCTGAGTAAATTGGGCCTATACTCTCTGGAGCTTAAAAGAATGATCTCATTTAAACATACAAGATTTTGAAGGGGTTTGACAGGGTAGACACGAAGAGGTTGTTTCCCCTGGCTGGGGAATCTGGAACAGGGGCACAACCTCAGGATAAGGGATCAATTATTTAGGACTATGATGAGATGAAATTTCTTCACTCGGAGGGTTGTGAATCTTTGCAATTCTGTGCCCCAGAGGGCTGTGGATGCTCCACCATTGAGTATATTCAAGGCTGAGATAAACAGATTTTTGATCTCTCAGGAAATCAAGGGATATGGGGAGCAGGCAGGAAAGTGAAACTGAGGCAGATCAGCCATGATCATATTGAATGGTGGTGCAGGTTTGAGGGGCCGTATGGACTACTCCTGCTTCTATTTCTTATTTTCTTATAAGGTTGGTTAGTTGATATTTGTATACAACATGGAATGGTTTGATTTATAAAGTTGGTTTATAAATTTGGCTTGAAATATTTATTTTGTGATGCCTTTTATTATAGCATTATGGCCAAGCGAATGCTATGTTGGTCAGTAACAGAGCGAAGGTAAGGTGTGGGATTGTTGGTGACTAGGGAATTGGGGCTGAGTTTACTGGTATTACAGTTGGATAAGTCAATCATGGACAGCCCGGTCAGAAAGAGATCTTGTTGGTTTCCTCCTCCGCTGATCGCCATATAGCAAAACCACAACGAATCTTAATGTGCTCTTCTGAGTACTTCAGGGCTCCTCCAGAGCAGTCCAGGCAGCAGAAGCATTGTTTAAGTACCCTAATGGTATGCTCCATCACATTTTGTGTGTTAGCATGTCTTTCACTATGTGCAAGCTCTGCAGGTGTGCATGGGTTGCACACCAGAGTCATGAGCTATTTCATCCAAGGACAGCCCTTGACGCCCAGTAGCCACCCTTTGGTTTGACATGGTGGCTCAAATACAGATCGTACAGTGGACTGCTGCAGAATGAAGGTACCATTACTGCTGCCAGGATGCTGGACAGTGATCTGCATGTTATGCTGCATATGGTCACACACCAGTTTGGTTGTGGTACATCTCAAGAGTTGACATGAGGACACACAAATTGACTTCTGTGTCGTCAATGGCACCCTGCATCATGCAGATGCCGACAATCACCATGAAGCCGTGTGCTCATTCTGTCTACTTCTCTCTAGTTGGAGAAAATGTAATGCATTCAGCTCTCTTGGAATGCAGAGCTTCAGTGAGCTGTCTAATGCAAGAGTGAACAGTAAACATTGTAAATTGTAAGAGATATTGTAAATTCACCTGCTCCATCCTGGAAGGAGCCAGATGCATAGATGTCTATGGCCATGATCATCTTTACAGTCATGGGCAGTGCCATCCTCACTCTGCTCTGAAGTTACAGTTGTGGCTGCAAAAGGTGGAAAATTTCAATAAGGCCATCCTTAGTGAAGCAAAGACATGTGGTATACCACTCCTTACTGAGGTTCAGGTAGGAGAACTGCTTTCTGAACAACCTGGGCAGATGTGACCCCTGCTGAGATCCCTTCTCCACTTCTTCCAGCAGCTCGTCTTGCTCTGTGTCACCTGTGCTCTCTCTCCCTAGCAAGCTCTGGTCCAAGGAGAATGCATACTACTGCACCCATGTCTGGGAGCAAGTGGTTTGTGCAGAATCATTGAGGTCAGCACAAATGCCTTCAGCACCTGCCACACTACTACCTGTAGACTTTGGCAACGTTAAAAAAAAAACTCTAGGAACCACCAAACACTTCTACAATTAGAGCAACACCAGCAGAAATCAAACAGCTAGACAGAAGGTAGTTGATGATCCCTTTAAATAGCACAGTTGTGGGGGGAGTAGTTGGTGGCGGGGGGGTGGGGTGGGGGAGGGGGTGGCATCCTGCTGCTGAACTCCTTCAGCTGTGCAAGATTAAGAGCAGGCATTAGCTAAAGAGTTGAGCTCCAAAATGGCAGCGATATCACGATCTGTCTACTTCCGGCGTAGACTCCCTGTGTGCATACCAACGGCCTCATCAAAATGGCCTCTGGCGCAGCACACAGCAGAAGCCTGCGCGAGTGCCACAGACACCATTTTAGAGGCCAAAGGGCACTCAGAGCACTGAAAAAATGGGTCCTACGAGCCAAATTTCACAGACAAAGTGTACAAAATAAACGTGAATTAACTCTCCGCCTAAGCTCCTGCCCTGTCCAGTTTTGGACTAGCTAACGGCTGGCAACTCTGAAGTATCTCTTCTTAACAAATTCTACTTACATCAGTGCCATAAAGATATTTTATCAATAACACAATACTGGAGGATAAGAGTGGATTGAAAGGATTTTTTTCCCCGTGAGGATACAGTTACCACAACTCAGAGGTCAGGCACAAACTTAGTGGTCGAAAGAAACTGAAGGGGTCATCATGATGGAGTGCACAGAAGTAAAGAAGAACGAACTGATCTAGCCAACTAGAAGCAAGATCAATAAGTACACATAGCTGGAGAGAATGCACTGGAAGATTGGCTGGCAATTATAATGTCTACCTAGAGATGTGGGTATAGTGTACAGTCAAGTGTGCTGTGACCCAGGGATACTAGGATTGATGGGTAGAAATAGTAGGTCACCCATTATCAGGCTGCCTAATGTAGCAGAGAGAACTTCTTAGTTGTGACTGAAGAAGGATCATAAGGTTTAAAACTCAGTGAGTACGTGGTACACAGTAACCAATCATTATTTCTGAACCACCAGCTAGGTGGTGTCTTGGGATTAAAAGGTTGAAGGAGAAAGTGGTTTCCTAGCTAAAGATGCTGCTGGCCTAGTCTCAGAGATGCATGGCACAGCAGGGTTTAACTAACAAATTTAATAATGAAAATTAGAAGATGCAGGCTAAATCCGTTGGCACATAATGCACCCTAATCCTTTCAATAAAATTGAAATTCATGTGAAATTGGAAAGTTTGAAGTTTGACATTCTTCTATAAAGCAATTAAAAATCTACAAGAGCTTTATCCTTTAAAAAAATGAAGAAAAAGTGAGACAAATGATTTTTTTTGTGCACATTCTTGATTATTTTTATAACAGAACAATATTGGGGAAACAGACCGAGAGGATACTAAGACCAGCAATTGAAAGCACTTAACGTAACAGACTATCAACAGACTCAGCAACTTAACCAAGCAAGTTCTTTCAATGTTATTCATGATGCACATTTTGTTTCAAAATCAAAAGTTTCTTTTGTAACACATAAATAGGTGATCAATTAGCAAAGCAATAGAATTTTACAATTAGAATGTGAAGCAGGTAATTTTGACAAAACTTTCTCTTTGGGTATAACACACATTCAGGTATAATACTGAGTATGAGTTTCCAGTTTACAATAAACCTTTATGGCACAACAAAGAGAGATCCAGTTTAATATTACAAATAAATGTTACAAAATATTTAGGGTGCACTTACACATCAATTTCAGCTTTACAAGAAGATGGTTTCTAACAGTTTGCTAAGACACTGCAGTTGGTGTGTAAACACATACTGTTGCTAGTGCTGTCAGAGTAGATAACACTGGAGCTGATAAAGAGAAACCCAGAGAGGCTTGGAGTTTCACATGTGAACTACAGATCCCAGACCAATGTGCAAACATGGGCCGGGATTCTGCGGGCCCCCGGAGGTTGTGGGGGTGGGGGGCATGGGGAATTGCAAAAGGTGGTGGGGGGAGCAGCGGGCTGTCACCTCCCCATCACCCAGCGATCCTCCTGGGGCCGGGATATGCCAACTACTATTAAATGGCCTATTAAAGTCTTTAAAGGGACGGCAATCCCGCCTCCTAAAACTTTGACTCAAAAAGACCCAACGATCACTTGGGGTGGGGGGCACAAATGGGCAGAGGCAGGGTTCCTCCTGCCTTTTCGGCCCAGCGCCGGGAGCACCGCTTCCAGCACAAAACCCAGCCCATAGTTTCCCGCAATTTCGGTTCAGAAGCCCACAATGAAGCAAAGGGTTGCTTGTAGCTATGCACCAAATGAATTTGAGAAATATTGGATGTCCCTCTTAAGGGTAATGAACTAAATATTTTTCTTGGCTGATAAATGTTACAAATTGTTGTGTGCACATTGGCTCCAAGTGTTGTATCATCATACATACATAATGATGCAATATTAACAATCAGCCCAATTTGAAAACCAGGAAGTACAAACTGGTTTCAGCAGTGCTAGTACTATTTGGCATTCTAAACCAGAAACAAACTAAGAAGCCATTCACCTCAGTTCACTTATAAAGGCAAGCTTAAATAATTTCAAAATTGCTGGGAAGTGAAGCAAAATTGTGTCAGCTGTGGTTCAGTTAGTAGCACTCTCAACTCTGAGTCACAAGGTTCCGGGTTCAATTCGCACTCCAAGGCTTGAGCACAAAAATCTAGGGTGACACGACAGTGCAGCACTGAAGGAGTGCTGCACTGTCAGAGGTGCCATCTTTCGAATGAGATTAAACCATAGCCCCATCTACCTGTTCAGGTAGATGTAAAAGATCCCATGGCACTATTTCAAAGCAGGGCAGAGGAGTTATCCACAGAATCTCAGAATAGTTACAGTGCAGGAGGCGGCCATTTGGCCCATCGTGTCCACACCAGCTCTCCGAATGAGCATTTCACCGAATGCCATTCCCCACCTTCTCCTCGCAACCCTGCACATTCTTTCTTTTCAGAGAACATTCTAATTTTCTCTTGAATGTCTCAATTGAAACTGCCTCCATCACACTCTCAGACAGTGCATTCCAGATCCTAACCACTTGACAAAGCTTTTCCTCATGCGCTTTTGCTTCTTTTGCCAATCACTTTAAATCTGTGCCCTCTCATTCTCGATCCTTGCATGAGTGGCAACAGTTGTTCCCTATCCAATCTGTCCACACCCCTCATGATTTTGAATACCTCCATCAAATCCCATCTCAGCCTTCTGGTCTCCCAAGGAAAACAGTCCCAACTTCTCCAATCTGTCTTCATACCTGAAGTTCCTCAGCCCTGGAACTTTTCTTGTGAATCTTTTCTGTGTTCTCTCCAATGCTGTCACATCTTTCCTAAAGAGCGGCGCCCAGAACTGGACGCAATATTCCAGATGAGACCAAACTAGTGTCTTATACAGGTTTAACATAACCTCCTTGCTCTTATACTCTATGCCCCTATTAATAAAGCCCAGGATAGTGTATTCTTTATTAACTGCACTCTCAACCTCTCCTGCCACCTTCAATGACTTATTCACATATACACCCAGGTTCCTCTGCTCCTGCAGCCCCTTTAGAGTTGTACCCGTTATGTTATATTGTCTCTCCATGTTCTTCCTACCAAAATGAACCACATTTCTCCGCATTGAACTTCATCTGCCACTTGTCCACCCATTCCACCAACTTGTCTGTCCTTTTGAAGTTCTACACGATCCTCCTCACAGTTCACAATGCTTCCAAGTTTCGTATCATCTGCAAATTTTGAAATTGTGCCCTGTACACCAAGGTCTAGCTCATTAATATATATCAGGAAGAGCAAGGGTCTCAATACTCAACCCTGGGGCACTCCACTACAAACTTTCCTCCAGCTCGAAGAACATCCATTAACCAATACTCTCTGTTTCCTGTCACTCAGCCAATTTCGTATCCATGTTGCTACCTACCCTTTTATTCCATGAGCTACAAGTTTGCTCACAAGTCTGTTGTACGGCACTTTATCAAATGCCTTTTGTAAGCCTATGTACACCAGATCAACAGCATTGCCCACATCAACCCTCTCTGTTACCTTTTCAAAAAGCTCCAGCAAATTAGTTAAACCTAATTTTCCCTTAATGAATCCATGCTGGCTTTCATTAATTAACCCACACTTGTCCATGTTACGAGTAATTTGGTCCCGAATTATTGTTTCTATAAATTTCCCCACCTGCAAAGTTAAACTGACTGGCTTGTACTTGCTGGGCTTATCTTTACACCCTTTTTTGAACAAGGGTGTAACATTTGCAATTCTCCAGTCCTCTAACACCACCTCTGAGTCTAAGGAATACTGGAAAATTATGGCCAGTGCCTCCGCAATTTCCACTCTCACTTCCTTCAATATCCTTGGATCTATCTCATCTGGCCATGGTGCTTTATCAACTTTAAACATAGACAGCCTATTTAACACCACCTCCACATCAATTTTAAACCCTCTCGTGTATTAGTTACCTTCTCTTTCACTGTGGCCTGGGTAGCATCATCTTCCTTGGTAAAGGCAGATACAAAGTATTCATCTAATATTCAGCTATTCCCCCTGCCTCCGTGTGTAAATCCCACTTTTGGTCCCTAATCGGCCCTATTCCACCTTTTACCACCTTTTTACTATTTATATGCCTATAGAAGACTTTGGGATTCCTTTTTATGTTAGCTGCCAATCTCTTTTCATACTCTCTCTCTGCTTCTCTTATTTGCCTTTTCACTTCCCCTCTGAACCATCTATATTCAGTCTGGTTCTCCATTCTATTATCTACCTCTAATCTGTCATAAGCACATTTTTCTTATTTATCTTCATCTCTATCTCGTTTGTCATCCAGGAAGCTCTGGATTTATTTGCCCTACCTTTCCCCTTCGAGGGACTATAACTTGACTGTGCCCGAACTATCTCTTCTTTGAAGGTAGCCATTGTTCAGCTACTGTTTTTCCTTTCAACCCTTAATTGCAATTTATTCAGCCCAGGTCCATTTGACCCCATTGAAGATGGCTTTCCCCCAGTTAATTATTCTTACTCTAGATTGTTCTTTGTCCTTTCCATAACCAACCTAAACCTTATGATACAATGATCACTGTCCACTAAATGTTCTCCTACTGATATTTGATCCACTTGGCCCACCTCATTCCCAAGAACCAGGTCCAGGAGTACCTCCTCTCTCATTGGACTGGAAACATACTGCTGTAGAAAATTTTCCCGAACAAACTCCAGGAACTCCTGCCTCTCTCTGCCCTTTACACTACTACTATCCCAGTCTATCTTTGGATAATTAAAGTCCCCCATTATAACTACTCTATAATTCTTGCATCTCTCTGTAATTTCCTTGCAAATTTGTTCTGGCCAATATTTATCCCTCAATCAGCATCACAGAAACAGAGTATCTGGTCATTATCATAGTGTTATTTGTGGGAGCTTGTTGTGTGCAAATTAGCTGTCGCGTTTCGTAAGTTACAACGGCGACTACACTTCAAAAGTACTTCACTGGCTGTAAAGTTCTTTGAGACAGCCGGTGTTAGTGAAAAGTGCTATAGAAATGTAAACTCTTTTTTTTTTAAAAAACAAACAAATCTGAAAAAAATTGGTGTAGTGCTGTAAAACATGAACTGGTGACCACTAACCTGTGTGATTCAGATGATACAATAATTACTCTTGAAGGTACTGAACGGCGTAGAACATCTTGAAGCAGCTGTACCAGGTAGAAATGGCCCAGGTGGTTAACTTGAAAAGTGGTCTCTAGGCCATCCACCGTCAACTGCCATGGAGAACCAAACACACCAGCATTGCAAATCAATACGTGAAGAGGTCTGCAGAAAGAACAAAATGTAAGTATTCTAAATCTTTAGAACAGCGAGCAGGAGCAATTTAAAAAAATTAATGATGGCGTTGTGAGGCTGTAGTCTGAAGCAGAGTCAGCCTGAATGTTGCTGTTTTAATAATGGTGAAACTGTTTGCATTTTCTGTCATTTCTCTGTGAAGCTGACAGCAAATTCTGGCGTCTGCATATGCACGGTTAAACACAGAAATCCAGAAGGTACTGTCAGTGATTCCCCACTCCTCTCCACAGTGCGCTGTTGAAGTCCTCGCAGATAGTAATCAATTAGAAATCACTGAGTTGACACAAACTTCCGCTTTTTACAGTTTATTCTCACTGTGAAAAAGTTGCACCTTGTTTTAATGGTGCACTGTCATAATTATTACTGAACAACCTCTCTGGGTCTGAACAAGTAATTTTATATTTGCGAGTTTCAAATTCCTCTATTCCGTGATAATCCCATTGATTTTTAAAGTACTAAAAGATACATTCTAAAAGTTTGTTTATAATATTTCAGTCTCTACTTTATGTCCCAATCTTTATTTCGCTTTTTGTAAAATTATAAACAATGGTAAATCTTGCTTGTTGCTTCCTGGTTTACTGTTTCTGTGAGAATTCTGCAATGTGACTGGCTGCTTAGCCTGCTTGATGACATCACTGTTGCTGGACGCCAGAATGAAAGTAACATCAGGAAAGGTGAAATTCATACCAGAGATCACGTGATTTTTGTGGGCAATTTCTTCAAGGTTAGCGTCGAGTGCTGTCACTTCGCCACTGACTGCAAAATCCGAGCCAATTTATAGGGACATGGGAATAGAGCAAGCACATGGGATTAGGGCTACTGCTCATGTGGAGGGTATGCAACAACACAGACTTTGGGCTGAGTGGCCTGCTGCTGTGTTGAGATTTCTATGCAATTCTGTGAAGCTCTCAGAATTCAAGACATTTTAAACTTCACAACACTCATTCTGAAAAGAAACCCTATCCTCTTAAAAGAAAACTGTAAAGTTTACAAGATAAAGATTTTTTTAAACTATATCTTTCCAAAAATGCCATAAACATTGTGACTATTTGCAATATGAACAGGTAAATTATACTGAATTTTATTTCAAGTGATCACTTTACTTCTCAGCAGGTCATAATTGAAGCTATCAATCAAGATGTCACTGCATGCACACGATGATGACGGGAAAAAAGCACAACTAACATATTGTTAAACTGTGTACAAGTCCGTACAATTTAGATTTCTTCTATTTCTTCAGAGGGTGTAGTGATGGTAGTTTACTCTGAGAAAACTTTAGTGTCATTCCAAACAATCCTTTCGATATTTAAGTGGTATTTTGGATGAATTGTGTCATTTTTGATGTTTAGAAGTAGCCTAGCATTTCGCTTTCTTTCCTCAATTTTTAAAGCTGCAGAGATAAATAAAACAATTAGTGCAACTATTCCAAAAATTTCAAATACTTACAAGTCCATGCTTGCAGTACTTTAAAAATATATTTAAAATGTATTGCAGCGATCAGTAGCATTGAATTTCTCCTGTAGAGGGCATAGGCGTTCATTTCAAGATCACAAAGAGGAATCAGTCTATGGCAATTGGTGGGTTTGTTTCATGCATCGTGGAGAATACAATAAGTGAAATCAACGGTCAATTCTTCAGCAGCTCCCACACCCCAGTTGCGTCGTGCAGCTCAAGGTTTGTGAGTAAATAACTGGGATGTGTGAAAGGGGCAGGGTAGGAGACAAGAAGCAACTCAGAATATAGATCTCGTCATTATGAATGCAACTGTTATTCAGAATTCATGGAACAAATTTATTCCACTATTCCACTTTGTAAATCCCCAGTTGTGACATAAATTTACCATCCTCACCATTTTTATAAACTAATCCAAGCACAACATAGCAAAAAAAAAGTATTTTATCTGAATTTATTCACTTAAGATAAAATTATTGTTTTATTGTAATGTGCTAAAGTAGCTACAAGAAATAGCAAAATGTGGATCTCTGAGAAATCCTAACAACCCAAGGGTCCTTTAAAAATTTATGAACATTTGATAAGAATAGTACTACATTTTCCATAATGGTAATTTTACAATGAGAACAAAATGAAGCATTTAATTTGCAGGCATAAATGTAGGACTTCAAGTTCAGATTTTTATTGTTATTAATATTATGCTGAACAATTCAAATTCTGCAGAAGTGTGCCATTGTCAGTCCAACTGCAGCAAATAATAAACAGATTTACTCCAGTGATTACAAAGGAGCAATGAAAATGGTCAGCTCTTCTCATTCCAGCAGTTACATAAAAGAAGCTGGCTAAACTTCATCATTACTTTGTAATCTACTTGCAAAATCATGAAAGTGAATAATGTTAAACCATTTCAATTTGCCATGTGTGCACTTCCAATCTTTCTAGATCATAACTGACATTTGCATTGTCACATTGTTTTGCTAAGTCTCACAAAATTCAACCCAAAATTATCTTAGTGGAACTTGGATGCAAATTCCTTTGGTTTCCAAGGTAATCATTAAATGGATTCTTTGACCTCCACACACACATACTTGACTGCCATGCTTGCCTCAATATTCCTCCTTTTGCTGTTTTCACTCATCTGTTAAGCAAGATTTCAGAAAACCTCTTCTGAGCCCATTTTACACAAGTGGCAATTTTGCAGACCAATTTTCAAAACCTTTACAACCTCATGGGTCAATTTTCAGAATGTGTTTGTTCCACATTTGATCCTGCAGTGGAAATGTATGCTTAAAAGTTGTTGGAGCAGAAATCACAAGGTCCACATACTTTTTTGCTGCAATGGACAGAGTGAGGGAAAAACAGGCAATTTTTAAAACAGCTGTGACACTTTCCTTTGCAGCTGATTCTAGATTTTACAGGGTTATTTATAGCTTCATCATTAGCCCAAGAGCCAGGCAAGCAGGGTTAAAATTGCATATAGAATGGCTGAGCACTTGGACAAGTATCAGAGTAGGGATAAAATAAACTTTTTCTGATTGACGAGATATGACAAAGTGCGTTCCCCAGGAGCCCCAGCTTTTCAACATCTACATTCATTATCTGGATGGAGGAAGAGGGTGCTGTATATCCAAATTTGCAGGTGACCCCAAGTTAGGAAGCACAGTAAGTTGTGTAAACATGACAGATGGGGCTCAATGTGGATAAGTGTGAGGTCATCCATTTTGGATTTAGGCATCCCTTTACATAAATCACCAACAGCTAGTGCAAAGAAATAAAATGTAACCAAAACGTTTAATGCCTTTAACTCAAGGGAGTTAGAATTCAAAAGTGAAGACATGCTACTTCAGTTGTACACAGCCTTTGAGTACTGCATCGAAGCGTAGTGCTAATTCACCAGAATTACACCAATTTAGCACAATGATACCGGGGCTTAAAGGGTTAAATTATGACAGCAGGTTATATAACCTTGGTTTTTACTCCCCCGAGTTTAAAAGGTTAAGAGATGATCTAATTGAGCTGTTTAAAATGGTAATACATTTTGATGTGGTAGATACAAAGCAACTATTTCTACTAGTGGGAGAATCCAGAACAAGGTGGCATAATCTTAAATTTAAAGCGAAGCCATTTAGGAGTGAAACCAGGAAGCATTCTTTGCACACAAAGACTGGTGGAAATCTGGAATTGTTTCCCCCAAGGGGTAGTACATGCTGGGTCAATTGAAAATTTCAAGACTGAGATTGATAGATTTTTGTCAGGTAAGGGTATCAGGGGATATGGAGCAAAGACGAATAAATGGAGTTGAGGTACAGATCAGCAATGACCTAACTGAATAGCAGAGCTGGCTCGAGGGACTGATATTCCTAATACTTAAAAATTGCCAATTACTTCCAAGGTGGCAGTTATGCCATGAGAGAAAGAGAGAGAGACCTTTTAAAAAATTCTAATTAACTTCAAACTTTCATTTCTTGCAAAAGTAAATAAACCAAAATGCTTTTGAGTTGGTTTTCGTCCAAAAAAAATATAAATTGTTGGGGCTGATGATATCATAGCAAGAAATGTCTTGGAGGAGTTATTGAGCCCAGGATATAGAAAGAGATGAATTAATATCTGCAGAGACAATCATTAACCCAAATGCTTCAGGGATTGGGTGATTTCAACTGTGTGTTAATTCATCTCCCTCAAACTGTCAGGCTCAGTTACTCCTCCCTGCCAGTTCCTTCAACTAAGCCATCAGCATTCATTGCTCGAAGAAAAAATGCTCAAGATGTTAATAGAGGAAAAAGAAAATCATAATATGAAAGTTAAATTAAATATATTTTGTAACTTACTTATATTTTTCATGAAAATTGTGAAACACAGAACTTATAAAGAAACTAAAGGTAACACATTGCTGTTTCTAAAAGAAAGATTTATGACAGATGTATCATTCTTTTTTTAATTCAGCTATTTATATTATTGTTTGCTCAAACAGTAAAAATGCTAAGCTTTTCCATGTGTCTCTGCACTGGACATGTTTTATTATCTTCTTGTCTTAAAACATTTGTTATTTAAGCAGTTGCTCACCAAACACTATGGTTGAGGTATCTAGGACAATTTAACATTGTTGTTGGAGTAATCACAATTTTGACTCAGGCATTTGGTTCCCAAATGGTGCAGCTATTTCTTGTACATCAGTTCTTGCAGTTTTATGACTAAATGTTTTAAGCATAAGCAGCCACTGATCACACAAGCTACTAATTTTTTCTGCTATAAGGACACTGTTAAGTTCAATCACCAAACATGACTATATTTAAGAATAGCTATACAAATCAAGTACAAGTTCGACTTGTGTTAGTAACTTGGAACTTCTAATTGTGGGGACACAAATTTACCATGAGCAGATGACTAGTTCAATCAACATGCAGAGTATTGTCCATCAAATCATACACATGTTGGATCTAAGAAGCAGATGCTAAAAATTGATTAAACAACCACCCTGGTATCTTGGGCAAAGTTTATTAGAAACATAGGAAAATGAAGACTATGTGTTCGCATAATCTACATGGCACTGATACTTGTCCCTTCTGTAAAAAAAAACATTGTTCTCGTCTACCCATTGTAGAAACGTTGTTTTGTTTAAAAATCACAATCATAGAGTAGCTAGAGAACAATTGCAGAGTAGACATAAGAGCAAATGTCAGGTGTGAACATTTGAAGACACACTCCTCTTCACTGTTATCCAGCTGGGACAAACTACATTCACCTGATTCCATTTTTATCTAGCCAATCGTTGTCAGAGGCAGAATCACCTTCAATGGCTTCTCTTCCCACTCCTGCATAGTTACCTCTTATGTCCTCCAAGGATCTAGCCTTGGCCCTACCTATTTCTCATCTACGTGCTGCCCCTCAGCAGCATTATCCAAAAATACAGGGTGAGTTTCCTCATGTACGCTGACAGCACCCTTTTCTACTTCGCCATCTCTCTCGACCCTTCCACTCTCTCAAAACTGTCAGACTGCTTATCTGACATCCAGTACTGGATGAGCAGAAATTTCCTCCTATCAAGTATTCGGAAGATAGAAGCCATTGCCTTCAGTCTCACTACAAACTCTTCCCCAACCACCAACTCCATTCCTCTCTCCCTTGCATCTGTCTGAGGCTGAATCAGACTGTTCGCAAACTTCATGTCAGATAGATCATGAGACGAGCTTCCAACCATACATCCACGCCTTCAGTAAGACTGCCTACTTCCACCTAACCAACATTGCCTGACTCGGCCGCTGCCTTAACTCATCTGCTGCTCAAACCTTCTCTGTGTCTTTGTTACCACTAGACTTGACTATTCCAATGCACTCCTGGCCAATCTCCCACATTCCACCCTCCGTAACTTTGCCATCATCCAAAATTCTACTGCCCATGTCCTAACTTGCATTAAGGTCCATTCACCCATCATACCCCTATCTCGGGTTATGTACATTGGCTTCTGGTTAAGTAATGTCTTGATTTAAAATTCCCTCCTTGTCTTCAAAGCCTTCCACAGCCTTGCCCTTATGTCTGTAATCTCCTCCAGCCCCTGAGAAATCTGCACTGCTTTAATTCCAGCCTTTCGAGCATCCTGAATTTTAATCACTCCACCATTGGTGGCCGTGTCTTCAGTTACCAAGGCCTGAAGCTCTAGAACCCCTTCCCTAAACCTCTCTGCCTCTTTACCTCTCTTTCTTCTTTTAAGATGCTCCTTAAAATCTACCTCTTTGACCAAGCTTTTGGTCATCTGCCCTAATATCTCCTGTGGCTCAGTGTCAAATTTTGTTTTAGGATGCTTTTGTGGTGTACCTTGGGACATTTTATTGCGTTAAAGATGCTTTATAAACACAAATTGCTGTTGTTGTTACTCTCAACTCTACAACTGGCAAATCATGGGAGATGTTCTGCTAGTTGGAGAATATGCATTGGAAGAAAACCAAGGAAACAGGCTAATTTTAGAACATATGAATTAGGAGAAGGAGTAGGTCACTCAGCCCCTCAAGCCTGCTCCACCATGCAATAAGATCATGGCTGATCTGATTGTATCCTCGACTCCACATTCCCGTTAACCTATCACCCCCTTGTTTATCAAGAATCTATCTACTTCTGTCTTAAAAATATTTAAAGACTCTGCTTCCATAGCCTTTTGAGGAAGAATTTTTCAAAGACTCATGACCTGCTGAGAGAAAGAATTTCTCCTCATCTCTGTCTTAAATGGGCGACCCCTTATTTTTAAATAGCGACACCTAGTTCTAGATTCTCCCACAAGGGGAAGCATCCTTTCCACATCCATCCTGTAAAGACCCCTCAGGATCTTATATGCTTCAATCAAGTCGCCTCTCACTCTCCTAAACTCCAGCGGATGCAAACCTAGCCTGTCCAACCTTTCCTCATAAGACAGCCCGCCCTTTCCAGATATTAGTCTAGTAAACCTTCTCTGAACTGCTTCCAATGCATTTACATCCTTCCTTAAATGAGGAGACCAATACTGTGCACAGTACTCCAGATGTGGTCTCACCAATGCCCGGTATAACTGAAGCATAACTTCCTTAATTTTGTATTCAATTCCCCTCACAATAAACGATAACATTCTATTAGCTTTCCTAATTACTTACTGAACCTGCACACTAACCTTCTGTGATTCATGCACTAGGACACCCAGATCCCTCTGCATCTGAGCTTTGCAATCTCTCACCAATTAGATAATATGCTTCTTTTTTATTCTTCCTGCCAAAATGGACAATTTCCCACTTTCCCACATTATACTCCATTTGCCAGATCTTTGCCCACTCACTGAACCTATCTATATCCCTTTGTAGCCTCCTTATGTCCTCCTCACAAGTTACTTTCCTACCTATCTTTGTGTCATCAGCAAATTTAGCAACCGTACCTTTGGTCCCTTCACCCAAGTCATTTATAAAAATTGCAAAATGTTGAGGCCGCAGAACTGATCCCTGCCAGCACACCACTCATTACGTCTTGCCAATCAGAAAATAAACCATTTATGCCTACTCTCTGTTTCCTGTTCGTGAGCCAATCTTCTATCCATGCCAAATATGTTACCCACTAAACCATGAGCTTTTATTTTCCACAATAACCTTTGATGTGGTACCTTATCAAATGCCTTCTGGAAATCTATATACAGTACATCCACCGGTTCCCCTTTATCCACAGCACATGTTACTTCTTCAAAGAACTTCACAAAACCATGTTGACTCTGCCTGATTACCTTGAATTTTTCTAAGTGTCCTGCTATAACATTTTTAATCATAGCTTCTAACATTTTCCCTAAGACAGATGTTAAGCTAACTGGCCTGTAATTTCCTGCTTTCTGTCTCCCTCCCTTTTTGAATAAAGGAGTTACATTGGCTATTGTCCAATCTTCCCAAATCTAGGGAATTTTGGAAAATTAAAACCAAAGCATCAACTATCTCACTTCTTTTAGGACCCTAGGATGAAGTCGATCAGGACCCAGGGACTTGTCAGCCCGCAGCTCCAACAATTTGCTCAGTACTACTTCCCTGTTGATTGGAATATTCTTGAGTTCCTCCCGCCCTTCCATTTCCTGATTTATAGCTATTTCTGGGTTGTTACTTGTATCTTCGACTGATGCAAAATACCTGTTCAATTCATCTACCATTTCCTTATTTTCCCTTATTAATTCCCCAGACTCAATTTCTATAGGACCAACACTCACTTTGTTACCTCTTCTTTTGAAAATATTTATCGAAACTCTTACTGTTTTTATATTTCTAGCTAGCTTTCTCTCATACTCTAATTTTTCGCTCCTTATCAATCTTTTAGTCATTCTTTGCTGATTTTTATATTCTGTCCAATCTTCTGACCTGCCACCCATCTTTGCGCAATTATATGCTTTTTCGTTAAGTTTGATACTGTCTAACTTTTTTAGTTAACCACAGATGGTGAATCATCCCCTTGGAATTTTTCTTTCTCATTGCAATGTATCTATTCTGTGTATTCTGAAATATCCCCTTAAATGTCTGCCACTGCATCCCTATTGACCTATCCCTTAACCTAATTTGCCAGTTCACTTTCGCTAGCTCTGCTTTCATGCCCTCATAATTGCCCTTATTTAAGTTTAAAATACTCGTCTTGGACCCACTCTTCTCTCCCTCAAACTGAATGTAAAATTCAATCATATTATGATCGCTGGTACCTAGGGTGCACCTTCATTATGAAGTCATTAATTAATCCTATCGCATTGCACAATACGAGGTCGAGTATAGTCTACTCTCTGGTTGACTCCAGAATGTGCTGTTCTAAGAAACTATCCCAAAAACATTTTATAAACTCATTTAGGCTACCTTCGCTCATCTGATTCTTCCAATCTATATGTAGATTAAAATCCCCCAGGATTATCACCATACCTTTCTGACAAGCTCCCATTATTTCTTTCTTCATACTCTGTCCTACCATGTGGTTACTGTTAGGGGTCTGTACACCACACGCACAAGTGACTTCTTACTTTATCATTTCTTATCTCTACCCAAACCGCTTCTACATTCTGGCTTCCTGAATTTAGGTCATCCTTCTATATTGTGCTAATACCATCAGGAATTAACAGAGCCACCCCTCCACCTTTTCCTAGCTTCCTGTCCTTCCAAAATGTCATGTACCCTTCAATATTCAGGTCCCAATCTATGTCGTCCTATAGCTATATCTCTGTAATGGCTATCAGATCATACTTATTTATTTCTATTTGCGCTATCAGTTTATCTGATTTGTTTCGAATACCAGGTCCATTCAGATACAAAGCCTTCAGTTTTGTCCTTTTATTATTTTTGTAAAGTCTAGCCTCGACTGCTGATTTACTCTGAGATTTGTACTCTCTATCCCTTCCTGTCGCGGTCTGTTTATCATTTCCCATATTAATACCTTTCTCTCTTGCCTTGTCTCTACTCTTTAATTTACCACCTCTTCCCAAATGTGATCCCTTGCCCCCACTATTTAGTTTAAAACCTTCTCTACTTCCCTAGTTATGCGGCTCGCAAGAACACCGGTCCCAGCACGGTTCAGGTGTAGACCGTCCCAATGGTGCAGCCCCCACTTTCCCCAGAACTGCTGCGAGTGCCCCACAAACCAGAACCCACTGCTACCACACCAGTCTTTGAGCCAGGGATTCATTTCTCTAATCTTATTTGGCCTCTCCGAATTTGCACGTGGCTCAGGTAATAATCCAGAGATTATTACCTTTGAGGTGCTGCTTCTTAATTTTGTGCCTAGCTCCTCGTACTGACTATCAAGAACATCCTTCCTTCTCCTGCCTGTGTCATTGGTCCCTACATGGACCATGACGACTGGATCCTTCCCCCTCCCACTGTAAGCTCCTCTCCAGCCCTGAGCAGATAGCCCAAACCCTGGCATCGCGCAGGCAACACAGCTTTCTGGACTCTCGCTCTTTGCTGCAGAGAACAGTGTCAATCCCCCTCACTATACTGTCATCTATTACCACTACATTCCTTTTTGCTACCCCAGTTTGAATGCTTCCTGTACCACAGTGCCATGGTCAGTTAGCTCATTCACCCTGCAGCCCCCACTCTCATCCAAACAAGCTGAAAGAACCTCAGACCTGTTGGACAATCTCAAAGGCTGAAGTTCCTGCACTCCTGCCCTCTGGGTCCCCTTACCTGCGTCAGGTGCAGCCACACTCGCCTGTCCCTGACCACTGACCAAATCAGAGGATCCTATCCTAAGGGGTGTATCCATCTCCTGGTACAAAGTGTCCAGGAAACTTTCCCCCTCCCTGATGTGTCGCAGTGTCTGCATCTCAGCCTCCAGCTCAGTGACTCTGAGCCGAACCTCCTCGAGTCTTAAACACTTACTGCAGACATGTTTGCCCTAGATCACACTGGCATCCAGGAGCTCCCACACATGCTGCAGCCATCACACATCACCTGTCCTGCAATCCTTAATATGTTTTAATAAACTACTTAAGTATTTTATTCAATTATTTATTTTCCTTTTTCATATATATTATTAAACTTACCACCAGTTCCTGTACAATTTTAAACCTTAGGAATAGAATAGACCTTAACCACTTACCAGATACTCACCAAACAGCTAGCTTCTTCCCCTGTAGTAGAGTAAGAACCAAATCCTACAGGCCAAAAAGTTAGAACAAGCAAAGAAGCACCTCCTTCCACTCACCAACTCCCTCAACTCTCCGACCTCCCAGCAGTCTGTTCAAGTCGCACTCAGCCCCTTTTTTAACAATCTAATTAGTAACCTGTTTAAACTATCAATTTTAATTAATACCTCTAGTCCTGCTCTGTGCTTATACTCTTATTACAACACTTACTGTTACACTACTCAATTGAATATTTTTAATTTCCCAGGTCCTAATTTGAACCAATACACCAAGAACAATTATTTTGAATGAATTGGAGTTCATAATAATTCTATCTGGGAAAACACCATATTTTAAGTTATTTTTAGTGGATGAAGTAATTTAGAATCAGTGAGGAATAAATAGTCCTGTGTAACATTCTGAAAATCAGTAACTCCAGAATCACAAATAGAGCTCAACAGTGACTTGAAGCACTCTCGAGACCTATCCAGAACAAGCTCCATCAATACTGCCTCAAAGCTGTTGGCATACGTCAATGGATAATGTTTGACTACTTTGACCCTGTGTGTTTGCTCAGAAAATGCTGAAGTTTGGAACTGATCCTTGTGAACTCAAATCTAAATCGGTCATTCAAAATCCAGTATTTAGTGGATGAGCTAGATACATTCTATTTAATGTAGACAAATCAATAAGGATACTATTAGATACCATTATTGATTTATTAGCTAGAGTCTTGTATGTAAAGCAATCTGTATCAAATAATGTGTTTTTTTTTTCAATATCCATGAAATAATGCAAGAATGAATTGAACTGGAGGTTAGTTAACGGAAAATCAAACGTGCCTAAGTTATAATGAAACTTAAAGTGAATATAGAATGTCAAGGAAAGTTAGATTACTTAACTATGGGTAAGTTCTTTGCTTTAGGATTGAAGACTATCAGCCACACACATACTTCAACTATCATTCCTATCCAGCTATGTCCCTCCTTTTAAGCATTCAACCTCATCTTTTTGATCATTGCGTAAATATGGTCCACTGAGCACTCACTCTATTATAAAAATTCAAGAATTGCCTTGGGCCTTGGTTCTTAGTACGGCATTGAGGGAACATTGGGCTTTTCTGCATGGCAATGCACAGACTCAGAAAGTGACCTCAGTCTCTGTTTTTCCTTATTATTAAACAACAGCTCTAACTTACATGGAGAACAAATTTAAATAAGGAAGACTATAGAAAAGGCAGGTAATGTGCCTCATTTCTTTATTCCACCTCGCACCCCCCCCCCCCCCCCTTCATTCTACATCTTTGACCAATAGAGGTAGGCTATTGATCTAATTTAAAAATATGCTTTGGAGCACAATGCAGCAGAGAATCTTTATCAAGTAAATGTAAACTACAGCATTGACATGAATATTGCCCTTGTGGACAAATTCTAAAGCAATTGTTTTGTTGTAGGTGGCAATGGATAGTGGAATGGTTATAGTAGAACTAAATGTCACCAAGGAACACTGCTGGATCTAGCATCCTGAAGTGAGCAGTTGTGTTTGACAGCTATGTTGAGTTTTTAAGGAGTCAAATATTACATTCAAACAAATTGGGAAAACAAGAATGATTTACTCAATGATGTCTTCAGCATATATAAATATTATCAACAATAATATCTATCAAACATATCAGTTGTATCTAGGGGCAAATTATCAACATTGTACCAGGCTACAGATTTTTCTTTTCAAAAACCTATTTGTATATTCCTTCCCTTTTGACCTTCAGATCTTCCATAAGCGAAGTATCTGCTTTTCTATTACATGTCACAGCATGTAGAGTGGAATAAGGCTAATCTTGGGAAACTTGCCTTCCAATATTCCTTTACCTCACCTTGTGATCAAGTATCGGGCCTCCATATGAAACCTCCCCCTGAAGACGTAGCTAATGACAGTCATGTAGCATGTCGAGAATCATGGGTGGCAACCCTCATAGACTATTGCTGCAGTGCAGAACAAAATACAAATGCACCCTTCATCACTGTCGCTTATATATGCGGGTTATCCAACTTGAACATGTTTGACCCTTTCTGTGGTGACTAATTAAAATGTGGCAAATCCACCATTTCAATGTTGAGACCTGTGCAAGAAATCTATGTATAGATCACTGTGGAACATGTATCCAGTTTAAATATTTTGCTTTTGTTTAAAGGTGCACCAAAGTCCTCCAACAACCCAAAGCTAGTATTATACCATTAAGTGGCAGACCTTTCCAAGGTGAGAGGCACACTTTGGGAATCCCCATTTTCACTGATCATTTCCAATTATCATCATCTTGAAATTCTTCTCTCTGAAAAGTTTTCTTTCCACCCCCCCACTCCTCGTACGTTTCATTCCACTGGCAGGATTTCCCAATGGGGTCACGTTGGCACACTCCCATGGTCTTTGATTTAGGAAATACTTGGCATACTGAGATGCTTAATCAACCCTAGCTGCTCAGTACTGTTGGGTTAAGGTAGCTGAGGTACAAGATGGAGGAACAGTAACTCGTCCTCTCTCTTGCTCCATCCTATAGGGTTAGTAAAACCATTATCCATATCAAAATAGTCTTATTCACCATCTCTAGGAACATTTTATTGTTCCAAGGAACTTATGCTCAGTATAGGGATGTTCCAAAACTTTGAATGTTTTTCTGCTGCTATTACAAAAAGCATTATGAGAAGGACATATAACAAGGACCAATGACAAAGTGCAACCATGACAACATGGTATTTGGCAGAAGCAGCAGTTTCTCCATATACCTCACTCACTGATTACAAAGTTATACCAAGTACACTGTTTTAGAAATTTAGTCCAAACACACAGCACCAAATTGTTCTGTTTTTGGCAAGGTATCAGAACACAGCATATTTTAAAGCTAACAACCATCTATTTACTACTAATAATAGTAGCAATTCAGGACCATAGAAATATTCAATAAACAGTTTTTCACCAAGTGCAGAATCTGAAAAATCAGACTTGATACAGTTCCCATATTTCTCTCCTTATGAGGGAGAACAGCACGCTGGACTAAGAAAAATAAAAAAGGTATGTTCAGATGAAACAGGATTATGGCCAAACAAGGCAATGTCATAATCCTTTTTTTATGCATTCACGGGAAGTAGGTGTCACTGCCAAGGTCAGCATTTATTGTCCATCCCTAATCACACTTGAGAAGTTGGTGGTGAGCTGTCTCCTTGAATCCGTTTGGTGTAGGTACAGCCACAGTGCTGGTAGGTAGGGACTTCCAGGATTTTGACCCAGTGATGAAGGAATGGCAATATATTGCCAAGTCAGGATGGTGTGTGACTTGAAGAAGAATTTGCAGGTGATAGGTATTCTCATGCGCTTGCTGTTCCTGTCCTTCTAGGTGATAGAGGTCGCAGGTTTGGAGTTGCTGTTGAAGGAGCCTTGGGGAGCTGCTACAGTGACTTTTGTAGATGGTACACACTACTGCCACGGTGCACCGCTATTGGTTTTGATTTGATTTTGATTTAGAGATACAGCACTGAAACAGCCCCTTCGGCCCACCGAGTCTGTGCCGACCATTAACCACCCATTTATACTAATCCCATATTCCTACCACATCCTCACCTGTCCCTATATTCCCCTACTACCTACCTATACTAAGGGCAATTTATAATGGCCAATTTACCTATCAACCTGCAAGTCTTTTGGCTGTGGGAGGAAACCGGAGCACCCGGAGGAAACCCACGCAGACACAGGGAGAACTTGCAAACTCCACACAGGCAGTTCCCAGAATTGAACCCAGAATTGGGTCGCTGGAGCTGTGAGGCTGCGGTGCTAACCACTGCGCCACTGTGCCGCTCCAAAGGTGAAGAGAGTGAATGCTTAATATGGTGGAGGGGGTGCCGATCAAGTCGACTGCTTTGTCTTGGATAGTGTCAAGCTTCTTTAGTGTTATTGGAGCTGCACCTATCCAGGCAAGTGGGGAGTGTTCCATCACATGCCTGACTTGTGCCTTGTAGATGGCGAAAAGGCTTTGGGGAGTCAGGAGGTGAATCACTCACCGCAGAATGCTATGTGGCTGATCTAGTTAAGTTTCTGGTCAATAGTGGCCCCCAGGATGTGGATGGTGGGGCATTTGATGTCATTGAATGTCAAGGGGATGTGGTTAGACACTCTTGTTGGAGATAGTCATTGCTGGGCACTTGTGTGGCATGTTATTTGCCACTTCTCAGCCCAAGCCTGAATGTTGTCCAGGTCTTGGTGCATGTGGGCATGGACTGCTTCAGTATCTGAGGAGTTGAGAATGGTACTGAACAGTGGGCAATCATCAGCCAACATCTCTGCTTCTGACCTTATGATGGTGGGAAGGCCATTGATGAAGCAGTTGAAGATGGTTGGGCTGAGGACACTGCCCTGAGGAACTCCTGCAGTGACGTCTGGGACTGAGATGATTGGCCTCCAACAACCACAACCATCTTCCTTTGTGCTAGGTATGACTCCAGCAGTGGAGAGTCGTTCCCCTCACCCCCTGAATCCCACTGCCTTCCACTTTACTAGAGTTCCGTAATGCCACATTTAGATGGATGCAGCCTTAATGTCAAAGGCAGTCACTCTCACCTCATCTCTGGAATTCAGCTCCTTTGTTAATAATGTTCGGATCAAGGCTGTAATGAGATCTAGAGCTGAGGGGTCCTGGTGGAACCCAAACTGAGCATCGGTGAGCAGGTTATTGCTGAGTAACTGCACTGCCAACAACCCCTTCCATGACTTTGCTGATGAGAGTGTGGATTGATTAGGCAGCAACTGGCCGGATTGGAATTTTCCTGCTTTTTGTGGACAGGATGTACCAGGGTAATTTTCCACTTTGTCAGGTAGATGCCAGTGTTGTAGCTATACAGAAACAGCTTGGCTGTAAGTTCAGCTAGATGTGCAGCACAATTCTTCAGCATTAAGTCCAGGATTTTGTCCATACCCTTTGCCTCATCCAGTGGACTTATTTGCTTCTTGATGTCACATGGAGTGAATCAAATTGGCTGAAGACTGACTTCTGTAATGCTGGGGGACCTCAGATAAAGGCCAAGATAGATCATCCAATCGGCAGTTCTGACTGAAGATGGTTGCATACGCTTCAGCCCTGTCTTTTGCACTCAAATGCTGAGCTTCATCATTGAGGATGGGCCTTGTTATGGAGCCTCCTCCACCCATTAGCTTTTTAACTGTCCATCACGAATCACAACTGGATGTGTCAGCACTGCAGAGCTTTGATCTGATCTATTGGTTGTGGGGATTGCTTAGCTGTCTATAAGCATGCACGTAGTCCTGTGCTGTAACCTCACTTCATTTTTAATGTGAGTCAGGTGCTCCTCCTGGTATGCTCTTCTACACTCCTCATGAAACTAGGATTGGGTCTCCTTCTTTAATGGTTGACAGAGGATATGCTGGGCCATGAGGTTGCAGCTTGTGGTGGAGTACAATTCTGCTGCTGCTGATGATGGCCCACAGCACTTCATGGATGCCCAGTTTTGAGTTGTTGTATCTGTACTGAATAGTACTGATCCTCCATCATGTGTGGTACTGTGTCCTCAGTGTGAAATGAGAAGTCCACAACGACTCTACGGTGATCACCCCTACCAAATACTATCATGAATAGATGCATCTGAAAGGTAGATTAGTGAGGACGAGATCAAGTTGTTTGTTTCTCCTCATGTTGGTGCTCTCACCACCTGCCCAATCTGACAGCTATGTCATTCAGGACTCAGCCAGCTCAGTCAATAGTGGTGCTACTGAGCCACTGTTGGTAATTAACATCAAACTCCCCACCCCAAACTACATTCTTTGCCCTTGTTGTCCTCGGTGTTTCTTCCGAGTGATGTTCAACATGGTGAGTACTGATTCCTCAGCTGAGGGTACGTGGTAGTGAGCAGGATGTTTCTTTGGCCATGTTTGATCTGATTTCATGAGACGTCATGGAATCCGGAGTCAATATTGAGAACTCTCAGGGTGACTCCTCCTGAATGTATACCACTGTGCTGCCACTTCCGGTGGGTCTGTCCTGCTGGTGGGACATAACATACCCAGAACCAGGGATGATGATGGAAGAGTCAGGGATATTGGCTGAAACGTATGATTCTGTGAGTATGAATGTGTCAGGTGGATGCTTGAGTAGTCTATGGGACAGCTCTCCCAGTTTTGGCACAAGTTCCCAGATTTGGTGAGGGAATAAGAGAAATGTTAGATGGAAAGAGCTGGTACCATTTCCCCAATTATGTTTCTTGGAACAACTGAAATAAAAATTGCAAGTAACCAAAAAATTAAGTGACACAGTGATGCATCATGAATTGAGGATTGGGAACAATTCCTCTTGTTAGAGATATAGTTCAGTCAAAGGAATTCTCATGCCTCTCTTTTGAGAATTGCCAGCAGCCCAGACTTCCCAACTACATTGGAACCCAAGGCATAGATGCATATTGAAATGCCAATTATTAAGCTAGGCAATTATTTTGTCTGAGCTCTAAGTATGTTTGTAACTACCAGTTATTAATGGATCAAAACACTAAGTTATGTTAAATAGCATTTTGACTTGGTGTTTTGATCCGAAAAGTCAGCCTGGGCTCAGTGGCAGCACTCTTGCCTCTGACTGAGAACATCATGGGTTCAAATCCCACTCAAAGACTTGAGCACATAATCGAGGCTGACACTTCAGTGCAGTAACGATGAAGCGCTGCATTGTCATAGGCTATGTCTTTCTGATAATGCATTAAATCGAGGCCCGTAGCACCTTTCGAAGACAAGCAAGGAAATCCTCCTGGTGTTCTGACCAACATGTTTCCTTCAACTAACATGACTAAAAAAAAATTATCTGGTCACTTGTCTCAGTGCTACTTGAGAATTTGCTGTGCACAAACTGGCCGCTGCTTTTGCCTACCTTGCACCAATGACCACACTTCAAAAGTATGTAATTAGCTATGAAACTTTGGGAAATCCTGAGAACATGAAAGTCAGTATATAAATGTGAGTTTTCTTTCCTTTCACCAGCTTTGTGGTAGCCAGATGGCACGCAGACTAACATTACATCCCAAGACTCAAGGAAAGTATATATGAGTCGTCAGCAGTGATTCTCAGTATCAGTGTCTACAAAGACATCTTCAGTAAGTTCTGGAAATATGGATTCAATGATCCACAAGAAGGAAGGGCATATATGAAATGGGATTCAACAACTTGGTTATGTTTGAATAGTTTTGACTGAAAGATACATTACACTGCCATTTCTTCAGACCTGACACAGGCTTGAAGACAGTTAGGTTACTTTTGAAGTCACAAATAATTTGCCTGCTTACCTCTGTACATAAAAAACACATACAATATACCCAAGGATCTATTCTTGGTTCCTTTCTACTTCTCATCTACACAATGCCCTTCGGTAACATCATTCACTGACATCAAGTCAGATTCCTCATGAACATCGATGACATCCAAATCTACCTCATCACGACCTTGTGTTGCCAGACTGCTTGACCTATACCAAGTTCTGGCTAAGCAACAATTTCCTCCAATTAAACATTAGGATTACCAGTGTCATTGGGCTGGATTTTACCTTAGACGGACGGGAATTTGCTACCGACGTAAAAGTTGGTGGCGAACCTACTTTTGCCTAGCCTGAGGATCTGTCCCACATTTTATGGGACCCCGGGCTTTAATTTTCCTGAGGCAGGACACCCGCTTGAGGGAGGAAGTCCCGTCTCAGTGAGCTGCTGGCCAATCAGCGGCCCGGCAGCTCTTAGTCCCAGCAGCGCCACTGGGAGCAGTGGCCACCGCTGGGACTGCAGTCCAGCTGACGCAATGGAGCCAGGAGGGAAGGTAAGTTGGGCATGCCTCACCAGGGAGATTGATCGTGCCCTGGTGAGGCTAGGGTGGTCGTTTGGGGAGGGGGCAGGGGGGGCGTCTTGGGTCCCGGGGGTGGGTTGGGAGGTGGGGGTAGTTCTCAAGCGGGCACTCTGTGCCTGACTGCCATGGCACGCCCCCCCCCGGCGCATAGAAAGGCCGGCAGCTATCGTGGAGACGGGCAAGGACCCTTAAGTGGCCACAAGGGCCTTGATTGTCCTTGGGCAGGCAGGCTGTTTCCCCCCTACCCGCACAACTGCCGTAAAGTTGACCGGAGGCGGGAGCGTGGCGGCCTCCCGCTCAATTTTACGTCGCCCCCATGCCGCCATCCGACCCACTAGGGCAGCATAAAATTCAGCCCATTGCCTTCAACATCCATGATAAACTCCGTTCCCCTGCAACCAATACCATTTTTTCCACAGCCAAAGTATCAGGCTGAACCAGACTATTCACAATCTCGGCTTTCTATCTGACCATGAGCAGAGAGTCCAACTCCAAATGTTAAACTCCAGAAAGGTTGTTATGGAAGGATAATGCTGGAGCCTATCTTTACTCAGTTTCACATTTATTGCACAGAGTAAAAGGACTACAAACATGTAACTCCTCATTCAAAAACCTTCATCAGTCTCAATAAATGTCTGCTTATAAGTGCTCAAGTAAGACCACAATTAACACCCTCCACTTGCATATAATTAAACAACTGACACATAATTAACATTTCATTTGGAGTTGGACTCTCCGCTCACAAAGATCACCTAATTTACCTCTGTCACACTGCACATCTCGATCCCTGCATCATCCTAACCACTGCTGAATCTCGAATCCATGATTTTGTTACCTCCATATTTGATTATTCTAATGTTCTCCTGGCTGGCCTCCCATCTTCCCCTCTCCATAAACTTTAACTCTTCCAAAATGGTGGTGGCTCACCATCACCACCACCTTCTCAAGGACAATAAATGCTGGCCTTGCCTGCGACACCCACACCCAAAGAGCAAATATAAAAAAACCTCTGCTGCACATATCTTTATCTGCACCAAGTCTCAACCACCAGTTCACATTCTCTTCTGGTCCACTAATGCCTTGATTTAGAAAATAATTCCTCCCTGTGTTCAAATTTCTCTGTGACCTCACTCCTACCTCCTCCCTACAATGCTCTAAGAATTGTGCATTCCTCCAATTCTGGCCTCTTGTGCATCCTCCATTCCCTACGTCCCAGCACTGGAGGCTGTGCCTTCAGCCATCTGCACCCTAAGCTCTGAAAATCTCTCCCCATAATCCCTCTGCCTCTCCACCTCACTCTCCTTCTTTAAGATCTTTCTTAAAATTCACCTTTTTAACGAATCATTAAGTCACCAATTTTTACATATCCTCCTTTGGCTCAGTGTTAATCTTTCTCTAATTGTGTCCATGAAATGTCGTGGGACATGATCCTACCTAAAAGGCACTATATAAATGCAAGCTGTTGTTGAATGATTACCAAGCAACAATCTGATTGAACGGGTTCAAATAAGGATTTAGGTTGCAAGAATTGTAATATAACAGTCATCTGAACCCCAAGGTGTGATTAAAGCTTTCAAACATTGTACACTGCTTGTGGCCAATTTAATTTGCTCTTTGGTGGTTCTCTTCCCTCCCAACAACCACTCGGTATGGATAATTATGATTAGCACCTTCGATGTTGTCCATGCAGACATTTGTAGTTTTGGTGCAATTCACGTAGGTGCATCAACAAGTAATCAGCAGTTGATTGCCAAGAAATGTAGGCACTGCATCCAAGCACATTTTTCTTTATTGTCCTTGTCCTACCACCATCCTTATTATTTGTCACATCAGATGTTTTGGAATAGTTTTGGCATGGATTCCCTACTTTTCTCAGTCAAACAGCAGACTCATAGTCATGTAATAAATGTCTACCTAAGTAACAGTCACTGCACTTCAGTTTACTCTGTGTGAAATGCTTTGAAATGCACCTGAGACATTAGAAGACAGTGATGGTGGGGAGAGACAATTAGTAAAGAAAAAACACAAACAGACATGAAAGGCATTTAAACTAAAAAATGTTACTCCAAAAACCAAAATGCATAAAGAAAAACAAGGACTATGAGGCTAAGCATAATATCAACATTTGGAAAAAAAGTAGCGACTTGTAAGTTATACAAAATACAACAATTTAGTAATGGATTACTTTGAGATTCAAATTCAGCTCATCAGATTGCCTTCATACAACTCTCCTATCACAACCTCTCGAACAATTGTTGCTCGTCAGAAAACACATTTAACAATCTTGGCACGACAGCTTTTTATATAGCTTCCAAAGACAGTTGTAGAAAAGATCTGCTTACTATAAAACTTGTCGAACAGCATTATTAAAAATAATAATCATATTTGGGTTGGGGTTCTAACTCGTCCTATATAATTCTTGCCGAATTAATTATCTTTAACTGCAATATAAATGCATTGCATTTATTATTTAATAGCAGCTGAAAATAGATGGTAACCAAATGTTTGACTACATTAAACAAAGTCTTGTGCAAGGTTCAATAAGTTAATATGTTTGAGGAAAAAAAATTAAACTCAGGCATTTTCATAACAAACTGCCAAGAATTGAAAAGCTTTGCTATTTCATTATAAAGCAGTTAGATGTGCTATAGTGATCTGCTTCCTAGCACTTGGTTTCCATAAGGTGAATATTTCCCATACACCCTTACGAAAGATGGAATGTGACAGAAAGTAGGGCACCTCTCAAGTGGCTGGAGGAAAAACATATACCCACTAGTTGAAACTACAAATTCAACAGATGAGTTTTTGCTGATTGCGACTCCCATGCCATCTGCCTTTTTCTCTCTGTACTGACCTTCTTGCTGGCTTGAAAATTAAAGTTCAATAACCAACCACAGAAGACATGTCCCCTGTTAAAATAAACATGCCAGGTCATAATTTCTAAAGCAGAATGTTACAGACTGATGCCGAAAAACTCACATAAAAATGATTTGCAATAAACTAGGATTTTTACTTCAATTTATAGCCAACTATAAAACCACAAAAGGTGAATTATTGCATAAAATTGAAGTTTAATTTGTCATTTACAAGCTCACTCATATAGTTAATGTTTTAATAATCTGTAGTGGTGTTGGCTTTGAGTTAGGAAGTCATTGCTCTCCAGTGTGTGAGGTTTTATCACAAGGTCAGCTGCACAATTTTGATATCTGGCAAATGACATTTATGGCATTTTAGACTTGAGTGCGCAATAGCCAGCAGTTAGCTTAGTGCTGCCTTATTCTGAACCTGCAGATGAACTGCAGATATCCAACTATTCCACTTCCAATTTACCAGACAGGCATATTTTTAGAGCCATTTTGGTGTGCCAGTAACAGCTGAACCCTTTAAATGCACATTATCTTGAACAACAGTGTGTCTACGACAACAGCTAAAAAGAGCTCAAGTGGCTGATATGGCAGTAGTTACGTCAAACCACTCCACCACAATTATTGAATTCTGCTTTTGGTATCCATGGCTGGTACATGGTTAAAGCACTCCAGAGACCAAGGTTTGAATCTAGGCAATGGAATGATCGGTCCTCCTCTCTCGCTCTTTCTCTCACTTGCAGGTCTGAGAAAAAATGAGTTTCCCCAGTTTGAAACGATCAGGCATAGGTCCATTCCACAAAATTGCCAAAAGGTAATGCAACCAAAGTGGCTGGTAAGGGGAAATGGAAAATTCACATCGGCTTTTCTGAGGTAATTGTTGCAACAGATTAGACAAAGCTTCATTCTCCATCTGGCCATGCTACCAATGATTCAGGCGCACTCAATGCTGAAATTTAATATCTCTCAGCTTAATAAGAGAAATATTAAGTAAAAATATTAAATCGGGTTTTTTAAAGGCTCCAGAATTATAGCCTCCAAATAAAATTTCTAATGTGAGATGTGTCTTTTAAAGAATTGTTCATAAAGCACAAATACTACAAAAATTACATTCGAAGAGAAAGTTCACTATTGCTTTCATGATTCCAGTTTACAAATGTATTTCCTTCAAACAAGAAAACAAAATCCATCATCCAAACTGTATTAAAACAAATCCAGTGCCTGAAAACAGCCAAAAAAAAATTCGAGTATAATGCAAGTGGAACCAGACAAAAAACATCCGGCTAAACATGTCTAATAAGACACCTAAAAATGAAGATGCCCAATGATAAACACAAGAATTCATCTTTAAGTCATAGTGGACTCAAGATTTATATTTTAAGGGGGAATTAAATAAAAGTATGCCAATGATCACCACACAAACTGAAAGATAAGTGTAGCATTTGAAAAAGCTAGAAAAAACTCAGTTCTAAAATGAGTGAACTAATTTATTTTACTCTTTGAGAATACCTAAAACAAAATTTAATAAACCTTAGGCTACACAGCTTTGTGTTCATCTTATTAGTTATTAGTTCATTGCAGACTTGGTTTTACAGCTATATTAACATGTACAAAATACAATAACACTAAGCTTTTCTCAAGTGCAGAAAAGTACCAATTGTTACCTAAATAAATACAACAGCAAACTAAACCTTACAAAGTTATCAAAACAAGCAACTGCTACGCCACAATAAAAGGGAATTTAATGTGCATGCACACATAATTTAAAAAGAAATATTCTGAATTAAGAGTCTCTTCAGAAGCAACATTCCATTTTGTGAACATTACATAGAGTAGCTGCTATGATTACCCAGAACAAGGAGTCTGGTGCATCCATTAGAAAATGTAGCAGCAATTTTACACCAGACAGAAACATAACCATTACAAAGCGTTCCATATTGCTCGGACATTATCTGACATAGCATTGGAAATATACAGAAATATTCTGCAGTACAAATATCAAAAATAGAAAGCGTTCAGGGTGCAAAGAGTTAAGCTATTTTTAACAGCAAAACAAAGTGCTTAATGTAACTATTATTGGAGCGAATGAAAATAGTCCTTACAAAAACAAGAAAAATGTAGTAATAATAAAATAAAGATGTTACAAAAACACAACTTGTCCAAGAATGCAGCACAAATATCTGGGGTTAAGGTAATAATGTATTTAAGCTTCAACACTGCACCAAACAAAATATTATTCTACAAGATAACAATTCCTTGCTAGGGCTCACCACACCCGTGTATTTCATATGAGGTCTGATACACTGATTCTTTTTAAACAAAACAATCATTAGTCCCCCAATGATACCCTTAAACTACATAGCGGCAAATATTATGAACTGGGTATTTATATAATAAGCATTGCATCTTACCTAATTGATTAAGAATGGGAACAGAAAATCCTTTTAACTGCAAAAACTGCCCTTTATATTTCCTCCTGCATCGAAAAGGCGATTGTGACTTGAAATTTTAGCTTTTGTGTTTCTTTTGTCTGTTTTTATACTTTGCATCGCCAGCACACACATATTTATGTTTCCAGCAAAGGGTTCCAAATTACCCTCTTAATCTTCATCTTGATGAAAACAAAAAAATTAGAACAAAAAGCAAAATGCATTAATAAATATGTGGGTGTAATTTGCTTTTAAGCTGAAGGTGAATAAGGTGAATAGAAATGCTTTATTCTTAAACTGCAAAAAATTTATCAGAATTAAGCCTCAATTACAGATGAATGTTGAGTAAGCAAAGTTAATAACAAACATTATTTCAGGTCTCTTGGCAATGCCTGCCACACAGAAAAATAGGCAACATATAACAATTAGCTCCACTCTCACTGCCAGACTTGTCATAAGGAAGCAAACAGTCAACGCACAACAACAAATGTAAGTAACAGATTGGTCATTTTCTTCTACAGGGTACATTTCTTTCTCTCCTTCAGTGTTCATCAAAGTGGGGAAATATTCTCACAAGGTACATAATTAGACCAGTGTATTCAGCAATCCCCAACGACACTGTTATGAGAGGTGGAGTGCAATTTATTTATTTGAAAATCCCCTTGGCAGTAACCTCTGACACTAAAATAATTTCCCAAGGAAAAACATAGTATATGACTTCAATCAGTCTGAATGTCTGCAAATCGTCAATTGGTCCATGTGGAGTTCTTTCCTTCTACTCTCGATACTACATCAAAACAACTGCTTACATACATCTCAGAGATAAATGGCTTCATTTTCTTCAGAATATTCTGTCTTGCTCCCCATAAAGATGAAATTTATCTTGTGATGCATTGGGCGCACCCTGAAACATAATTTATTTAGTCTTTTGCATCAGAACTGCTTTCCTGATATTAAGACGACTATCAAAATGACCTTTAGCTATTATACACAGGAGGCCCGTCTCCCATCAAGTAGTTTCTACTTCACTTATAACAGTTGTTTATGTCGTATTCCTTCTCTTATCCTTTGTGGTCAGATCAAACAGCAAGTTATTTACCAGAAGTGACTAGGCTGGGTATTGACTCTTCCTTTAAAAAAAAGATTATATTTCACCTACAAATGACAAAGATATCACTTACTTGCCTAGAGATATAGCCTGTAATAGAGTTCAGAAAACCCATGACAGCTGTTCACTGCCATTCACACCTGAAAGACTCCATGTTACGATGAAAATTAATGTTCTTTGACATCCTTTGAGACTTTCTCAGCTGTGGGAATAGCTAATGAAGAAATACAACCTTGCTCCAGTATTGCACATGTGGAAAAGTTCTGCGGTTTGTGTATATGTACAGGGCAGTGAAGTTGCATGGTCTTAATAACTTTACCAATTGTTGCTGCAGCAGTTAGCTTTAAATACAGAAAATACATGGTAATTTGTGACTGCAATGCAAACATCAACCCTAACCTAACTGCAATTCATGATGTTGTAATTATTTATGTACACATAAGAAATGTAGTTGTGCAAAATAATTGATATTTTCTATTATTCAAAAAGGAAAGTAGCACAACCCAGATAGTTGTATTTTTTTCAAAATCGAACAGGAAAACAATTCCAGCAACATGCTGCAATTATAATTGTTCAACTTTTACTGTAGTATAGGTCTTGTCTAAGAGAGTTTGCAAATAATTCCAAAAGTAGAATGGCACATCCAAAGCAGATGCTATAGTTTTTATGTGCCATTTTGTTTTGCTAGCCTTTATTATTCCCTAGAACAGCATTATCCAAACTTTTCACATGGGGGAGAGCACATTACAATTTTTGGCTTACATAGGGGGCCAGTGAGACAATTTCTGAAAGACCAAAGCATTAAAAATTTATCTTAATCAAAACAACAAATGTGCATTTTTGTGAAGAAGCTTTAAATGAGAAGATTAATTTATTGATTTACTTTCTCATCACTATGTCACACACTGATTTAGTGAAATATTTGGCATTTCTTTGCTTGCACAAGCAGTCAGTGTTTGCCCGCCCACTTGTGATAGGGATGTGGAGTATTCCAGATAGATGTCCATCTGTCAGGAGTGATCTTGATTACTCTCTCTCTGCCCCCACTCTCTCTGCCCCCGCTCTCTCTCACCACCCCCTCTCCCTCTCTCTGTCTGTCTGTCCCCCCACCCCATCCCCTCTTCTCTTTCTGTCCCCTCCTCCCTCTCTCTCGCTATACCCCACTCTCTCCCTCTGACAGTTACAGAGCAGGAATACTCAGCAGAACAGCTTTGTGGTTGGTCAGTCTTAAAAAAAAATCGCAAGTAAGTTTCACAGCTAACAAGTGCTGGGAGCGGTAACAATGGTTACTGAACTTAGGGCAATTTTGGAGGAAAATGTAGCTGGTCTGATTAGTAAGTTTGCAGACGACACAAAGGTTGGTGGAGTTGTGGATAGTGATGAGGATTGTCAGAGGATACAGCAGGATATAGATCGGTTGGAGACTTGGGCGGAGAAATGGCAGATGGAGTTTAATCTGGACAAATGTGAGGTAATGCATTTTGGAAGGTCTAATGCAGGTGGGAAGTATACAGTAAATGACAGAACCCTTAGAAGTATTGACAGGCAGAGAGATCTGGGCATGCAGGTCCACAGGTCACTGAAAGTGGCAACGCAGGTGGATAAGGTAGTCAAGAAGGCATATGGCATGCTTGCCTTCATCGGTCGGGGCATAGAGTATAAAAATTGGCAAGTCATGCTGCAGCTGTACAGAACTTTAGTTAGGCCACACTTAGAATATTGCGTGCAATGCTGGTCGCCACACTATCAGAAGGACGGGGAGGCTTTGGAGAGGGTACAGAAGAGGTTTGCCAGGATGTTGCCTGGTCTGGAGGACATTAGCTATGAGGAGAGGTTGGATAAACTCGGATTGTTTTCACTGCAACGACGGAGATGGAGGGGTGACATGATAGAGGTTTACAAAGTTATGAGTGGCACGGACAGAGTGGATAGTCAGAAGCTTTTTCCCAGGGTGGAAGAGTCAGTTACTAGGGGGCATAGGTTTAAGGTGAGAGGGGCAAAGTTTAGAGGGGATGTGCGAGGCAAGTTCTTTACACAGAGGGTGGTGAGTGCCTGGAACTTGCTGCTGGGGGAGGTGGTGGAGGAAGCAGGTACGATAGTGACGTTTAAGAGGCATCTTGACAAATACATTAATAGGATGGGAATAGAGGAATACGGTCCCCGGAAGTGCAGAAGGTTTTAGTTTAGGTAGGCATCAAGATCGGCGCAGGCGCGGAGGGCCGAATGGCCTGTTCCTGTGCTGTACTGTCGTTTGTTCTTATTTGGGGTTTTCCGGTGGGCTCCCAAAAAGCCAGTCTGGAAGAAGAAGCCAATGGGAAATTTCTCATCTCTGAAATACATCCGCGGGCTGGATGGAAACCTTTGACTGGCCAGATCCTGGCCCACGAGCCGTATGTTGGACAACACTGCCCAAGAACATCTGTTTTCTTATCATAATTTATCCAAACACTTGAAAAATAAGATAAAAAATAATACCAGCATGAACAATTTTTGAGTGTTTCTAATAATCAACCAAGCTATACTTTTCAGAGACACTAAGTTACCAAAGTTAAACAATACGTATACACATTGAACTTTGGTTTCGTTAACCAGTGCACAAAATATACTTTAAATAAACATAACATCTGAGTTGCAATTTATTTGAATCCTTCTGATCACGCCTTCAGCAACAGCTTTGTGTAAAACTACTATATAAGAGTTGAGCATGTTACGATCCTTTCGATACTGATGGTGGCAGATGTAGCATCAAGAATATACTTTCTTCTAATTATTATCTGTTGCAGAACACAGAAGACAAAACAGTACAGATAGGAAAAACTGAATACTAGAAATCAGAACGAAACACATAAAATACTGACAGGACACACATCCGTGAGCTCAGATGAAGGGTTACACCCAAACTATTAATCGACCTGTCATTTGTCTTTTAGACAGCATCTTGCCTACTATGTACTTTTGACATTTATGTTTTTTGGTTCAGATTCTGAAAACTGACAGTCACAGCATACAGGTATACCAAGAGAAATTCTAAGACTATTGCACATTTTGTCAACTTGTACCAGTAAATTAATAAACACTAAAATATCTCAATTTTCTTGACAAAATATATCTGAAAAATTTGCCAGCATCAATAAATTTAAAAGCTTAATTTTCATTTCATATTACTGAGAGCAGCACAAAGACAAGCTTTGAAATGTTTATGTTTTAGATTGAGGTATAGCAGTTCAGAGAGTCATAGGCCAGGATTTCACGTTGGGCGGACGGCAGCCGGCCACCAACTGAAAAGTTGGTGGCAAACCCGCTTCCGCCTCGCCTGGGGATCCGACCCACATTTTACGGGTCCCAGGCTTTAACTGTTCCGAGGCGGGGCTTCCACCCACTTGAGCAAGGAAGTCCCGTCACATTCAGCTGCCGGCCAATCAGCGGGCCAGCAGCGCCACCGGGAGCGGTGGCCACTGCTGGACTGCAGCCCAGCGGACCGCAGAGGAAGACATGGAGCCAGGAGTCCAAGCAAGTTTTGGCTGCCTCACTGGGGGTAATAGGTCAGGCCCTGGCGAGGAAAGGGTAGTCGTTTGGAGGGAAGGAGGTGGGGGGGGGGAGGGGAGCATATTGGGTCTTGGGGGGGCGGTTGGGCTAGCAAGGGCGGCCCTCCATTGGGTGCCCAGTACCCGAAATACAGGGACCCCTCGTACCCCCTGCCCCCCCCACCCCGAGACAATCAGAAGCCGCCTGCTTTTCCCAGCTCCAGGACGCCCGCTTGCCACGCGTAAAATCTGAGTGGAGGCGGGTGAAGGCCCTTACGTGGCCACTTAAGGGCCTTGATTGACCTGGGGCAGGCGGGCCGTTTTTCGGTTGGGGGGGGGGGGGCAGAGACGTGAGAGGGTTGGGAAAGCCTCCCACTCCATTTTACGCCACCCCCTGGCTCATTGAGGTGGCACAAAGTTCTGGCTATAGAGTCATTTATGGCACAGGAGGCAGCTATTCGGCCCATCCAGTCTATGCCGGCTCTCCATGGAGCTATGCAGTCAGTCCCACTCCCTGGCTATAGCATTAGAGTTATTTATGGCACAGAAGGGGGCCAGTTGAATGTACATTCAAGAAATATCTCATAACCCTGCCTTAAATTTCTGTATAATCACAGGCAGTAAATCATTTGATACTGCACTATAATAAACTCGAAGCATATTTTAAAATAATCACTCCTGAGCAATTAGGTACTACATTTGTCAGTGAGAGAAGCATTTCTTAAATTACCGAGTGCTGCATGGAACGTAGTCTATAGGATGTATAACACATAATACATGTTCTTCGAAATGCAGTAGGACATTCTGAAACATAAGGAATTATGTTTAAAATTCTTCCTCATATTTAAGCTGATGAATATTTTAATTTGAACACAACTGGATACTTGCAGAGTTCGAGGAACCAGAGAAAAATAGAACTGATGGCTGAAACAATTCTAGCTTTGTTCACAAGAAACTAGCAGCCTTTGTATGGCCCTGATCTTCACAATCATAGCGAAGTGGATGGTGGCAGCCTTAGCGTTTAGCACGTATTGCTTGAAGTTGTAAAAGGAACATCTTTCCACACTAATGCCCCTGGGATTAGCGTGACAATAGAAGCAGCTGGTTCTGCATTAAAGTGTATATCAGGCCAGTAAGAGCACCTGGAACTGTTGTGCCATCTATTAGGGTGAAATGCTCCTCAACACAGCCAAAAACACTGATCGACTCCAGAGAGATAACTGATCACTACATAAAGTATTAAAAAAATTAATCATCTGAAGGGGTAAACAATGATCTTGCACAAAGATAGACCACTGTTAAGCCAGATTAAAATGCTAAACCCAACTCCAGGATGAAGTTAGCCTTTTTCAATGATTCCTACCCACCATCACTGTCCTACCACCTTTAACAACTTTCAAGTTGGAGGAATTTCTTTTGCTCTTCGGGATGCAATTCTTTAGCTCCCTCATTCACTATAGATTTGGCCTGCCACAGCTTCACATTACACTATGCAAACAGATCAAACTCCTCCAAGGTTACATTACTGTTCTATGGCCTTCAACTTTTTAATTTTTTGTGAAACTATTTTTTTGTCTCCAGTAGTATTAAAACTCAACAAATACAATCAGGTATGCTTTTATGCCCAAGCTGTCAGTCTCTAAACTAGCATCACCTACAGGTCGAGTCATGCCCACTTAAGTTGATCCACAGTGCCAAAAAGATAAAAAACAAAACTAAACATTAACATTACTAAACTCTAAGTTCATCAGTCACTGCATTTGTTGCATTGAATTGCATTCATTCCAGCTTATTTGCAGGTTAATTTGGTGAATGGGAATTTGAGAGCAAGTTCCACATTCCGCACCCTCCACTGTCAATTTAGGGTTATTTTGGAAGATGCAGTGGAACTATACATAATCAAAATTTAACTTCTCCACTCCAAAAATGTTTGCAGAATGGACCACAACTCTTACTTCAAAGCAATGAAATTCAATGTGACTTGCATGGATTTTATTCTACAGTAATGCAGTCTAATAAAAAAAAGGCTTCAGGAAAAGAAACCAGGACTGAAATTTCAGATGACATTCAGCATGAAGCAAATGAGAGATCTCACCTCGTGTAATAAAAGTCTGTTTTGGACAGAATATATTTCTTTCATCCAAGATTGTAAAGCCACCCCATATTTCTGTCAAAACAGATCTCTTTTTTTCCCTTACTATTTGGCAATGCAGCCTCAGGAACTTGCTAATACAATAATTCTGAGGGAGCATATTAAAAGCAGCTGTATAAATAAAGCCAACACATTTTTCATAAAAGATTAATCATATAAGCTGGGTAATGTATAAATTTGTTCTACTTAAGAATTATGTGTTGTATTACTTCGACCAAACTATTGTTTTTGTCCACCAGTCTTAGCTGCAGATGTGGAAAGTTAACAAAAATAATCATAAGCATTAAGCCTCCATTTACAGATCTGACAGTAAAAAGAGACCTAAAAACACCATCACTAGCTCCCTAATGATTCAGAAGGGAATGAAACACAACGAAGCTTTGTACCCCTAGTGACTATCCAGCAACTCTTGGTTAAATGTGCATACATGTGTACAGAATAAGGCTCAGCTGTGATTGCTTGCCCTCACTCCCTCACTCACATTCACTACCACCATAGCTGAATAGGCTGCTAGCAAAAGCCATGTAAATTATGTCAGGCGGCTTTTCTTTTCACCTAGTGGCATTGACCTCTGGAAGAACTTGTTTGCTTGTACTGTGAGTACAGATTCATTGCAAACATTTAAAAGGGAGCAGAACAAGTGCCTAGCAGACTGAAATAGGATCATAGGAACACGTATAAGCTACTCAGTCCCTCAAGCCTGTTTTGCTATTCAATTTGATATGTAACTCAACTCCATTTACTCACCTTTGCTCCATATCCCTTGATACACTTACCTAGCAATCTCAATTTTGAAAATTTCAACTGACCCAGCACCTACAGCATTTTGGGGGACAAAGTTCCAGATTTCCACTATCCTGCATGTGAGAAAATGCTTCCTGATTTCACTCCTCACTAGTCTAGCTCTAATTTTAAGATTATGCCCTCTTGTTCTGCATTCTGCCACCAGAGGAAATAGGTCCCATGTATCTAACCTTGTGAAAAAAATAGGTCATTTCTTAATCTTCTAAATTCAACGGAATTCAAGCCAGGTTTATGCAATCAGTCATAATAAAAACAAAAAGTGCTTGAAATACTCAGCAGGTCTGACAGCATCTGTGGAGAGAGAAGCAGAGTTAACATTTCAGGTCAGTGACCCTTCTTCAGAACTGGCCAGTTCTGAAGAAGGGTCACTGACCTGAAACGCTAACTCTGCTTCTCTCTCCACAGATGCTGCCAGACCTGCTGAGTATTTCCAGCATTTCTTGTTTTTATTTCAGATTTCCAGCATCCGCAGTATTTTGTTTTTATTATTACGCGACCAGTCCTCCAAGTTTAACCCTGGTATAATTCTGGTGAATCTGCCCTGTACCCCCTCCAGGGCCAATATACCTTTCCTGATGATCTGTGCACAAAGGTTAATACAGCACCCCAGATGGGCTCTAATCATGGCTGCATTCAACCAAAGTATAACTTCCTCACTTTTAAATACCAGCCCCCTTGAGATAAAAAGGCCAACAGTCCATTTGCTTTTTGAGATTACTTTTTGTACGTGTGCACTGACATGTGAAACTTCCTGCTTCGATCTACAACTGACTGTTCCCCTGACTTAGTGTCAGCTGCAAAGCTGAATACAAAACTCTGCATTTCTCCATGCAAGTCATTGATACATACAGTGCAAAGATGGGAACCCCCAGTACAGATTCCTTGGAAACACAATTTGTCACATCTTGCCAATCAGGGAACATTCTCATTATCCCTCTTCGGTCTCCTTCCATCCAACCAAATATCAACCTTATCAAACACCTTCTGGAAGTCCATACAGACAACGTTCATAGACATTGCCCTATCCACCATGCTAGTGACCACCTCAAACATTCAACTAGACAAGTCAGACATGACCTACCTACCCTTATAAACCACTGATGACTCTCTTTAATTAGCTGATACTTATTCAAGTCATCAGTCACTCTATCTTTGGTGAAAGATTCTACTAACTTCCCCACAACTGATTTTAAACTGACAGGTCTGTAGTTACCTGGTTTCTCCCCACCGCCTTTCTAAAGAATGGATTGACAGTTGCAATTTCCTAATCCAATGACACAATGCCTGAATTTAGAGATATTTGGAAAATTATGACTAATGTATGTGCAATTTCCTCAGCTATTTCTTTTAATATCCTGGGGTGGAAACGATCAGGTCCTGGCAATTTGTCCAACTTAAGTCCCATTTTCTCCATTCCCTTTTTTTTAAGTTACATTAAAAACTCTCATGGTCCTCCCCTTCACTTGTTTTAGGTTCACTTATACTACTGGTATTTTCTCCTCTTCCTTTGCCGTGAAAACGCATATAACAAGTCTGTAGTTTCCTTTTCATTCACTATAATCTCACCCATCTTCAATATATTTCGAAAAGCTTTTGCCATTAGCTTTAAACGCATCACTGCGTACAACAGCTAAATATTGGGTGATAAACGTCAAGGTCACTGTGGTCTCCTGGAACTCGTTTTGATTGACTTTGAAGGCGAGAAGAATTTCCAAGAATTATTTTTCTCTCAATTGGCTTAGGGTTTATTTTCAAGTTTTTACATGACTGTGGGTAAAGGGAGCATTGGGATACTGATGTCCAATTGCAATGGCTGTATGTGACAACTTTGATCTTTTCTTGTTCTTCATTTTTGTATATACGTATCTCCTTTTATACATGGAGAATAGCCACTTGGTTGAGAATTGTATGTCCAAGTTTGCAGGTAACACAAAGTTAGAAGGCACATTACATTATCATTATGGAGCAGAAACAACTACATGCATTTATTTGGCACCTTTATGGGGTGATGGTGGCAGAGTGGTAATGTCTGAGCTAGTAATCCAGAGACCCAGGCTAATGCCCTAGGGACACAGGTTCAAATCCCACCAAGGCAGCTGGTTGAATGCAAATTCAATCAATTAATAAAAAAGGTCTGAAATTGAAAGCTACTCAGTAAAGTTGCCATGAAACTATCAATTGTCGTAAAAACCCACCCGACTCACTAATGCCCTTTAGGGAAGGAAATCTACCGTCCTTACCTGGTCTGGCCTACGTGTGATTCCAGACCTAAAGCAAGGTTGACTCTTAACTGTCCTCTGAAATGGCCTAGCAAGCCACTCAGTTGTCAAGGTCAATTAAGGATGGGCAACAAATGCTGGCCTTGCAGCAACACACATATCCCATGAAAATTTTTTTTTAAATGTAGTAAGACATATAAAAGTGCTTCACAGGAGCATAAGAAGGCATAACTGACACCAAGCCAAAGCAATAGATTTAGGAGAGATAACCAAAAAGCTTGGCGAAAGAGGTACGCTTTAAGCAGCATTTTAAAAGAGGAGACAGGTAGGGAGGCAGAGTGGTTTAACATAGAACAGTACAGCACAGTACAGGCCCTTCGGCCCATGATGTTGTGCCGAACCTTTAACCTACTCTAGGATCAAACTACCTACATACCCTTCATACTACTATCATCCATGTACCTATCCAAGAGTCGCTTAAATGTCCCTAATGTATCTGCTTCTACTACCACCGCTGGCAGTGCATTCCACGCATCCACCACTCTCTGTGTAACGAACCTACCTCTGACATCCCCCCAAAACCTTCCTCCAATCACCTTAAAATTATGCCCCCTGGTGATGGCCCTTTCCATCCTGGGAAAAAGTCTCTGGCTATCCACTCTATCTATGCCTCGCATCATCTTGTACCCCTCTATCAAGTCACCTCTCATCCTTCTTCGCTCCAATGAGAAAATCCCTAGCTCCCTCAACCTTTCTTTGTCAGACATGCCCTCCAGTCCAGGCAGCATCCTGGTAAATTTCCTCTGCACCCTCTCTAAAGCTTCCACATCCTTCCTGTAATGAGGCGACCAGAACTGAACACAATATTCCAAGTGTGGTCTAACCAGGGCTTTATAGAGCTGCAGCATAATTAGGGAAGAAATTCCAGAACTTAGGGTCTCGGTGGCTGACGACATGGCTACCAATGGCAGAACAAAGGGAGTGAAGCATGCACAAGAAGCCAGAGCTGGAGGAATGCAGAGTTCTCAGAGGGTTGTAGAGCTAGAAGAGGATAAAAAGATAAGAAGGAACGAGACCATGGAGGGATTTAAACACAAGGTTAAGAATTAAATGGTGTTCAGCATCAGATGGACTGAGGTAGAGGAGGAGATGGACGATATAACACAGGTGGAAGTGGGCCATCTCTGCAATGTGGAGTCAGAAGCTCAGTTCTGGATCAAATAGTATGCCAAGTTTGCAACCAGTCTGGTTTAGCTTCAGACTGTCACCGAGGAGTGAATGAAGTTGATAGGTAGACAACGGAATTTGTGGCTTGAACCAAAGCAATAGCTTCAGTCTGCCCAATTCTCAATTAAAGGAAATTTGGCTCATGCAGGACTGTATGTCAGAAAAGCATTTTGACAACATAGAGGCTATGGACGGTTCTAGAAAGGTGGTGGTGAGGTAGAGCTGGGTGTCATAATAACATAAGAAATAGGAGCAGGAGTAGATCATTAAGCCCTTCAAGCCTGCCATTCAATAAAATTATGGCTGATCTACCTCAACTTCACCTGGAACTATCCCCATAATCCTTAATTCCTTTAATATCCAAAAATCTATTAATCTCTACGGTAGAGAATTCCAAAGATTCACCACCTTCAGTGAAGAAATTTCTACTCATCACAGTCCTAATGACCAACCCCTCATTCTTAGACTGTGACCCCTAGTTCTAGACTCCCCAGCCAGGGGAAACATGCACCCAGCATCTATCCTGCAAAGCCCATTAAGAATTTTATATGTTTTAATGAGATCACCTCTCACTCTTGTAAACTCCAGAGAACATAGCCCCATTCTACTCGATCTTTCCGCACCAGACAATCCCCTCATCCTAGGAATCAGTCCAGTGAACTTTCATTGCACTCCCTCTAGGGAAAATAAATCCTTCCTTAGGTAAGATGACCAAAGCAGTATTAGAATTAGAATTAGAATATTACAGCGCAGTACAGGCCCTTCGGCCCTCGATGTTGCGCCGAGCTGTGAAACCATCTGACCTACACTATTCCATTTTCATCCATGTGTCTATCCAATGTCCACTTAAATGCCCTTAAAGTTGGCGAATCTACTACTGCTGCAGGCAGGGCATTCCACGCCCTTACTACTCTCTGAGTAAAGAAACTACCTCTCACATCTGTCCTATATCTATCACCCCTCAACTTGAAGCTATGTCCCCTCGTGTTTGCCATCACCATCCGAGGAAAAAGACGCTCACTATCCACCCTATCTAACCCTCTGATTATCTTATATGTCTCTATTAAGTCACCTCTCCTCCTCCTTCTCTCCAACGAAAACAACCTCAAGTCCCTCAGCCTTTCCTCGTAAGAACTTCCCTCCATACCAGGCAACATCCTAGTAAATCTCCTCTGCACCCTTTCCATAGCTTCCACATCCTTTCTATAATGCGGTGACCAGAACTGCACGCAATACTCCAGGTGCGGTCTCACCAGAGTCTTGTACAGCTGCAGCATGACCTCGTGGCTCCGAAACTCGACCCCCCTACTAATAAAAGCTAACACACCATATGCCTTCTTGACAGCCCTATTAACCTGGTTAGCAACCTTCAGGGATTTATGCACCTGGACACCAAGATCTCTCTGCTCATCTACACTAACAAGAATCTTCCCATTAGCCCAGTACTCTGCATTCCTGTTACTCTTTCCAAAGTGAATCACCTCACACTTTTCCGCATTAAATTCCATTTGCCATCTCTCAGCCCAGGTGTGGGCTCACCAAGGCCCTATATAATTGTTGCAAGGCTTCCTTACCCTTCATCCCTTTGTAATAAAGGCCAACATACTATTCGGTTTCTGTACCTGCACATTAAATTTCTGTGTTACGTGTACAAAGACACCCAGGTCCCTCTGAGTACCAAAATGTCCCAGTCTCTCGCCATTTAAAAAATATTCTACTTTTCTATTTTCCTTCCAAAGTGGATAACTTCACACTTCCCCATATCATGCTCCATATGCCATGTTATTGCCCACGCATTTAACCTGTCTATATCCCTTTGCAGCCTCTTAGCAGTCCCCACATCTAAGTCATTGATTTATAAATAGCTGAGACCCAAACACTGATTCTTGCAGTACCCCACTAGTTACAGCCTTACAACTAGAAAATGACGCATTTATTCCACGATATTTTCTGTCAGTTAACCAATCCTTAATCCATGTTAATATATTACCACCAAATATCATGAGCCATAATACTGTGCAATAAACTCATGTGGAATCTTATAAAATGCTTTTTGAAAATCCAAATACACTAATATCACTGGTTCCTCCTTATCAACCCTATTAGTTACCTGTTCAAAAATGCCAACAGATTTGTCAAACACAATTTCCCTTTCATAAATCTGTGTTGACTCTTACTGATCACATTATTGTCACGAACATGTACTCTGCCGAATGATGATTTTTTTAATCCACCAGCTGGAAACCTGGACTAAATTTTTAAAAAGAGGAACAGATATAGGTGACTGCTAGCAGTTAAGATGGCCGCTGCAATTTTCATCAATATACCCTACATTCCAATGCATCGAGGTGGAGACGAATTGTCTGGCCAGTCCCCTCCAGAACAATGACTTTTAAGTGAATTACCTGTCCTGCTCCCATTAACAAGACATTAAGGCATCACTTGGGCATTAAATTGGTGGAGACGAACCACTCAAATCTAATCACTTGAACAATGGGACTCTGGTTGAGAAAAAGGAATTCCTAAACATGAACTAATAAAGTTGCAAGAGGAAATACACTGAACCATCATGTTGAATCACTCGTGACAGTCATGTGACAGGCCCACCATCTGTATGTTTAAGCCGGTGTTTTCTCTGCAGCAACAAAGACAACCAACTAGACACTGACCATAGAAAACCCAAGTGAGGTCCCTCCTCTCTCCAGTCCACCTTACAAGCTTCAAACCCTGCCTGCTGGCTGTAACCACCCAGGCCTATCATTGCTGCAGAGAGAGACCCCGTGAAGGAAATCGTCTGCCTCACTGTTCTCCAGGAGAACCACTGAATCTGCTGTCCACATCTACAAACCGGAACCCTCAGGATCACTGAACTCAGCCGGAAGTCAACCGAGTCGCCAAACTACACAGACTGTACAACTTTTTTTATTGCTCCGGACTCTAATCCGACCGATGTATCCTTCCCCACTTTGTAACCTATTTGTGTGTCTGTGTGAACCTAGAGTGTATGTGCGTGAAAGTTGGAGCATAGTTCATTATTTTACTTAGATCAGTTTAAGCACAATAAAGCTAACCTCTTTTTTTGATAAACTCAAGAAAACCTGTCCAATTGGTTCTTTTATGATCATAGCACGTACACAGTTAAAACACTCCCTTAATTGGCAAGTACATCCACTTAAAAAAAAGAAATAAAATCCTGTTGTTGTCAAACAAGGAGAGGGACAAGAGGGGACCCCTTCGACCCCCTCCTCACCTGATCGTAACATTTTGATTTTCTAAGTGTCCTGTTATCCCAAACTAACATTAGATCCTAGCATTTTCTCTACTTCTGACGTCAGGCTAACTGGCCTGTTTTAATTGTGACATCACAAAAGTAATTAGTGCCAGTCTGTATTTAGTCTCCTCAGTGTAGAGAAGATCACACGGTGAACAGCGAATACAGTATACTAAATTGAAAGAAGTACAAGTAAATCGCAGTTTCACTTGGAAGGAGTGTTTTAGGGCCTGGATGGCGAAAAGGGAGAAGGGGAAAGGAGCAGGTGTTGTATCTCCTGAGCTTGCATGCAAAGGTGTCGTGGGAAGGGTGGGAGGTGTTGGGGGTAACTGAGGGGTGGCCATTTTCGCCACCACCTGCATGATGCCACAATCAAACACATCTTCCCTTCCACTTCCCTTACAGCATTCCAAAGAGACCGTTCCCTCCATGACACCCTGGTCCACTCTTTGTTTCTTTCTTAATCCCTTTACTTTGTGTTCGGACTGCTGCTATCCTGTCATGTACACCTCAGCTGGACACATCTTTTGTTTCTTCACTTGTCCCATTACTACCCACTTTGGCTTTATACCATAAAACCTTTTGTCATTTAATCTGTCCTGCCCTCCACCATATCATAGACCTTCCCTTTTGTTCTTCTTCCCTCTCCCCCCTTTCACTTGCTCAAAATCTATTACATTTCTAACCGAGTTTGTTGAAAGGTCACACAGACATGAAACGTTAGCTCTGTTTTTCTCTCCACAGATGTTGCCTGACGTGTTGAGTATTTCCAGCATTTTATGTTTTTGTTTCATATTTGAAGGCGAGGAGGAAAGGCAACAGTTTACAATATCAGCTAGCATGGAGGCAGAATTGTTATGCCAAGAAGGAGGCCATTCAGCCCATCATGTCTAGCAGGAAGTTATAAAATGACGAGCGTAACAGACCAAATGAGTGAGCAAAACTGCGGCAGATGGGAGTAGAGAAACACAAATAGTATAGCAAAGTGAGTCATTACTTTGCTGTGTAAATTTGAAAGAGGAGTGGACCATGAATAGAACCTTCACTTTGGCTTTCCGATGGATTACGACTGCAAATAAAATCTACAGCAGAAATTTACAGAAATAGGCTTCGAAGAGTTTAATCTCTCAGACTTTTGAAGCTAATACGTAAAATGGCATACCAGATAGTATTATAAACTGTGTTGCAATGAAAGTAAGCCAAACTTAAATGTAATATGTAAAATGCATGTTATGAAGCCAATCCACATTCAGACTTATCTGAAACCATCCACCCATTGCTCACAGTGGACACTAACAGAAAAACATCACTACTGAGACATGTAAAACATTGTACAAGGACTTCTAAAACCAGACTTGTTAGGGGTGTAAAATTAAACTCTCAAAATATTTATTTGCTCCATCAGTTGTATAATATATGTCGATGGTTATGCAGGGAACATACCTGCGACCGAAATGATTTCATACTGTCGACAAGCAGCAGATAGACCCATTTATCACTCACTTGCATGTTTTAAACAGTTATACATAATCCTGATGGCCCATCTCCAACAAGAGAGAATCTAACCATCGTCCCTTGACATTCAATGGCGTTATGTTGGCTGAATCCCCCATGATCAACATCCTGGGGGGTTACCATTGACCAGAAACTGAACTGGAGTAGCCATATAAATACTGGGGGCTACAAGAGCAGGTCAGAGGCTAGAATTCTGCAGCGAGTAACTTACCTCCTGACTCCCCAAAGCCTGTCCACCATCTATAAAGCACAAGGCTGGAGTGTGATGGAATACTCTCCACTTGCCTGGATGGGTACAGCTCCAACAACACTCAAGAAGCTCGACACCATCCAGGACAAAGCAGCCCGCTTGATTCGCACCCCATCCACAAACATTCACTCCCTCCACCACCGACGCACAGTGACAGCAGCGTGTACCATATTACAAGATGCACTGCAACAACACACCAAGTCACCTTCGACAGTGTCTTCCAAATCCACGACCCCTACCACCAAGAAGGACAAGGGCAGCAGATGCATGGGAACACCACCACCTGAAAGTTCCCCTCCAAGCCACACACCATCCTGACTGGAACTATATTGCCGTTCCTTCACTGTTGCTGGGTCAAAATCCTGGAACTCCCTTCCTAACAGCACTGTAGGTGTACCTACCCCACAGCGGTTTAAGAAGGCAGCTCACCACCACAATAAGGGATGGGCAATAAATGCTGGCCTAGCCAGTGACGTCCACATCCCATGAACAAATAAAAAAAGCTAAATATTAAAATAGAGAACAAACTTTCACACAACTTTCACATGTTTTTTTCATGTTTGTACTTGCGGCTGTTCAATTTTCAGTCTGTTAACACCCTTTCTGTATTAATGCTTTGTCTTTCAACACACCATTGACATATCTTTGCTCCTTCTGGTCAGCTATTCTGTGACCTTGTCCTATCTACACCTTCTCCTTTGTTATCTCTTGCCCCACCCCCACTTTACTTGTTTATAACCTTTTACATTTCTAATATTTGCCAGTTCTGAAGAAGGGTCACTGACCTGAAACGTTAACTCTGCTTCTCTCTCCACAGATGCTGCCCGACCTGCTGAGTATTTCCAGCATTTCTTGTTTTCATTTTGGATATTATATATATTATAAACTTTCACACAAGTCTGGAATTGTATGTTTTACAAGAAAAGCTTCAAAATTCTATCAGAATATTTTTTTTAACAAAATTAGCTCCTTTTTTCTTGTACCAAGAAAATATAGGGAGCATCAAGCAGCCTTTCACAACTAATAACTCAACTCTCAACTCACAATTCAATTCTCATTTGTGAATTATTTGGCAGCTGCATGCCACTTTGCACCCCTTCAGTCCACCAGTGCCCCACTAACTGGGTGTCTCCTACGGCCACTAGATCTTGCACTTAGGTGCCGACTGCACATTAAGCTCTAGCTTCCTTCAGTGAAATGCTTGAGCCTTTAGAAAACTATTATTGCAATAGCACATTGCAATGCTGAGTAGAAAGCAGCGCCTGGAGTCATATCAACCACTCTACGCTCGAACCTTTAACTTTAGAAGCCCACTGTGAATATTCAATTTAATAAGTCTTTTACCCCTCTTTCCTATTCTTAATAGGTCACAATAAATCCTGAAAAACATAATTATTTGTTTCAAAATGTAGCTTTCATTTCGTTTAGCCCTCTGACAGATAGATACTTCATAGACTTCTTTAAAATTACAAGCCAAGATCATATGTCACTTTATTGTACAAAGTATTAAGAAAATTATTTTTATACTACACGTGTGAATAGAAGAGCAGTGATTTATTTCTCAGTCAGGACCACTTTCAGACAAATGATTGTACCATGTGCACTGTCCTTTAGGTATTACCCACAGAGCTGCTGTTTAATATTTGTAATTTTATTACATTATTTTAATAGGACACAGTAATTCAATAACCTGTTGCACTGCATTTTTGCTTAAAAAACAATTCCTTATAGGAATATCAAATAATACAACTAATTATTTAACTTCCAGTGCCTATAGAGAAATATATCAGACAGCACAAAAATAAGCTGGTTTAAAACAGTGAACTATGCAACTGAAATGTACAGTTGCGCAAGTTAACAATCTAATATTTTGCAGATTTTTTTTAGCTACTGTATCTAATAAAAATTTAGACAGAATTCCTGCATCTGTGCCCAGCCTTATTACCAGCATAAACTACAGTCAAACAGGTATATGCTGTGTTTACAAGAGTCATATAGAAAGTACATTACAGTGAAGGATTTGCTTCACGGGGGAGGGGCAGTGGGGATAATGGGGTAGAGTTTACATTTTGAGCACAATTGGCAATCTGGGTGTAAATTGTGCTGGTTTTCCGAAGTGATGTTTTGGTTCAAGTTTCTGCTCAAACTCATTTGCATAATCACAAATCTTTCATAAACTAGCACAGTCCGGCAGCAAAATAGAAAATAACTGCTTTCTTTTTCCTTGTACTAAAAATATTCATTGATGCTTTTAGGAGTAGTAACCTGGTGCAGTTTTTTTTAATGTAACAAAAAATGGGTTGATTACCAATAAAGTATTTTAATCCACCCCCCCTCCCCCCCCCCCCTTTACCCCCCTTCCACCCCCCCCCCCCCACCCCCGTCCCCTTCCCTGCTCCACCATCTCAGCTCACCCCCTCACAACCCCGTCCCAGCCCGCCCCCCCCTCGCACCATCTTCACCCCGCACCCCCTTCCCCTGCACCCCCCCCCCCCACCCCCTCCCTCTACCCCTCCCCCTTGCATCCCCTCCTCCCACCGGCACCATCCTACACCTGTGTAGGGGCCCCAACAACCCCACTGCCTTGTGGGCGTCTCGGGAGAGACCAAGGCTAAGGGAGTAAACCCTAACAGAAAATCCGGAGCGGAACCCCGTAGGCGGTCATGTGTCACCTTTGGCATGTTTCCGGCAGTTCCTGCAGCCATACTGGTGCCAAACGTCGTGTCCTGCACTCCTTTGGACCCCACCAGAAAGGCCGAGAGGGGGGTTTTGACAACTGGGCAACTCTCAACCTCCATAAATTTGCCCAGGCATGCGCCATGGAGAGGTCACTCCATAGTTGCCTCACAGCGACTGAAACAACACGGAAGGCAGCAGTTACGGGTTATAAGTCCAGATAAATTGGCGTAGAAACTGGGCGCCACGGGTTGCCTTTGTCGGTGGGAGAGGTCATTGCACCTCACTGGACAGCTACCGCCCGCCTCAAACCGGGCAGCCCCCGGTCAATAAGGTTCTGTCCCGCCACAGTCTGCCTGCTTCAATGGGTGCTTGGAGCTCAGGGTCATTGCCCGAAAGGTGGACTGATACACCGCACCAAACAACATGAAAAAAGGAAAGAAGGTACCAGCCCTTCGCTTTGCAAGCTGGAACGTCAGAACTATGTGTCCTGGCCTGTCGGAAGACCTTACACAAATCAACGATTCTCGGAAGACCGCCATCATTAACAACGAGCTCAGTAGACTCAATGTGGACATTGCAGCACTTCAGGAGACTCGCCTCCCCGCGAGTGGCTCTCTAGCAGAGCAAGACTACACCTTCTTCTGGCAGGGCAGGGATCCTGAAGAACCAAGACAGCATGGAGTGGGCTTCGCCATCAGAAACTCCTTGCTCAGCATGATAGAGCCTCCCTCAAATGGCTCGGAACGCATACTGTCCATCCGACTGCTCACCACCTCTGGTCCAGTACACCTACTCAGCATCTATGCTCCAACACTCTGTTCCGCACCTGAAGCTAAAGACCAGTTCTATGAACAACTCCATAACATCATTAGCAGCATCCCCAACACCGAACACCTATTCCTGCTGGGGGACTTTAATGCCAGGGTTGGGGCCGACCATGACTCATGGCCCTCCTGCCTTGGGCGCTATGGCGTTGGAAGGATGAATGAGAACGGGCAGAGACTGCTTGAGTTGTGTACCTATCATAACCTCTGCATCACCAACTCGTTCTTTCACACAAAACCCTGTCACCAGGTTTCATGGAGGCACCCAAGATCACGTCGTTGGCACCAGCTAGACCTCATTGTCACAAGGCGAGCCGCCTTAAACAGTGTTCAAATCACACGCAGCTTCCACAGTGCGGACTGCGACACCGACCACTCCCTGGTGTGCAGCAATGTTAGACTCAGACCAAAGAAGTTGCATCATTCCAAGCAGAAGGGCCACCCGCGCATCAACACGAGCAGAATTTCTCACCCACAGCTGTTACAAAAATTTCTAAATTCACTTGTAACAGCCCTTCAAAACACTCCCACAGGGGATGCTGAGACCAAGTGGGCCCACATCAGAGACGCCATCTATGAGTCAGCTTTGACCACCTACGGCAAAAGTGCGAAGAGAAATGCAGACTGGTTTCAATCTCATAATGAAGAGCTGGAACCTGTCATAGCCGCTAAGCGCATTGCACTTTTGAACTACAAGAAAGCCCCCAGCGATTTAACATCCGCAGCACTTAAAGCAGCCAGAAGTACTGCACAAAGAACAGCTAGGCGTTGCGCAAACGACTACTGGCAACACCTATGCAGTCATATTCAGCTGGCCTCAGACACCGGAAACATCAGAGGAATGTATGATGGCATGAAGAGAGCTCTTGGGCCAACCATCAAGAAGATCACCCCCCTCAAATCTAAATCGGGGGACATAATCACTGACCAACGCAAACAGATGGACCGCTGGGTTGAGCACTACCTAGAACTGTACTCCAGGGAGAATGCTGTCACTGAGACTGCCCTCAATGCAGCCCAGCCTCTACCAGTCATGGATGAGCTGGACATACAGCCAACCAAATCGGAACTCAGTGATGCCATTGATTCCCTAGCCAGCGGAAAAGCCCCTGGGAAGGACAGCATTACCCCTGAAATAATCAAGAGTGCCAAGCCTGCTATACTCTCAGCACTACATGAACTGCTATGCCTGTGCTGGGACGAGGGAGCAGTACCCCAGGACATGCGCGATGCCAACATCATCACCCTCTATAAAAACAAAGGTGACCGCGGTGACTGCAACAACTACCGTGGAATCTCCCTGCTCAGCATAGTGGGGAAAGTCTTTGCTCGAGTCGCTCTGAACAGGCTCCAGAAGCTGGCCGAGCGCATCTACCCTGAGGCACAGTGTGGCTTTCGTGCAGAGAGATCGACTATTGACATGCTGTTCTCCCTTCGTCAGATACAGGAGAAATGCCGTGAACAACAGATGCCCCTCTACATTGCTTTCATTGATCTCACCAAAGCCTTTGACCTCGTCAGCAGACGTGGTCTCTTCAGACTACTAGAAAAGATCGGATGTCCACCAAAGCTACTAAGTATCATCACCTCATTCCATGACAATATGAAAGGCACAATTCAACATGGTGGCTCCTCATCAGAGCCCTTTCCTATCCTGAGTGGTGTGAAACAGGGCTGTGTTCTCGCACCCACACTTTTTGGGATTTTCTTCTCCCTGCTGCTTTCACATGCGTTCAAATCCTCTGAAGAAGGAATTTTCCTCCACACAAGATCAGGGGGCAGGTTGTTCAACCTTGCCCGTCTAAGAGCGAAGTCCAAAGTACGGAAAGTCCTCATCAGAGAACTCCTCTTTGCTGACGATGCTGCTTTAACATCTCACACTGAAGAATGCCTGCAGAGTCTCATCGACAGGTTTGCGTCTGCCTGCAATGAATTTGGCCTAACCATCAGCCTCAAGAAAACGAACATCATGGGGCAGGATGTCAGAAATGCTCCATCCATCAATATTGGCGACCACGCTCTGGAAGTGGTTCAAGAGTTCACCTACCTAGGCTCAACTATCACCAGTAACCTGTCTCTAGATGCAGAAATCAACAAGCGCATGGGTAAGGCTTCCACTGCTATGTTCAGACTGGCCAAGAGAGTGTGGGAAAATGGCGCACTGACACGGAACACAAAAGTCCGAGTGTATCAGGCCTGTGTCCTCAGTACCTTGCTCTACGGCAGCGAGGCCTGGACAACGTATGCCAGCCAAGAGCGACGTCTCAATTCATTCCATCTTCGCTGCCTTCGGAGAATACTTGGCATCAGGTGGCAGGACTATATCTCCAACACAGAAGTCCTTGAAGCGGCCAACATCCCCAGCTTATACACACTACTGAGTCAACGGCGCTTGAGATGGCTTGGCCATGTGAGCCGCATGGAAGATGGCAGGATCCCCAAAGACACATTGTACAGCGAGCTCGCCACTGGTATCAGACCCACCGGCCGTCCATGTCTCCGTTATAAAGACGTCTGCAAACGCGACATGAAATCGTGTGACATTGATCACAAGTCGTGGGAGTCAGTTGCCAGCATTCGCCAGAGCTGGCGGGCAGCCATAAAGACAGGGCTAAATTGTGGCGAGTCGAAGAGACTTAGTAGTTGGCAGGAAAAAAGACAGAGGCGCAAGGGGAGAGCCAACTGTGCAACAGCCCCAACAAACAAATTTCTCTGCAGCACCTGTGGAAGAGCCTGTCACTCCAGAATTGGCCTTTATAGCCACTCCAGGCGCTGCTTCACAAACCACTGACCACCTCCAGGCGCGTATCCATTGTCTCTCGAGATAAGGAGGCCCAAAAGAAAAGAAAAAGAAAAATTTTAATCAGCATCCAGTCTACCACCTATGAGTAACTTGACTTTAAATTACCGAAATTAGCTGTGAAAGACTTATTTGCAAATAGTATATTCTCATTAAATAACTAGTAATTCATATTTTAAAAACTTAAAATGTGGCTACTTGTGCTTTTGCACCTAAATGACGAGCATAATTTGAAATGCCTCCTCGAACGTTCACAAACGGCGCAAACCAGCTTTAAAAATTGCAGAAATTCAATTTATGCTCGATGTAACTTGCGCTTAAAATTCCTTGATACGCTAGTTTGGATTTCAGGCAAACTCGCAGAAACGCTAAGCCAAAATGTTTATTTAGGTTTTATGTTAGTAAACCAGCTATAACCAAACAAGCATTATTTCAGGAGTTGTTCTTTCCCAGAGTGCATTACAGTGAGAGACTGGTGCACCTTGAGGTAGAGTTGTATTGTAGCTAACACCTGATAAACTAACCAGCCAAGTTCTGCATTCGTCAGCAATTAAGTGACAAACTGAAGATTAAAAATCAAACAATTTTAAGTCTTTCAATGGCAACCCATTTAAATCATCTGTTCAGCACCACAATCTGAAGATAAACACAATATGTAATGAAGTGCAAAAGCAAAATCCTGCAGATACAGGAAATCAAATAAAAACAGAAAATGCTGGAAATACTCAGTTACCATTTCAGGTCTGTGACCTTTCACCAGAACTGGAGAAAAGTTAGAAATGTAATAGATTTTAAGCAAGTGAGGGTGGGGGGAAAGAAAAACAAGAGGGAAGGTCTGAGATAGGGTGGAGGGCAGGACAGATAAATGACAAAAGGTTACATGGTACAAAACCAATGGGAGTGGTAATGGGACAAGAAACAACAGATGTGTCTAGATGAGGTATGAGTGGCATGATAACAGCAAAGTGAAGAGATTCAATAAGTTTCTTAATGCCTTTACTTTGCGTTGAGACGGTTGTTAAAAACTGTCATTCTGAAGAATTCTAAGTTTCATAAATTGCACATGATGGGAGTGAAAGGAAAGTTTTTTTTGTGTGTTCAATTCTTTTTCATGGTTGAAATCTGAGGTATGGGCTCCATAATAGAACTCTAAGCCAGAAGGTTATGGGTTCAAGTCCCACTTCAAAGATCTGAGCACAAAACCTAGGCTAATAATTCAAAGCAACACTGAGAGTGCTGCACTGACAGGGGTACCATGTTTCGATTGTGACATTAAGTCGAGATCCCGTCTGCAATCGCAGATGGTTGTAAAAGATCCCATGCACTATTCAATGAAAAGTACGGGAGTTCTTCTTGGTGTATTAGCCTACAATAATCCCTCAGCTAACATCACTAAAACAAATTATCTGGTCATTATCTGGCTGGCATGTTTCCTATAGTACAACAGTGATTACACTTCAAAAGTACTTCATTGGCTGTAAAGTGTTCTGAGATGTCCTCAGATCGGGGAAAACCACCACATAAATGCTAGTCCTTCTTTGTTCTATCTTTCTTTCCCCATTTTCCCTCCTTTTGTTGGCCTTTCCTATACCATGCACCTATTCTCCAACCTCTGCTAGTACCATTTTGTAACTAGGACAGGGACAAGATTGGTCCAAAACCTACTTGTCTTTTGTGCAGAAGTTAAACTATAACAAGTTACCATAACCAAACACATCAAATTTCACAATCTTGAAACAGCAGAATTTGTTTCAACTGTTGGGACACAGCATAGCTTTTTGTACAAGTGGCAAATCAGCCTATTGTGGGTGCTGCAGCTCGTTATCCGAATGGCACTAATTACTATTATGATGCCCCAATTTAAACAGGACAGTTGAGGGTACAACTATAACTTATGAACAATGACAAACAGAAAAAGATCCTCTGGTCCATCCAGCCTGTCATAACACACACACTTCCCACCCCACCCAAAACAATGCAGGGAGGTGCAAAAGACATAAAAACCCAGGCCAATTTGAGTAGAGAAAAAAAAAGGGAAATTCCTCTCCAAACTCCGCTTAGTGATTGTACCCTACTCCAGGAGGTCACTCTGGTCCTGATAATTCTATGCAGTACCCACCTTTTGAATGAGGTGACCTTCACACCAGCCAGAAACAGCTTGCACTTGAAGGAATTCGGTGAATTGGCATCCACCGCACAAGCCTGAGGCCTGTTCCAGAATAAAACTATTTTCTGGAAAAAGAACCACCTCATGACATCTATCCTAGATCCGGCCTCATAGAACTTAAAATTGTAACCCCTAACCTAATTAATTGGAACTAACTGTCAACTGGAACACACTCCATTTCCTTCAGCATCTTATAAACCTCAAACAGAGCACCCCCAAGTCTACATTTCTCTAAAATTTACAGCCCCACCTCTACAAGCCTACCTTGATAACTAGGATGTTTCAAACTGAATTAATCCATCAGCCCTCCTCTGCACCCTTTCCAGAGCTTCACCATCACCCATCATGTGAAAATACAAAAATCTAGAATAGTATTCTAACTGATCTCCTGTGCGAAGACAAAATAGTATGCTTTGTCTTATAGTCAATTGTCCCATCAATGCATTCTAATTATTGCTTCACGGTATTACTCATGAATCTTTGGAGAGCTATGCACTAGAATACCCAAGTGAGATCAGAAACTCATTATAAGGCAGATACTATGTGTGAACTTGCATGCTGTATTTATTCATAATGCATTAGAGATAGCAACATTCAAGCGGCAAATGCTTAGATAGTTTGGCTCGAATCAGGTATGGAATTACATGGAGCCAATTCATAAACAAATAGCACATAAAAGTTTTAGCTGAATGAAGCTGCATAATTATATGTATGGTTCTTAATAGCTTTTTTGTGTATTGATGACCATGAGTTAAACAGAACCATACTGTAAGTTTTCCTTTCTTACTGGCCTTGCTACAATATGCATTCGGGTAATAAGAATGAAGAGTTCTGCTTCTTGAGGACAAACAAAGCCTCTGCATTACAATTAACAAGCATGTAGTTCCACTCCTTGCTCAATGTATGTCAAAAATCATATCGGAGAAAAAAAAACTTGGAATGGAGAACAGCAATGGACATGCATCATACCTACAATGTTGATGCTTTATTACATTCTAACATAGTTACTTGCTTCTCTTCCTCTCAATATGTGTATCCTGGGGACACTTAATGCAACACTTTAACAATTTGCCATGGCATTGCAACAGACTCCTTCTCCATTATTTATCCTTCCCTTTATTCCATTTTAAGATTATTCCATAATCTTAGTACAATGTTTAGCTTTTAATCTCAGACACACTTTAGTTCTCAATTGCGCCGATTTGAAATGGGGTTGTCAAATGAGATTGTTTTATTTTACATGCATTTTAAATTTTCCTTTAATCCTTGATGCAAGTTCTTTTGTCCCAAGTTCCTTTTGCATAAGCAAGGGATACAAACCAGACACACTATTTGTGAATGTTGATTTAACTGAATATAAACTCTGCATGTTTGGCACAGTATCTCGTGATTACGGAGTGACCTTGACCCATTATTTCATGTTTTATTTTACAGTAAATCATTCATCCATCCCCCTCCCGCAGATCATGCGTACAAATATTTATTAAATCAGGAGGAATGAGATATAGCTTCTACTGGATCTAGTTTCAGAGTAAAAGATTGCATTGTTTCTACACCCGCCGCGACTGCCTTTCAATAATACCAATGTGCTGGATTGTTAGGCAGGAATTGATACAAGTGGGAAGCCCTTTTTTTTTTAAGCTAAACGTAAATTTTCATTCCTCTCCAGAAACTGTTGTCTCCTTGATGGTATCTGATTCCATGGGTGCTGGTCACGAAAGACCTCACCTAAGTATCTAATGTTAAAGCCAAGTGTTGATAGACTAATGGACCATAGAAGCATTGCAACCAAGCCTGTGCCTGACTTCACATTATCCTACATGTATGCACTTCCAGCAGGTACATTAATCTGAGGCAAACAACCTTCAGTGATTATTCCCCTCCTCACCCACAGGGACTGAAACCAACTGTAGTGTCCATACCTCAGCCAGTTGGGATATGTTAGTTCAGCACACATCAGGAATGAAACTCAGTACTGCTCTCGTCAGTAGAGCTTAGTCGTTTGCCGGATAAACTTGCCTTGTCATTATGGGAGCTTAGTTATTTTTTTCTTAATGAATTTTATTTTCAAGGTCAGAAATGTCAGTGTGGCAAAATAAACATTTTTCTAATTTTGCACCGAATGACAGCAAAATAAAATGTGGATTAATTAAGAAAGCCAGCATGAATCTGTTAAAGGCAAATCATGCTTAATTAACTTGATTGAGCTTTTTGATGAGGTAACAGAAAGTTGGTGAGGTGTACCTGGACTTCCAAAAGGCACGTGATAAAGTGCCACATAACAGGCTTGTCAGCAAAGTCAAAGCCCATGGAATAAAAGGGACAGTGGCAACATGGATAAGAGGTTGGTTGAGTGACAGGAAACAAGAGAGTTGTGGTGAATGGTTGGTTTTCAGACTGGAGGAAGGTATACAGTGGGGCTCCCCATGGGTCGGTACTAGAACCACTGCTTTTCTTGATCGAAATTCGTGAAGTAGGCTTGGGTGTGTGGGGCATAATTTCAAAATTTGCTGATGACACAAAACCTGGAACAAAGAACAAAAGAACAAAGATAATTACAGCACAGGAACAGGCCCTTCGGCCTTCCAAGCCTGCGCCGATCCAGATCCTCTCTCTAAACATGTCGCCTATTTTCTAAGGTTCTGTATCTCTTTTCTTCCTGCCCATTCATGTATCTGTCTAGATACATCTTAAAAGACTCCATCGTGCCCGCGTCTACCACCTCCGCTGGCAACGCGTTCCAGGTGCCCACCACCCTCTGCGTAAAGAACTTTCCACGCATATCCCCCCTAAACATTTCCCCTTTCACTTTGAACTCGTGTCCTCTAGTAATTGAAACCCCCACTCTGGGAAAAAGCCTCTTGCTGTCCACCCTGTCTATACCTCTCATGATTTTGTACACCTCAATCAGGTCCCCCCTCAACCTCCGTCTTTCTAATGAAAATAATCCTAATCTACTCAACCTCTCTTCATAGCTAGCGCCCTCCATACCAGGCAACATCCTGGTGAACCTCCTCTGCACCCTCTCCAAAGCATCCACATCCTTTTGATAATGTGGCGACCAGAACTGTACGCAGTATTCCAAATGTGGTCGAACCAAAGTCCTATACAACTGTAACATGACCTGCCAACTCTTGTACTCAATGCCCCGTCCGATGAAGGAAAGCATGCCGTATGCCTTCTTGACCACTCTATTTACCTGCGTTGCCACCTTCAGGGAACAGTGGACCTGAACACCCAAATCTCTCTGGACATCAATTTTCCCCAGGACTTTTCCATTTACTGTATAGTTCACTCTTGAATTGGATCTTCCAAAATGCATCACCTCGCATTTGCCCTGATTGAACTCCATCTGCCATTTCTCTGCCCAACTCTCTAATCTATCTATATTCTGCTGTATTCTCTGACAGTCCCCTTCACTATCTGCTGGAAGTATTGGGAACTGTGAGGAGGATAGCGATAGACTTCAAGAGGGCATAGACAGTCTAGTGGAATGGACGGCCATGTGGCAGATGAAATTTAATGCAGAGAAGTGTGAAGTGATACATTTTGGTAGGAAGAATGAAAAAAGGAAATAAAAAATAAAGGAAACAATTCTAAAAGGGGAGCAGCAGCAGAGGGACCTGGGGGTATATGTGCACTGATCAGTGAAGGTGGCAGGGCAGGCTCAGCAAGCAGTTAATAAAGCATATGGGATACTGGGCTTTATAAATAGAGGCACAGAGTACTTGGTAAGTAATGCTGAACCTTTATAAAACACTGGTTCAGCCTCAACTAAAGTACTGCATCCAATTCTGGGCATCACACTTTAGGAAGGAGGTAAAGATTTATGAGAATGGTTCCAGGGATGAGTGACTTCAGTTATGTGGATAAATTGGAGAAGCTGGGATTGTTCTTCTTAGAGAAGGCTGAGGGGAGATTTGATAAAGGTGTGCAAAATCATGAGGGGTTTGGACAAAGTAGATAGAGAGAAACTATTCCCACTGGCAGAAGGGTCGAGAACCAGAGAAGGTGAATAGCAAAAGAATCAATGGGAACATGAAGAAAAACCTTTTATGCAGCCTGTGGTTAGGATCTGGAATGCACTGCCTGAGTGTGTGATAGAGGCAGATTCAATCATAGCTTTAAAAAGGAAACTGGATAATTATCTGAATAGAAAAAAATTGCAGGGCTCCAAGGAAAATGTGGAGGAGTGGCACAAGCTGAGTCGCTCTTGCAGACAGCTGGCACAGTCGCAAAAGGCCGCATGGCCTCCTTCTGTGGTGATTCTAGAACAGTTATAGCAAAACTAAGCAAGGTGCTCTCCTTAAAGTTTATTCACTTCAACCTGAAAATATCCACCTACTGCACTGATGTGACCTTTCCATTCCTATACTAACAGGCTTACACCTGATGTGATATATAACATGTTAATGTATAATTATGGTTAGTTTGATGCTACAGAATATTGGATACATATATTTCATGTTGCTGGTAGAACCAGATCTTTGTGTTCTGAGTAAGGATAGATCCACTATGAGATAACAGTTCTAAAAATAGTCCAATACAATCCTCCAGGCCCACCAAATGTGAGCAGGATAAACCTGCATTAGGCTAAAGGTCACGGGAGACGGTGGTGTAGTGGTAATGTTACTGGACTAGGCTAATGCCCAAGGGACATGGGTTCATATCCCCCACGGCAGCTGGTGGAATTTAAATTCAATTCATTCATAAATACAATTGTTTCATTAAAAAATCTGCAATTGAAGTCTCAGTAATAGTGCCATGGGAACATAGGAACAGAAGTAGGCCATTCAGCCCATCAAGCCTGGTCTGCCATTCAATATGGTCATGGCTGATCATCTGCTTCAATGCCTTTTTCCCCACACTATCCCCATAACCCTTTACGTCATTGCTATTTAGAAATGTCAATCGCTGCTTCAAACACACTCAATGACTGAGCTTCCACAGCCCTCTGGGGTGGAGAATTCCAAAGATTCACAACCCTCTGAGTAAAGACATTTCTCTTCATCTTGGTTCTAAGTGGCTTCCCCCTTATTTTGAAATTGTGCCCCCTGGTTCTAGACTCCCCAACCAGGGGAAACGTCTTACCTGCATCTACCCTGCCTATCCCTTTAAGTATTTTGTAGGTTTCAATGAGATCACCTCTCATTCTTCAAAACTCTAGAGAATACAGGCCCAGTTTCCCCAATCTCTCTTCATAGGACAGTCCCGCCATCCCAGGAACAAGTCTGGTGAACCTTTGTTGCACTCCCTCTATGGCAATAATATCCTTTCTAAGGTAAGGGGAAGAAAACTGCACACATTACTCCAGTCTAACCAAGGTTCTATACAATTGAAGCAAGATTTCACTACTCCTGTATTCAAATCCCCATGTGATAAAGGCTAACATATTGTTAGCCTCCCAAATTGCTTGCTGCACCTGCGTGGTAGCTTTCAGTGACTTATTGATGAGGACACCCAGGTCCCTTTGTACATCTACACTTTCTAATCTCTTACCATTTAAGTACTACTCTGCACATCTGTTCCTCCTACCAAAGTGGATAATCTCACATTTTTTCGATTATATTCCATCTGTCATGTTCTTACCCACTCACTAAGTCTGTCCAAATCCCTTTGAAGCTACTTTGCATCTTCCTCACAACACACATTGCCATCTAGTTTTGTGTCATCCGCGAACTTGGAAATATTACATTTGTTCCCCACATTCAAATCATTGATATATATTGTGAACAGCTGGGGCCCCAAGTACTGATCCTTGCAGTACCCCACTAGTCACAGCCTGCCAACACGGGAATGACCTGTTTATTCCTACTCTCTGTTTTCTGCCTGTTAACCAAACCATAATCCATGCCAGTATATGCCATGAAACTATCACTGATTGCCGTAAAAACACATCTGATTCACTAACGTCCTTTACGGAGAGAAATCTGCCATCCTTACCTGGTCTGGCCGACATCTGACTCCAGACCGACAGCAATGTGGTCGACTCTTAACTGCCTTCTCAATGGCCCAGCAAGCCAGTCAGCTCAAGGGCAATTAGGGATGGGCAACAAATCCTGGCCTTGCCAGTGACGCCCACATTCTCATACAAGAATTTTTTTAAAAAGCAACTGCTCAGACCTTCTGCTTTACCATCACAAAAAGTGCCACAGCAAGTGCAATAAATCCAAGTAAATTTGGTGGGGAAAGGTGAAGAGTGGGGGGTGGTGTTATGATAATATAGTTTTCCAACAGAATTCTTTTTAATATGTCTACTTACAGGTTTCTAGCCTTATAGGTTTCTGCAAACTGCTGGACACTTCTCAGCGAAGACAAATCCAGGGTCATAGCTTCTACCTTGGCTTTATGCTGAAATAAAACACATGTGAACAATATAACAAATCAGACCCATTGACATCCAGTGTTCATCCAAATATTAAAAACCACAAAGTACGCGATAGGTTCGCTTCAATCACAAATTAATGCCTGAATGCATTTTTCAACAACATAAAAAAACATTCTTGTAAAACAGAGTATGAGAGAAATGGCACAATAAAAAAACTTGTCCGTACAGCTCATGAAATAAAACACAGACAACTCTGAGCTGCTTAGGTGACAAGCTTGATGAGACAGATTGGTAGTTGTAAATTATAAGTTTCATGCTCTTGCTGACTCCATTTATCAAGCACTTTTGTCCTGGGTAATGTGTTTGTTTCATACCACTCTGATCTTATAGGAAGACTACCAATTGAGTTATTTGGGTACAAGGCAATTTACTGAAGTGATTCCAGCAATCTGAATCATGAGCTGCTGTGTAAATACACATTTGGAGTGCAACCCAGCAGAAGGAAGAAGTGCACTTAAGAAAGTTAACACAAAACAAAACAACTGCTCTTAAAAGCTTTTCCGAACTACAACATGTAATGCATTCTTCCTTAAATGAATCATTATATTACAAATGTTCATAAAAAGATGGCATTGAGTAGGTGAGAATGGTGTTAAAATCCCCAGTAAATGCAATTTTATTTAACCTTAGAGAATCCTATCTTTACTCATAAATACCCTGCATTTTCCAGGCAACCATAAAGCTCTTTTTTCAAACAAAAGAGCTTTATTTAAAAAGTTATTTTTATGGGTAAAAACTGATTTACATTCTTGCTAAAAGCTTTGTCATGGTTTTTATGCTATATCATAAATCTTAAATCCATTATTAATGATGCTGTGAAAATACAGATTACACAAAGGATACCATCACAGTAGCTGAAGTTTAAAAATTATACTGGGCATCCAATAGCACAAGGCTGTTAATTGGGGCACTCCCAATTTCAATTCTAGTTTCAGCTAAGTTGTCTGGAAAAGGGAAGAAAAATAGCTGAGATGAGGAGGGAAGGGAAGCCAATCCACTGAATAAATTCCAAAAAATTAGATTATTTTCCATCATAATTTGTTTTGTAAATTATTTCCTCCATGGGAAGAGTTTTATTTTATACCACACATTTTGTCTATAAATACATTCTGCCATCTATCAAATATCAGAACGACATGATAGGTGCTGATCAAAATCCACTATTCATAAAGCAGCATTCATCAGCCCAAGCAACAGTAATAGTGTATTTATTAATTGAATTGTTTTGAGGCCAAGCAGCTCCTGATGCTTAACAAAAGGTTCTTTTCATGTCATTTTTTTTTTACAAAGGGTGCCAGTTCAAAACAGGGCAATTCCTAGTTTAAAGGTATGTTTTTGAAACACGGTTAAGTTAAAAGCCTAAAAGTTAGGAAAACATTTGGACTATGTATCTTGGACATCTACAGTATTAATGATAATTGATTGTCTGGGCCACTAATTTAGTTGTTCCATTGGAAAAACATTCTGATTCCCCATTAAGGTTGATATTTAGGCAAGGTGGTAAACTCCTAAATAAAAATAATTTCCTCTCCAACATTAACTCTGAGATATATCACTATACTCTCCCAATAAATTATTTTTGCCAAATTTACAAGTTTACCAGATGCAATTAATTAATCTGCAGCCCACAGTCTTTACAGTCAGCACAGCAATTTATACCTTGTGATCAGCTTAATATAACACAGGGAAAGTGGAAAAAAATGAAACATTTTTTTTTTTTACAGTTTGGTAGTAGTCCAATTTAATTCGGTCTTCAACAGAGTTTAAAAAAAAAAGTCTCGAGGTGACATGAGGGTGCATTTCCAACTCTGCAGAAAAGCTGCAGAAACCTTGAAAACACTGTTTAAATGTTATTTCTCTTGTTTTTCCGGGGTTTTTACAGCTCTTCCTTCAAAGTTAAGGCAGATGAGCAGGAGAACCCACATGGAAACTCACTGAGTTTGAAAAACACTTGCAGCCAGAATCAGGTTCCCAGCCTAACTCAACACAAATGTGAGAATTTGTTGGCTTTGAATAAATAATGTAGTTAATTATGTGTATGACTGCCAGTTACTTTTGATTTTAGCTAACACTATTTAGGGAGCATTCATAAGTCACAATAGTTTAAATCTTGGACTCGGTTGAAATTTCAGAGTTTGGTTAGGCCAATTTAGTCTCTGTGGAACAAGTTAGAACAAACTTGAAGGTTACCTTTATGAAAATAACCTAATGGCAACTAACACAATTTGAGAAGGGCAAATTCTGTCTCAGCATTCTCCTTCACATTTTTTTGAGCAAGTGGTATTTCATGTACATGTTGAAAAAGCCTTACAATGTAGTGCACCTGGACTTCCAGAGCATTCTGATGAATTCTTGAATGAGAAGATAAGGTATCCTAAGTAAATCTTGGATGTGGTTATGGAATTGGTAAAAAGAAAGTGCAATTACACATACGGAGTTGATGTCAGTTTGGGAGAAGTACTGAGAGGTGCTGGGTGTTATATGTTTGTTCAGTATGCTGCCACCTTAGTTAGTCTAGCTAGATTCTTAGACTGTAGCAGTTAAACTTTAACCTTTGTTACATTATAACTCTTTACATTCCAAACTAGCCTGTGTGACTCCTCCAAACGCCATGCTGCATCTATCTTTGAGTCTCTCACATGTGATCTCTTACATCATCATAGTAGGAGGCATTCTTTACAGTCTCTCAAGATTAACCCTTTCAGACCCTTATATTACATCTCTCCACCACCACCACCCCCCCCCCCCACCCCCAAGTCTTTATCCAAATATATACTTACATGCATTCACTTTTTTATTTACATACTACCCCACCTCCCCCCAAGTCTCTGAATTCATAGATTCAGTCGGTCAGGAGGCTTCACAACTCTCCCTGATCTTGTTGTCGTCAGATACGGAAGATTGTTAATCTTTCTCTGATCTGCTGTGTGTTGACTTGGACAGTCTTCATTAAGGTTTCTAGTATTTGGTGCCTTCTGAATTTCTGGTTCAACATCTGATTTGTCTAAGTGTATGACCAATTGACGTCATTGATGCAAAGACATAAGATTCCTTCTATTTTTTCGTATAGTACCTTCTGAAGTTCTTCATAAATAAGATTTCTGTTGATTCTCCTCTCTCTGGAGAATTACTCCTCTGTTTTGGTCTTGTACCCATACCTTTTCCCCTTCTGACAACTTTAGTAGTTTACTAGTATGGTATTTCCTGTTATAATTGTCAGCTAGTTTCTTACAATAAGAATTTTCTTTGTCTTGTACTCTCTGATAATCCTTGTTTTGTAACCCTGGAAGTAATTTCTTGGGTAGAATTGGTAGTTGGGTTCAAAGTTTTCTTCACATTAGGAGTTCAGATGGTGCTAACCGCATCATAATGGAGTCAGAAGTGCTAATTGGAAATCTTGATTTTTCTTCAACATTGCTTTAATAGTTCTGACTGCAACTCAGCTTCTCCATTAGATTGTGGATACCAAAGGGAGTTTGTTAGATGAACAAATCCACATTTCTCCACAAAGTTCATGAAGTAATCGTTTGCAAATTGTGGTCCATTATCAGATACTCTCTGATCAGCTATACCATGTGCTGCAAAAACGTCTTGTAAAACTCTGATGACGGCTTCAGTTGTTGTTGTGTACATCTGTTTAACCTTGATCCGTCTTGAGAAGTAATCGACGATAATTAGATAGGATCTTCCATTAAAGAAGAATAAAGCCATCACCAACCATCCCCACGGTCTAGTCAGAAACTGGGTCGAAGTTAGGGGTTCTCTCTGATCCTGTCTGTGAACTGCACATACATCGCAATTCAAAATCAGTTCTTTGATATTCTTCGAGTTCTTGGCCACCACATGGACGCCTGAGTCCGTGCTCTACATTTAGTTCTCCAAGATATCTATTCGGAGTGACTGTGGTATCACCAGTCTCTCGTCATATACCAGTAAATCATCCCCTCTGGTAAAGTGTCATCTGTGTTTGAAGAAGATTTCCATCCTCCTACCTACCTTTGGGACACTGGTGTTGCTCGCAATACTGGTGGATATAAGTACATTCTTCAAATTGCCTCTGCGCCTGTGTATAATTCCTGCAGGAATTCTTTCTCACTCTGGTAGTCTTTGAGCAGCATGGCAGGCTCTGCTGTGCATGTTCTCTCTCTGTTGGGTGGGCGCTCTGACCGAGTCCAAACTCTACGCAGTGCTCAGGCCTGGGTTGGGGCGTGGGGTGGGGGAAGGGGCTATCCCTCTGTCCCGGCTCAGTCTCCCTAGACCAGTGAACAATTTTGGGAATTCCTCTTCAAAGTGACTCCCGGATTCTTGTTGTTTAACTTCATCTACTTTCTCTGGAAGATGAAGGTCAATGCAAGCTCTTCTACTTGAATAAGAACTCCTGATTTCTTAGAAAAAACAGTGTTTCTAATATCTGCTTCCCCTTGCACTGAAGTGTTGCCTGTAACCTCCCCTTTAATTCAAGTTCAACCCCTCCTGGCCATATAACTGAGTTTACGTTGGTTGCAGAAAGTGGATAGCCACAGCTCTTCACCTGATAAGACCATTACACTTGCTCTGGTGTCGAGTTTGAAATTAGTCAAACATCTGTTGACATGTTTATCTGCAGACCAAAATGCCTGATTCACATCACTCAGCTAGTGTGTAATGGTCATTGATAAAAGCATCAACTGTTTCGCCTGGTTTCTGGACCCTTTTGTTGAAATTTGCTCTTTCTAAAATCTTATTATGCCACAAGTTGAAGAAAGAATCAAAAGCTTTTAAAACTTTGATGCATTTGGCAGATGCCTCATCAAGACCTTGTCCGGAAATCACATCATCTGCTATATCCCAAATAGAATACAACAGTGTATTCACTTGCTCTGCTTCAGACTGCCTGCAATTCTGCATCTGAGAAACCTTTTTCTCCGTAATACCCAGTTCTGAATCTGATTGGTTCCCTCTTGACTTTGAAAACTCTCTGGCATTCCCAATTTTAGATCCATGTTGCTTTATTTTATAGACTTTTATTTGCAGAGTTTTCTCCTTTAAGAAACTCTTTTTTTCAGTCTAGCTTGTTTTAATGGAGTGTCACAAGAGCTCTAGAGTGTTCCCGCTGTTTTTAATAGGCTGTTTTAGGATTTTCCCCTTTGCTTGAAATTCTCACTTAGTTTTTCTTTTCAGGCTAGCTTGCCTTAATGAAGTTGACACAGTTGTTTGAGAGTTCCCTGCTGTTTTAATAGGCTATTCTAGGGTTTTCCCCTTTCTTTGAGAACTTCAATGTATTTGTTTTTCTTTAAGCTCGGTTGTCTTAATGGAGTGTCCCTGCTGTGTTCAGGGACTTTGTGTGCTTTTCGGGGGCTTCCCACTCTTCACCCTCACATTCCCCGAGTGAAGGATTGGGTTTTTCCCCATTTTTTTTTTTAAGCACGATGCTTTCAGAAAATTACTTTAAGCCCTTCAAAGGCTTTCAACGCGATTCCTCTACCGTCAGCACTGTAACTCACCCTATGGCTGGAATTTATTTTCAGGCAGCCACGCTTCTGTTCTGTGGAGCAGCCTGTCTTTCACCACAGCTGCAGAGGTTCTTTCAGCTTCTTCTCGATCTCTGCAGTTGTTTTGGTGCTTTTTTTCCAGGCCAGGCCTTTTCAGTTAGTGGCTTCAAATTCTTCTTCTGGGTGTAGGATTGCAAGAACTTCTGTTGCACTCAGATCCCACTGCTGATCACCATATTATATGTTTGCTCGGTACGCTTCCACCTTAGTTAGTCTAACTAGAGAAATTCTTAGTCTATGGTAGTTAAATATTAATCTTAATTACATTACAACTATTTACACTCCATACTAGCCTGTGTGACTCCTCCGAAAGCCATGCTGCATCTATCCTTGAGTCTCTCTCACATGTGATCTCTTACATCATCATGGCAGGAGGTATTCTTTACACTCTCTCAAGATTGACCCTTTCAGATCCTTCTACTACACTGGATTCCTATTGTTTCTAATTTAAATAAATAGCCTGGATTTAGAAACACAATATACGTTGTCCAAATTCATAGAGAATATAAAATTAGAAGGGGAAATGATCTCAGCTTAAATTCAATGCAGCTAAGTGGAAGCTGTTGTACATTTTAAGAAAAAAATAAAGCTCATATACTTACTCAAAAAAATCCTAGAAAATAACTAGACTGTACAATTTCACATTAAACCACAACAGCAGAGAAAGGGAAATGTACAAAGTCACAAAGAAGCAGATTTCACATAAAAAATAATTACTACCTGGGATGATCTTCTATTTAGGGGGATGAGAGCACACACTCCAAATTCTTTCTAAAGACAGTGTGATGCTGTTATGGTAGGCCATAGGTTTCAAGAGAAAGATGAGCTGCGAGGGCCAAATGGACTTCCAAGTGTATTTTTGGCTCAGTTGATAGCATTCTCAGCTGAGTCAAAAGGCTGTGGGTTAAAATTGCACTTGAGGAATAAGAATCCAGGTTGATGCTTCACTGCAGTGCTGAGGGAGTGTTGCAAAGTCAGTGGTGCAGTCATTCAGACAAGATGTTAAACGAGTCCCTGCACTTCTGCTCCACCAGTCCAGATGGACGTAAAAGATTTAATTACCAACAATTCTCCTTTAACCAACATCTCCAAAAACAGATTAACTGCTCAATCATCTCATTTGATATTTGTGGAATCTTGGGGTGGGGATTTTATGTAAATGACGGGGGGCTTGGCCACCGGCTGAAAAGCCAGCAACAGCCCCTTATCGCCTTCTCTGGGGAAGGCCCTTTGCATTACATGCCAATTAGGCTTAAGTCGACTGCAGCAGGCCTTCCTTGGGATCAAGGGCCCCGGTGACCTAAGTCCCGCCTGCTGAGAACTGCCGGCCAATCTGAGGCCAGCAGCACTTTTAATCAGCAGCTCCACCACGGAAGCAGTGGCTGCTGCCAGTAATGCACCGCTGGAGGACTGGGATCATCGAGGGACCCAGGACACAGGTGAGTCATGGTGGGAGGGGTTTCACAGGGTGGGAGTCACAGGGGGAGGGGTTGTAGGGGGGCCAGCAACATGACAGGGGTTGGCCCTCAGTGGCTCCCCTCTTCCCAATGCTGGCACTAATTGCCTTTTAATGAAGGAACCTCGCCCCACCCCAACCCCGGAGAGGGCAAGCAACCTACCTACCTGCAAGGGCTTGCTTGGTATGCTTCCCATGTGGCAACAGGCCCGCCCACCGCTGGTCTTATCTCAACCACCACCATCCCACTTGATTAAATGCTCCAAACTAGCTGCGGGGAGAGCATAAAATCACCCCCGCGATGTGCCAAATTCCTGCCACATTTGCCAAACTATCAGTGACTGCACTTTAAGAGTAACACTTTGGCTGTGAAGTACTTTGGGACATCCTGAAAATCTGATCAAGTACTATAAAAATGCAATTTTTTCCTATCTTACCTTTGTAATCACATTTGCATAAAGCAAAAAGAACTCAGCACTTGATGAGTAAATTGTTCTAGAGCTCTGTAAACTTTCCAAATACTTAGCTAGATAAATGATAGGTTTGATACCATATATAAAATCCATGTATGTTTTAAAATATGTTCCTATCTTCCTATGTTCCTGTTCCTATCTTCCTATATTCAATAGCAAGCTTAGTATTGGCCCATGTCACACCATGATCACGCCACGAGCTATCTGGCAAGGACATTCTTCCAAATCTAATGCTAAATTATCAATTGCAAAATGGAAAATACAGTGATGGAAGGCATACAGCAGAAGGTTATTTTGTCAGCACCACGTGCCAAATTGTTCCTTTTTGCTATTACAAGTTGATGTTTCTCTACAAAGTGTTTTAGTCACATTTTATTTGTACATTTAACAGAAGTGCATGCTTCGTTGGAGAAAATGTTTGGTCTCATGGAGCAGAACTGCTAGGGGTTAACAAATATGCTTTAACAGAGCTAATTAAACATAACACAAAAACTCTATTCTCTCGTGTCTAAATCCAGCAATTGTGACTCCAATTGTACAATGTTCTTTACAATTGTGCTCCAGATAAAGATTAAACTAGATATCGTTCAAAATCACTTGCAGAAAAAAAATTACATGCAGTTGGAAATAGTGCATGAAACCATCCAACCAGACTAAGGGCCTACTCCTCCCTTAGCTACAAAATGTTACATGACTTTATTGATAATGTTAAGATTTATGTACTGTTCAACTCTGAGGCTAGGCAGGTCAGACTAATCTCCAAATGAGCTGTGCAAGAAATGTTACTATTCTGGGCACTTCACCCAAACAGATACACTCTTCACCAATTATAGATTATCGTTCATGCTGATGTGATTAGCCACTAGAAGCACTGGAGGATATTCCATCTTTTATAATGACCAAGTCCTTCCTCACTAATGGACAACTGAGGGCCGTCAACAGGGTGCACACACTTGTTCTCACAACCAGGCACCACTCCAAGCCTGCTTAAGCTTCTTCCCCTCCACAGAAGGTGAAATCTTCTCTAGAGTGAGGATGCACTACCCTGTTTTGAGTATAACCCTCCAGAAATGAACACTCAAAATGAGATTTAAATACAATTGCAATATGGTAACGAGGTGGGAAAAGCTTCTTGAATTGCCTGAAATAACCAGCCTGCATAATGCGTTATAAGTGTGCCGTTGTAATTGACTTCAACAAAAACTTGCGAAAGACTTGTGGGTTGATAGGTAAATTGGCCATTGTAAATTGCCCCTAGTGTAGGTAGGTGGTAGGAGAATTGAGAGAAGGTGGGGATGTGAGAGGGAAATGGGATTAATGTAGGATTAGTATTAATGGGTGGTTGATGGTCGGCACAGACTCGGTGGGCCGAAGGGCCTGTTTCAGTGCTGTATCTCTCTATGACTCTAAGAGAAGTGGCAAATCAAAATAAACAACTGCCCTTGCATGGTCATTGTTAAGTGGTGGGAACTGTACTTGTTTTCTATACACTTTGCAGAAGTGGACAGAATACCATTGTGTAGCAATTAGTTTGACAATCTGAAGTTCTGCACACAGATAAGTGGACAATAAATGGCCATATTCAAACCACTGACTAAAATTCACATAACAATACTTACCAGCTGAAATCATATGCAGTATTTTTAAATTCTGTCTTTTCATCTGCCTTAGTATTATCCTGTGACATTAAAAAAATCTCATCCGTTAGACATACTGCCAGAAACTTAATCTTCCGACAAAGCTAGAAGTCATGGCCTAGTCTTGCTGCCTGGCAATGTAGTCATGTGCTATAACTGCACACAACATTAATCCTCCATACACTAACAGATGCTGGCAGGATTTTAGGTCGAAATGTATTTATAAAATGACAAATTATGTTTTGTGTTGTATGTAGACAGCAATAGAGCCCACAAATAAGCTGATAAATGTCAACTACACTTTACCACAAACAGTTTATTTTTTATTAGGGTACAACCATAAATGTTCTTCAAGCTGGACTGAAGATTTATTTAGTGTAGGAAGAAAACAAGATTACATTTGACATAAAGCAATATGTGCCATATCACTGGTGTTCTGGGCAGCATGCCCTCCTGGGAACCAGTGATGCAGTACTAGACTAACAAAGCTGCTGTCTGCTGCAATACATGCCAAGCTACATTTTCTCATATACCAAAAACATACATTAAATTAATACAAATTTGATTAACTACAAAAGACAGCAGCTTGTTTCACTAAATTATGTAAAACTTACTATAAATTGAAGCAATGATTATCCAAATACAGAGGATGATCTCAAAGAGACCAATATCAAATGGCCTGTCATTTATCACAAGGCAATCTTCACTAACGCGTGAAAATTACTACAATATCTGACAGTACAAGACCAGAGCACAGATAAACAGTATTTAGCCCGATTATCAATTACATTTGTTACAACTGCCACAATAAGTAATGTATTATTCATGCTTATAATTCCACATTACATTTTTAAACTGGAAGAAATGAGAAATGATTCACTGTTTATACCAAAAGATATTTCACACCTCTTTTGGATTTATTCCAATTAAATAATCCGGTATCATGTAATGATTCTTTAACACTTTCACAAGCCAGGCTGGTTAAAACCAAATTCAGTTTGTTGCAAAGTTTATTGTAAGCATTGTATAAGGCAACAAAAACCTAAAGATCACAATCTGGCACAATTACATACTCAATCTTGTATCTAAAAAGATATGCAAAATACTGCAGATGCAGGAAATCTGAAATAAAAACAGAAAATGCCAGTGGATCAAGTAGCATCTGTGGACAGAAAAAGAGTGTTAATGTTTCAGGTTGTTGACCTTTCAATAGAATATGAAAGGTCTTCGACCTGAAAAACTCAGTTTCTGCCTCGGCTGATGCTGCCTGATGTGAATGTTTCCTATTTTATATCGACTTACTACAAAATAGATTAAAAGTGAAGATACCAGTGTCAACAAAAATGTAAAATAAGCAGGTTTGAAATGCTGTTTGTTCAAAAAAATGATAAAGAAGATGTCAGCATCTGCCCAGTAGAAAAATTCAATTTAGCATGGTGTCAAAATGAATTTCTATTAAACCATGTTACTATGAATATTACGTTGAATAGTGAGAAGTGTCGAACAGCACCACAAAACAATAGCATATAGCAAGCTACCAAGTTTAACTATTATGTTGGGAAGGCATCAAGTAGAATAGTGGTGCTTCCTCACAGCAAACAAAGAAAAAATAGGCAATCGCTTTCCTGAAGCTGTATCCTCCTGTTACAACAGGATTTGTAGAGACCAACTGTGAACCAACAAAAGTACATGGTGACCTAATACAAAATAAACCTCAAGAAAATAGTCCATTTTTACTAAATTGCAAAGGATCACTTCCTACAAACGACCCCATTGTCTACTTTCTAATTATTGCAATTTTGCATGCACCAACAATTCAAGAGGCAGCTAATTTTGCCTGGCAGCATTTCCACCCACTAAAACTCAGCAACCAGCTTTCAGGTAATACCATGTTGATAAGCATCTTCAACAAAAGAATTGAACTGAAGGCTATATAAGGGAGTAATGAGGGGAGGGGTGCAAGGGATAATCAAATCATCAAAACAAATGCTAAATTGTTGGGTCCGTGGAATTGACATCTGCAGAAAGCAACCAATCTTCTTTGAAAAATAAAGTTTATGAAGTTAAATAAATATTCTGGTCTTGCATTTAACTGGCTTTAGGGATCAGGAAAGAAATTGTAGGCCTTTCCCTCCAGAGATTACTTATGTTGGATACACTCCAAGATGAGCTAGATTGCATGGTCTGTAGAAGAAATAGACTTGCTGGGCCAAATGACTTTCTCCTGTTCACTTATTTGATGCCCCCATGGGAATTACTCCCGTTATGATAACTGGGAGAGAGGGAAAAGTCAACCCTGCTCTGTCTCCCTTTTTAAAAATCAATACTACATTGGCTACTCTCTAGTCCTCCGGCACACATCAATGCTCAATAGAGCCCCGAAATATAATTTCACAAGTGTCAGCAACTTCCTCTCTCATCTTCCTCAGAATCTTAGGATATATCCCATCAGGCCCATCCACTTTGCATTTCTTTAACTTTACGAAGACAAAATTTTCCTTCTGCCCATCATAATATTGCTCACCACACTCTAGCTATTTCAGAATTCATCCCCTCCTCAAATCTTTCTCTTTAGAAAAGTACGATGCAAAGTACCTATTAAATACCTCTGACATTCATTTGTTTATCTAAAAATTGACACTCCTCTCCTTTCACGGAACCCTTCTCAATTTTAATGATTCTCTTAAATGTAATAATATCAATAAAATACTGTATTGTTCCTTTTGATGTTTCGTGATTTTTATTTCTTAACACTCCCACTTGGGTTTCCTTATCCCATGATGAACCTCCAATTTTTTCATATTCCTTTAGATTTTTCATTATTATTATTATCCTTATTTGTTTTCTAACCTTTATTTATTGATGGCATCTTGAAACTACTGGCAGTTTCCTTCTCTTTAAATGGAATATATTTATTATGCAATCTTTGCCATGTCATTTTTTTAAATATCCCACTATCAGTCTAGTATTGTTCTAGTTACTCACTACGTGTGATAAAAACAAATAAATGTTTACCTAAATGTGTCTGCATGAAGTCTAATAAAAGTTTATCAGACTACTTGAAGAACTTAGTCAGTTCCAAGTGGATGTGAGTCCCTGAGATGTCATCTGTTAAATCCAACTGGTTCAGTAATGTAAAATATAATGGTAGCATAATATCTCCTTTTGGGCTGTTCACTTGATCACCTCTGGGAGTTAGTTTGAAATGAAATGAGGCCAGAATTTGCTGGCAAATAACTGTGTGTTCAATGCACACACCATTATTAGTATTGTTATGACCAGGTGAGAAAGAGGTCTTGGGTTCCCTTTCAGACTTCACCTGGTCTTCCCGTAACAGGGTTTTATTTTAAACATAGTGTTTTTAGCTCGCCCTTGGTGAATCCTTGTTCACCACTTTCCTATATCAGGCAAAGAAACCGACACAAACAAGCTTTCTTAGGTTTAAAGAATAAAAGTTGAAATTTATTAAACTTAAACTCTAATTCGGTTAACGCCTATGGATACACGACACACCCATGCTAGCACGCATACGCGATATACACATGCAAAGACAAAAAAGAGCATAAGAAAAATAAAGTGGAAAGATTTGAGGCAATATCTGAAGATGGGTTTTTGTTATCGTTCTTCGAGCACACTGTAGAGTCCTTGATTGTAGGTAGATCTTGCTTTTCATTGAGGCCCAGTATTCTTCTTAAACCGTGTTCACTGTAGGAGACTTTTCTCTCTTGGGGTTCATGTGTCCTCAGTGGATTCAGAGGCTTGTGAGAAAGAGATGGGAGCAGGCAGACAGGAGAGACTGTGGCGAGCCAGCCACGAGAGATCTTAGTGCAGGAGCATTCTGCATTTCTGCCCAAACTGTTGGAACAAATTCAAAAAACTCAGGTTTCCCAGCAGGTTAGACATGTGACGAGCTGGTTTGACCATGTCCGTTTGTGTATTCGGCCATCTTAGCAGTCAACCTGGAATGTGAGCTCCCCCACCTCAAACGTCTGGTGTGGTCCAATGTGGGTTGAATGTGTCAGGGTATAGTCCCTTGTCCTTTCCAAGCACTGTCTGTTAATATGCAAATGTCTTTCCAGCCAAGATCTGGCAATTTTTTTTAAAGCAAGTCCTTACTTCTCTTCAACAACAGTTTGAAATGTAATGTCCATATGGCGAAATTAATATGCCTCATGCCTAGCAGGTGGGTGCCTGCATGACAGTATCGCTGGGTCAAAAACCTTTCTAACAGCAATGTGGGTGTAAACACACCACGTGGGCTGCAACACCTCAAGAAGGTGGCTCATCACTACCTTCTCAAGGGTAGTTAGGAATGGGCAACAAATGCGACGCTCACAGTCCATGAAGAAATAAAAATAAAATAAATAACAGCACTTTTGGTGAGCAAGACATATCCAATGAGCTGACAAAGTCCACAAACAGCTGGATGATTTCAGCGCACAAATTTCCTTGGCACCGATCAAGATGGCATAGAAGGCGCCATTCGGCCCATCAGGTCCATGCTGGCTCTCCGCAGAGCAATCTAATCAGTCCCATTCCCCCACTAGCTCTCCGTAGACCTGCAAGTTTATTTCCTTCAAGTGCCGATCTAATTTCCTTTTGAAGTTATTGATTGTCTCCGTTTCCACCACCCTCATGGGTAGCAAATTCCAGGTCATTACCACCTGCTATGTAAAAATGTTCTTGCTCACATTCCCCCTTCATCTCTTGCCCAAAACCTTATATCTGTGTCCCCTTGAACCATCACAAAATGGAACAGTTTTGCTTTGTCTAATTTATGTAAGCCTGTCATAATCTTGTATGCCTCTATCAAAACCTTCCCTCAATCTTCTTTGCTCCAGGGAGAACAAACCTCAGCTTTTCCAACCTAAGCTTGGAACTAAAATCCCCCATCCTTGGAACCATTCTGGTAAATCTCCTCTCCACCCTCTCAAGGACTCTCAGATCCTTCCTAAAGTGTGGTGCCCAGAACTGGATGCAAAACTCTAATTGGGGCCTAATCAGAGCTTTATAAAAGTTCTCTCAATTAATTGTCTTTGTTGAATAATAATAAACCCCTCAACGTTCCATTTTTATTCAGTACTATAAATGCTGCTTCCTGCTCTAAGTAAATGGTATTGTTTCCCAAAACAGTACAAAAAGGGTTAAAATCATATGGCCCAGAATTTTCTGGGAAATAGAAGCAAGTTTGATGTGCATGCTGTTAGTGTGCAAATTGCACAGCAATTTGTGGCAAGGAAGAGATACCCTGTGAGTCGCTGTTGGTCTCATGAAAATGGGAGCTTGCTGCGAACCACCATGTGAGTTTTAAGAAATTGCTGAATTTATGCTGTTAAAACAATTTGAACTCGACACAGAAAGTTAGGAGTGGTATTTAACATTGTAAGGATCCTTTAAATGATGACATTTATGTTCCTGTAATGCCAGTCAACCTGTCTGGCCCAGAAAGGCAACAATTGAATCTGTGGAATTTCACACCTGCAAGTTGTAAATCGTTCCCAGAGGTTTTTAAAAAGTTTCAATTTTCTGCTTATTTTCCTTTTTGTTCTCTCTCTCAATTCAATTTTTCTTTCCCTCTCTTTATTTCGCTGTGTCAAATTTGACAATAATTCAACCTATTTCCTTCTCGGTTGTTCGTATTTCTTTCTCAATCCTTAAATTTCATTGGTTAAAGAGGGAGGCTACTGGTCCCATCATTCAACGGAGTCCCAGATGCCCCACTCACACATACAGCATTTTGCAGCACAAAACTTCATCAAGCTGAAGGGCGTGGAAAATTTTCTAACAACCAGGGCATGCCACAAGATGTCCCACTCCTGCAAATTTTGGGCAAAAGTTATTCTTTCCTTCAAAATTCTATCTGAAATTATTTACATCCTTCAGCATAGTAACAAAACATGAGAGTTTTCAGAACAGTTCAAATTGCAAATGATACATCAGTTGAAGCAAGTTTGGGTAGGTCACATGACCTGTTCACCTTCCACAGTTAGTTTATCAAACTCTATCCATACATTTGATATTTTAATTAAACAAACCTAACAGGGAAAACATGTACACCAATGCGAGAAAATTAGCTTCTCAAGTTTATAAAGGTATTTGACGACTAGCCTTCCCATCAAATTGCATCAGATGAGGAATTCTAGACTAGGTTGAATCTTTACCATACTTAATCAAGAAGTATTTGATTCTATGAAGGTATGGCCTGTAAAGTATATCAATGGTCTTTTTCCCGGTTTCTGAAACATGGGTAAAACACAAGACGTTGTCCAGACCATTAAGCCCTCCACAGAAATTCTATTTGGATATATAAGCCCATTATGGAATTCACGTTTTGAACATATCCACTTCATCAGAGCATTACATTAGCACTTTCATGTCCACAGTATATGAAAACTCCACTGTGTTTAAGTGCATCGTTGCAATCAGGGTAATTTATATTAACTGGCTAAAGTGATTCTCCGTAAAGTGTCTGAAGTCACGATGTGTTCGAGGTTCAGGATGTCCTTTAAAACCAGAGTGGGTAACTAGGTGCAAACAATAACAAAAATACAAATACTGATATTTTTTCCTAAAAGCAACTGCTCCTATTAACAGTGTATGAAATGGCTGGTCTGAGGGATACAGCTCATTTAACTGCAGCTGGAGGGAGAGGTGAGGATTGCTAGTACGTATATTTTATATACAATCTAGCACATCTCCCATGGCATTGCTCATGATAATCTCGAGCACACAAGTGATGCTCAGCTGCTAACTGGGCTCATCCTTTTATGATCACTGTTCAGGTACTCTTGTGCATAAGGGTCTAAATAAGACCTGAGATCAATTACAGGTTAATTCCTGTTAAGGGAGTTTGAAGATTGCCAGGTATTGTAAATTCATAGCTCTAGGTTAATCTGCAAACATTCCTTACCAAAAGAAGTTGACCTGTAATTGACTTCAACATGAAATTACAACATCTTTAAAAATTACTTTTGACACTAAGAAGTGAGGTGGATACGCACAAAAGTGACATACAGATGGATAGTTCTTTTAGTTCCAAGTATATCAAACGATTGTTTGCAACGCTTAGATTTATTAAAATAAAGGCAATTTTCCCCCATGTACTTGAACATAATGTATAAAAATTCTCGTTGGCAACAACATTGCACCAAATTATTTCAAAGTTGCAAGCTCAAAACTGGACCATCAATAATTGTGCAAAACTTCCTAAAAGAAAGTCAAATTGAATAATTATAATTTACTGCTTGACATTACATAACTAAATGTGTAAACTAAATTGTACTTCATCCACTGATCAATGTTTCCTCACACCATGAAAACGATACCCATCTGCCTGATAACATGACTGCAATTGAACACACACCATATGCGTGCACCACGGATGCAACATTGCGGAACAGCAGGTTGGAGTGGCAATGCACAGTACTGCTCTATTGCTTTATTTCTTAAATACAAGACATTCTTACAAATCTATCGAAGTGCTTTGCATAGACATTGCCTGCTTTAACAGCAGGACTGCAATAATCAAAGCAATGCTAAGCCGGAAAAAAGTTGTGGAGTTAGCTCTGTGGCTCAAGGACATGAGCATCACAAAAAATGAGGCTTTTGTGGTTCCAAGTTAACATATAAACAATAATTATGGAAAGACATAAAATATTATGTTAAGTTATACTGATTATTCAAAACTATTTTGCAAGATTCAAAGATGACAGTTTTGGATTCTGTCCAATCTTAAAAGGTGCAAAGAGCTTTCTAATAGATTAAAATCCTATGAAGAAAATAAAGTTTATTGTCTGGAAAGAGAAAAAGCATGATAAAAACCACTAAGGTAATGAAGGTGAACAATTAGGCAGATGTTCATTTTAGGACAGGTTGCAAATAAAGAGAAAGAAAGACACTATCGGTCAGAAATTTTATGGGAATAGTGACAACTTTAATGCCGTTCAAGGACATTTATGAAGTTAAACCCATTGTAACTATTCTTCACTTTAACTTCAGCGCAAATGCTGAACACAGAAAACATCTTGTAATCAGGCGTTATGGTTAGTTATTTGAAGTACAGCAGAGCAATTGTCTCTGTTAATGACATACATTTTACTATATGAATTCAGCAGACACAGTTCCTTTCCTTTTAGAAGCAGCTTGACAATATCTGCCTAAGCAATGATTATCTGCAATGCCCAGCAACACTGCTTAGAACACAGATGATTAACAATCGATAGCTGTTACTGTTTCTGGTACCATCCACTCAATTTGTTCGTACAAGGTTTGAGCTGTCGAGGAGTAGATACATATTTAAATACAAGATAAATTTACGTAGTCAGATATGCGTACTCAGTGATTCAGTAATAACACTGAGATTGGCCCACAGTGGCATAAGCCACTCCCTAATGCTTAACTTCATCACTTCAGTTCAGTGAGGCCTGGCCTCATTTTAAGTGACCCTTTCTTTTGTTGGTTTAATTCTAGACTCTCCTTGTCCTCCATATTCATTTCCTCTTGCATTCCAAATCCCTCAATCATCTCCCCGATTGCAAATAGAGGAAAACTGGAATTAGGTTGAGCAATCTCAATCCAGTTCCTAATAAATATGACATTACAGAACAAAACAGAAAATACTTTAGCTCCAGTTGTTACTAAACTGGCTGCTTTACTTTGAGAAATTATAACAGTTAGTGTAGGAAATGAAAGTGTCAAAGGTGGGGTTAAAGCACTTTTGATGGTTCAGTATTGACTTGCCCTGCATATAGCCAGTTCCATACCTTAACCTAGAGGTACCTGAAAGTGAATGAAAAAAAAACAGGAAAAATAATCCATTCTCCTGCATTAACACCTCTCATCTGTGAACAGAAACATTCACCCAAAAGTATACATAAACATAACAGCATAAAATTAGCAATAAATCATCCCACAAAATCATTTAAAAATACTTGCCAAAAAACCCTTTTTGTTCTAGTCTAGCTGAACATTGATGCAATCACATAGAAATTAGAAATAAATAATTTTGAATAATATGAAGCAATGAAAAAGAGAGTCGGATCTATACAGAAACAAAATGACTGCTCACTGGCCAAATGGTCCATGGAATTTAAAAAACACTGTAAATTAGACAGAGCAGGATCATTAATAGTACTGACATGGTTACATTCCTTGAAATTAGATGCATTTCTCAAAGGAAGTATTAAGATTTAAGAAGGATACACTATTACCTCCAAAGGGAATATTGCATCTAGAAGGGATTTTCAAAACTGGTAGTTTATCAATTAAATCAAGTAAACCTACAGTACCATATCATTCATTTAAATTTGGAGTTTGCTGAAAACTGAGGATTTATACAATTAATCTCCATTATTAATATTTAATACTAGGAACATATCCCAACTCGCATTCTCCAGAGAACTTAAAAATGAATATATTAATGTAATCCACTTTACTAGAAACTGTTTGTCGCTACGGTTTGAATTCTAAGTAAATGCCACTGTGAGCTTTACTGTAATACTCGTAGCATGAAAAACAGGAGATGAAAATTTGCTGTATCCATAGAGTTACAAAATAATTAGGCATAACAGTATAGGTTTAGCTTTTTGTTCAACTGCCTGACACAAAAGTCCTACACAAGCACTTTCTTTGCTTTAACTCAATCCTACATGGTCACAAATATTTCAGTATTGATAATTACAAACTGAAAAAAACAAAGGCCAAAAAATATAAGCAAGGATATAATGAGTGACAATTGCATTAATTCATGGAAAAGCTAAATTATATTCACTACTTGTGTGCAAAAAGCACTTATTATGCACTTTAAGGTGAATGTAATTTCAGCCATTAACATCAGTCCACGCACTAGGCCAAAGGTAGAGTAGTATGATTGATAACCTCACCACTCAGAAACAGTAATTTAGACAAACTAATGGCAGTACTTCACTTACGCAACTGTCACTTGCATACACTTTGTTTTTGCATAGTCAGCACCTGGGCAAACAATTGACACTGTTACTGAAAGCAAAGGAATAGGCTTTATTGCAAAACTGCAGCACTGAGCTAAACCGCTGGCAATAGAGAGACCCTTTAGTTCCAGCCTTAGGCAGAAACGTATTACAGAATAAGTGTGATTTCAAGGTTTATCTTTTCTTACTCATTCAAGGGATGTGGACATCGCTGGCAAGGCCAACATTTATTACCCATTATTAATTGCCCTTGAAAAACTAGTGGTGAGACAGCGCCTTGAACTGTTGCAGACTGTGTGGTGAAAGTATTCCCACAGTTCTGTTAGAGATAGTGTTCCAGGATTTTGACGCAACAATGATAAAGGAACAGAGATATTCTTCCAATTCAGGATGGTGGGTGACTTGGAGGGAACAAGCCCCTGCTGCCCTTGTCAATAGATCATAATCATAAGGTCATAAGAAATAGGAGCAGGAGTAAGCCTTTCGACCTCTCGAGCCTGCTCCGCCATTCAATAAGATCATGGCGGATCTAATTGTGGCCTTAACTCCCCTTTCCTGCCTGCACCCATAACCCTCGATTCCCTTGTAGATCAAGAATCTGTCCAACTCAGCCTCGAATATATTCAATGACCCAGCTTCCACTGCTCTCTGGTCAAGCGAATTTCAAAGATTAACGACCCTATGACAGAAGAATTCTTCCTCATCTCTGTCTTAAAAGGGATACCCCCTTATTTTGAAACTGTGCCTCCTCATTCTAGACTCCCATGAGGGGAAATATCCTCTCAGCATCTACCCTGTCAAGCCCCCTCAGAATCTTATATGTTTCAACAAGATCACCTAACATTCTTCCAAACTCCAGTTCAAACCTGTTCAACCTTTCCTCATAAGACAAACCCTTCATCGCAGTAATCAGCCTAGTGAACCTTCTCTGAACAGCTTCCAATGCAAGTATATTGTAAGGAGACCAAAATAATACCCAGTACTCTAGGTGCAGTCTCACCAATGCCCTATATAGTTGTAGCAAGACTTCCCTAATTTTATACTCTAACCCCCTTGCAATAAAGGCCAACATTCCATGTGCCTTCTTAGTTATTTACTGTACCTGTATGCTAACCTTTTATCCTTCATGTACAAGGACAGCCAGATTCCTCTGTACCACAGCATTCTGCAGTCTTTCGCCACTGCTTTTCTATATTTCCAGCCAAAGTGGACAACTTCATATTTTCTCACATAATACTCCATCTGCCAAATTTCTGCCCACTCACTTAATCTATCTATATATCTTTGTGGCCACTTTGTGTCCTCTTCACAACTTGCTTTCCTACCTTGCGTTGTATCGTCCACAAATGTGGCTACAATACATTCAGACCCTTCATCCATATCATTAATATAGATTGTAAATAGCTGAGGCCCCAGCACTGATCCCTGTGGCACTTTTTGTCAACCTGAAAATGCCTCATTTATCCCAAGTCTCTGTTCCTTGTTAGTTAGCCAATCTTCTATCCATGCTAAGACATTACCTCCAACACCATGAGCTCCTATCTTATGCAGCAACCTTTTATGTGGCACCCTATCGAATGCCTTTTGGAAATCCAAATACACTGCATTTACTGGTTCCACCCTGGTTGTTACATCCTCAAAGAAATCTGATACATTTGTCAAACACAATTTCTCTTTCATAAAACCATGTTAACTCTGCCTGATTGCATTATGATTTTCTAAATTTCCTGCTACTACTTCCTTAATAATGAATTCTAGCATTTTGCCAATGACAGATGTTAGGCTAACTGGCCTATAGTTTCTGTCTCCCTACTTTCTTGAACAGAAGTGTTACATTTGCAGTTTTCCAATCAACTGAGACCTTTCCAGAAACTAGGGAATTTTGGAAGAATACAAGCAATGCATAGACTGTCTCTGCAGCCACTTCTTTTAAGACCCTAGGATGCAGATCATCAGGTCCAGGGGCCTTGTCAGTCTTTAGTCCCATCAGTTTTTCTGGTACATTTTCTCTCGTGATAGTGATTGTTTTAAGTTCCTCCCTTCCTTTTGCCTCTTGATTTCTTACTGTTCTTGGGATGCTTTTTGTGTCCTCTACTATGAAGACAGATACAAAATACTTGTACAAAGTCTGTCATTTCCTTGTTTCCCATTAATTCCCCAGTCTCATCCTCCAACAGACCAATGCTTACTTTCGCTACTTTCTTCCTTTTTATATATTTGTAGAAGCTTTTACTATTTGTTTTTCTATTTCTTGCTAGTTTACTCTCATATTCTAATTTCTCTCTCTTTTTTTTTTAATCATCTTCTGCTGGTTTCTAAAATTTTCTCAATCTTCTGGCCTACCATTAATCTCCGCCACAATGTCGCCTTTTCTTTCAATTTGATACCATTCTTAACTTCCTTCGTTAGCCACAGATGGTGCATCCTGCTCATAGTTTTTCTTTCTCAATGGACTATATCTTTATTTTATTTAGAGATACAGCACTGAAACAGGCCCTTCGGCCCACCGAGTTTGTGCCAACCAAGAACCACCCATTTATACTAACCCTACAGTAATCCCATATTCCCTACCACCTACCTACACTAGGGGCAATTTACAATGGCCAATTTACATATCACCTGCAAGTCTTTGGCGGTGGGAGGAAACCGGAGCACCCAGCGAAAACCCACGCGGTCACAGGGAGAACTTGCAAACTCCGCACAGGCAGTACCCAGAATTGAACCCGGGTCACTGGAGCTGTGAGGCTGCGGTGCTAACCACAGTGGCAGAAGGAGAAAAATCTCCTTAAAATGTCTGCCACTGCATCTCTACCATACTACCTTTTAACTTATTTTCCCAACTCTGTTTTCATACCCTTGTAATTGTCCTTCTAGGCAGTGGAAGTCATGCATTTGGGAGGTTCTTTCAAAGAGGCCTTGACAAGTTGTTGCAATGCATCTTGTAGATGGTACACACTGTAGGCACAGAATGCCAGTGGTGAAGACAATGAAAGTTTAAAGTTGTGGATGGGGTTTCAATCAATTTGGGGGCCTTGTTCTGGACAGTGTCAAGCTTTGAGTGTTGTTGGAGTTGCACTCATCCAGGCAAGTGGACAATATTCCAGCACTCCTGACTTGTGCCTTGTTGATAGTGGAAAGGCTTTGAAGAATTAGCAGGTTAGTCACTTAAAGAAGGTAGCCTCTTACCTGTTCTTGTAGACACAGTATTTATGTGGCTCGTCCAGTTTAGTTTTTAGTTTAGAGATACAGCACTGAAACAGGCCCTTCGGTCCACCGAGTCTGTGCCGACCATCAACCACCCATTTATACTAATCCTACACTAATTCCATATTCCTTCCACATCCCCACCTGTCCCTATATTTCCCTACCACCTACCTATACTAGGGGCAATTTATAATGGCCAATTTACCTATCAACCTGCAAGTCTTTGGCATGTGGGAGGAAACCGGAGCACCCGGAGGAAACCCACGCAGACACAGGGAGAACTTGCAAACTCCAGTTAAGTTTTTGGTCGTGGAGCCCCCACCACCCACGGAAGGATGTTGATGGTGGGGGATTCAGCCATGGTAATGCCATTGAATGTCAAGGAGAGGTGGTAAGACTCTCTCTTGATACAGATGGCCATTGCCTGGCACTTGTTTAGTGCAAATGTTTTCCAGGTCCTGCTGCATACAGGCTGCTTCATGACCTGAGGAGTTGCACACTTGCAGCATATCCTACACAAGTAATAAATATGATAACAGGTAACAATTTTTTTTATCGCTAGCTATGCAGATTTTATAAAGCCAATTCAAATATAACTTGTTTGGGGATTTTGAAATGCAATACTAAGCAATTCTTTGCCATGCTTTATGTAAAATGATTTCAAATTAATTTTTAACTACACACATGTACCTTTTGGGTCTATTTCATTTTCACCTCTGATAATGGATTACAAAAATATTGCAGCTGTCCAAAGCGCCCATCATTTAAACAAAAAAGATCTTGACTTACAAATCTGCCCTGATTAAGCTTGATGAGTGAAATTAATTGCACCTGGTGGCATACACGAACAAATTTGCCTCAGGTGATGATTAAGATCAAAGCCTTCATCAAGAATCTGCACTGGGTCAAGCTTTGACATTATTCGATGGAAATACTGTATTGACAACCCTGTGCAGTTTTTGGAGCTGATACAAACAGCAGGTTTCAGAATGACTAGACCACACAAAAATTACTCGTCAAAGAATCTGTGAAAGCTGCAGGCTAATTCATCATGCTGTCAGAATAATGACATTCGTTCATAAATACAATCCAATCTCCTCTACACCTGGCTGAGTTTACTGTTCAGCCCCATGTAATTCACTAATTACACCTTCTCCTCCTGTCCCTAGCATGTTATACCCCACTCGCAGCAAAGGAGTGATGATGAAGCACAAGAGATGGGGCAAAGACCCCTTAACTTCTTACACATTCCACACAATTAATAAAGAATCCAAGTTCTCCTGAGGGCCTGAATGTGCCTTTTCAGCAGACAATAGTGATGAATAAATAATTTCTACATTACCTACAAATTCCACAGAGCTAGTCACCGTATATAGAAAGAAGCAAGGACTGTTCTGTTCTTCGCAGAACTTAAGACTAATATTCTGCTTTTGTTTTGTATGATCATATACTCATGTTTTATAGGCAGACTGCTTCTTCTTTGCCATAGGTCTCCAAAGAAGTCACTCGCTAATGTAGAGCCTACTTTATGTGACAGACGGGTCAATCTAGACTGCAAGCTTCAAATATAATGCTTCATAATCAATGAGTGGGAAGTACACTTACAATGGGTCAGAAAGAGAGATATTTCTCCTCTCCTTCCCTCAATTTCAGTCTGAGGTCTAGATTCCAACCACTGCAAAATGGTCCACATTTCAGTCCAACTGAATATCTACAAGCCTTGCTCCCAATAAACAATTGGACATACAATGCTGCAGAACTTTCCTTTTAAACTTCAAACACAATCACATCCCCAATGTTTCTCATCTCTAAAAACTCTGAGGCAGAAGTTTAAGGTCAATTAGCAGAAAATTTCCCAATGGACATCATCAGTGCCATTCGAGTTTAAACCACAGGACGATAAAAAAAGGTTTGTTCTCTCCTACATCAATGGGCATTGTCATCAAGTGACCCAGGAATTGGTCCCATTGAAGGGTTAACTAATCAGCATATGAAGCATGCTTTGAGTGTGTAGATATAAAACTACAGGTGCTCTCTACCCAGGCAACTCAAAATTGTTTCGGTTGAAATGAAAATCAAACAAAAGTTTCACCAATGTCAGTAAATGTAAACTCTTCTTCCAATAAGGGTCAAAACAAGAGACTGGCATGCACAATTCAAGAAGGAAAGGCAGAAACAAAAGTGGTCCTGGGAGTTGCAAATAATTTACTGGCACTGATGATTTAAGTAGTTTAAATAGCATTCATTATTCAACTATTATCTGCATCCTTCAATGCTCTTAAGTGATCCCTGTTCATCATTTCTGTAATAAAGCCTATTCTCAAAATCACAAAATGATTTTATATGAGTCTGTATGCTAATTCAAACAATAGTTATTTCCCTTAATTGGCTTCAGTATATACTGCCAGAAAATAAAGGAAGAAAGGCTTACATTTATATGCCACCTTTCACAAACTCAGGATTACCCAAAGCATTTTGCACCCAATGAAGTACTTTGTAGTTACTGTTGTAATTACGTAGAATCACAGAGAAAATACATCACAGCAACAAGCCACTCGGCCCAAACAGCACATGTTGATGTTCATGCTCCATTCGAGTCTCTTCCCATCCTTCCTCATCTAACTCTATCAGTATAACCCTAAATTCCTTTTTCCCTCATTTGCTTATCCAATTTCCCCTTAAATGCATCCATACTATTCATCTCAACTACTCCCTGTGTAGCGAGTTCCACATTCTCATCACTCGTTGGGTAAAAATGTTTCTTCTGAATTCCCGATTTCATTTCTTGATGACTATCTTATGTTGATGACCTCTAGTTTTGTTTTCCCCCACAAGTGGAAACACGCTGGGCTGGATTTTACTATTGCGCTGCAAATCACAGTGGCGCACTTTAATGTCGGCGGTCCACCCACGTGCAGCAATTGCCACTGAACTCCCGCGATTTTCTGTGCTGGGACTTATTAGCATCACGGCGACGTGCCGCCCCCTCCCCCTCCCCACCTATTACGGGGGGGAGAGGCGGGACATCCAACGCCGTGATGGATGTTGGCTCAGCTGTGTAGCAGGTGCTGGGGCTCTATTTAAAGTGCCCCAGCACCTGCTTCCTGACAGCTGCCAAAGAAATACTTACCTCACTGTTGAAGAGTGGGGCTGCTGTCAATCTGACAGCAAAGCAGAAAGTGAAGAAACTCAGCAGGTCAGGCAGCATCTGTGAAGAGAGAAGCAGAGTTAACAGAGTGACCAAGTTCAGAGACCTGGAAGTTAACTCCACTTCTGTCTTCACAGATACTGCCTGACCTTCTGAGTTTCCCCAGCACTTTCTGCTTTGCTGCCACATACTTACCCTGCTGTGTCCCAGTGTCCTGTGAAGTTGCAATCCTCATCTTCCACTCAAGTGTAACATTCCATCTTGTAGGCGTTCTGCACCTGGGTGAATAATCTTAATTTTGCACATACCAGGACGTGAGACTTAAATGTACCATAGAAGGCAAATACACAACAGAAATAAAACCATAATTGAGGAACATCTGCATACTATGGTCTTCTAATCAGCTGACTGTGAAAAGCCGCGGACTAATACGCATTTGAAATATGTATTCATTCTCTCTGCTAACTGTTATGTGAAAAGACATGTAACTGTAATGAAATGATCTTTGTAAAGAACCAGGAAAATATGTTCATATTCCAGCTGCATTGCCAACTAGAAATATTACATCAATAATTACGATCAGCTGCTGCAGAAGCAAAGTGCACGTGAACATGTGTCGATGTGTAATAGATGAATAACCATGACAACAGCACAGATTTCCTCACTAGTCCTGCATTGGTTTTCAAACATGTGCAAGAAAAACTTTGCAGCCAGAAGTTGATTAATGTTCCTTAGGGAAAGAAATCTGCTGTCCTTACCTGGTCTGGCCTACATGTGACTCCAGAGCCACAACAATGTGGTTGACTCTTACATGCCCTCCAAAATGGCCTTGCAAGCCACTCAGTTGTGTCTAACCACTACGAAGTCAATAAAAATTAAACCGCATGGACCACCCGGCATCGACCTAGGCACCGGAAACGACAACGGCAAACCCAGCCCTGTCGACCCTGCAAAGTCCTCCTTACTAACATCTGGGGGCTTGTGCCAAAGTTGGGAGAGCTATCCCACAGACGAGACAAGCAACAGCCTGACATAGTCATACTCACGAAATCATACCTTACAGACAACGTCCCGGACACTGCTATTACCATCCCCGGGTCCTGTCCCACCGGCAGGACAGACCCAGCAGAGGTAGTGGCACAGTGGTATATAGTCGGGAGGGAGTTTCCCTTGGAGTCCTCAATATTGACTCCATGCCCTTGAAGTCTCAGGTCAAACATGGGCAAGGAAACCTCCTGCTGATTACCACCTACCGCCCTCCCTCAGCTGATCAGTCGGTACTCCATGTTGAACACCACTTGGAGGAAGCACTGAGGGTGGCAAGGGTGCAGAATGTACTCTGGGTGAGGGACTTCAAAGTCCATCACCAAGAGTGGCTCGGTAGCACCACTACTGACCGACATGGTCGAGTCCTAAAGGACGTAGTTGCTAGACTACGTATGCAACAGGTGGTGAGGGAACCAACAAGAGGGAAAAACATACTTGACCTCATCCTCACCAATCTGCCTGCCGCAGATGCATCTGTCCATGACAGGATTGGTGGTAGGAATGACCACCGCACAGTCCTTGTGGAGATGAAGTCCCGCCTTCACATTGAGGATCATATTGTGTGGCACTACGCCATGCTAAATGGGATAGATTTCGAACAGATCTAGTAATGCAAAACTGTGCATCCATGAGGCACTGTGGGCCATCAGCAGCAGCAGAATTGTAATCAACCACAATCTGTAACCTAAATAAAAGCAAAATACTGCAGATGCTGGAAATCTGAAATAAAAACAAGAAACGCTGGAACCACTCAGCAGGTCTGGCAGCATCTGTGGAAAGAGAAGCAGAGTTAACATTTCGGGTCAGTGACCCTTCTTCGGAACAATCTGTAACCTCATGGCCTGGCATATCCCCCACTCTACCATTACCATCAAGTCAGGAGACCAACCCTGGTTCAATGAAGAGTGCAGGAGGGCATGCCAGGAGCAGCACCAGGCATACCTCAAAATGAGGTGTCACCCTGGTGAAGCTACAACACAGGACTATCTGTGTACCAAAACGCGTAAGCAGCATGCGATAGACAGAGCTAAGTGATCCCATAACCAACAGATCAGATCTAAGCTCTGCAGTCCTGTCACATCCAGCCGTGAATAGTGGTGGACAATTAAACAACTGACTGGAGGAGGTGGCTACACAAATATCCCATCCTCAATGATGGGGGAACCCAGCACATCAGTGCAAAAGATAAGGCAGAAGCATTTGCAACGATCTTCAGCCAGAAGTGCCAAGTTGATGATACATCTCGGCCTCCTCCTGACGTTCCAGCATCATAGATGCCAGAAGTCAGCCAATTCAATTCACTCCGCGTGATATCAGGAAACGACTGAAGGCACTGGATACTGCAAAGGCTATGGGCCCTGACAACATTCCGGCAATAGTACTGAAGACATGTGCTCCAGAACTTGCCGCGCCCCTAGCCAAGCTGCTCCAGCACAGCTACAACACTGACATCTACCCGGTAATGTGGAAAATTGCCCAGGTATGCCCTGTACACAAAAAGCAGGACAAGTCCAACCCGGCCAATTACCGCCCCAACAGTCTACTCTCAATCATCAGTAAAGTGATGGAAGGTGTCATCAACAGTGCCATCAAGCAGCACTTTATTAGCAATAACCTGCTTATTGACACTCAGTTTGGGTTCCGCCATGGCCACTCAGCTCCTGACCTCATTACAGCCTTGCTTCAAACATGGACAAAAGAGCTGAACTCAAGAGGTGAGGTAAGAGTGACTGCCCCTGACATCAAGCATGGCATCAAGGAGCCCGAGCAAAACTGAAGTCAATGGGAATCGGGGGAAAACCCTCCGCTGGTTGGAGTCATACCAAGCGCAAAGGAAGAGGAAGATGCTTGTGGTTGTTGGAGGTCAAGCATCTCAGCTCCAGGACATCACTGCAGGAGTTCCTCAGGATAGTGTCCTAGGCCCAACCATCTTCAGTTGTTTCATCAATGACCTTCCTTCAATCATAAGGTCAGAAGTAGGTATGTTCGCAGATGACTGCGCAATGTTCAGCACCGTTCACGACTCCTCAGATAATGAAGCAATCCATGTGGAAATGCAGCAAGACCTGGACAATATCCAGGATTGGGCTGATAAGTGGCAAGTAACCTTCGTATCACACAAGTGCCAGGCAATGACCATCTCCAACAAGAGAGAATTTAACCAGCCCCCCTTGACATTCAATGGCATTATCATCACTGAAACTCCACTGTCAACATCTTGGGGGCTTCCACTGACCAGAAACTGAACTGGAGTAGTCATATAAATACTGTGGCTACAAGAGGTCAGAGGCGCGGAATCCTGCGGCGAGTATCTCACCTCCTGACTCCCCAAAGCCTGTCCACCATCTACAAGACACAAGTCAGGAGTGTGATGGAATACTCTCCACTTGCCTGGATGGGTGCAGCTCCAACAACACTCAAGAAGCTCGACACCATCCAGGACAAAGCAGCCCGCTTGATTGGCACCCCATCCACAAACATTCACTCCCTCCACCACTGACACACAGTGGCAGCAGTGTGTACCATCTACAAAATGCACTGCAGCAATGCACCAAGGCTCCTTTGACAGCACCTTCCGAACATAAGAACTAGGAGCAGGAGTAGGCAATTCAGCCCCTCGAGCCTGCTCCGCCATTCAATATGATCATGGCTGATCTCATCTTGGCCTCAATTCCATTTTCCTGCCCGTTCTCCATAACCCTTCAACACATTACTAATTAAAAGTCTGTCTGTCCCAGCATCCACCGCACTCTGGGGTAGTGAATTCCACAGACTCACGACCCTTCAAGAGAAGTAATTTCTCCTCATCTCGGTTTTAAATCTGTTACCCCTTATCCTAAATCTATGAACTCTTGTTCTAGATTGCCCCACCAGAGGAAACATACTCTTTACGTCTACTTTGTCAATCCCCTTAATCATCTTATATACCGCAATTAGATCTCCTCTCATTCTTCTAAACTCTAGAGAGTAGAGGCCTAAACTGCTCAATCTCTTTTCAGAAGACAAACCCCTCATCTCTGGAATCTAGTGAACCTCCTCTGATCTGCCTCCAATGCAACTGCATCCCTCCTCAAGTAAGGGGACAAAAACTGTATGCAATACTCCAGGTGCGGTCTCACCAATGCCTTGTACAGTTGCAGCAACACTTCCCTACTTTTATACTCTATTCCTTTAGCAATAAATGCCAAAATTCCATCTGCCTTTCTTATTACCTGCTGTACCTGCATACTAGTTTTCAGCGATTCATGCACGAGGATACCCAGATCCCTCTGCACTGAAACACTCTGAAGTTTCTCTTCATTTAGATAATATATTGCCTTTCAATTCTTCCGACCAAAATGGATAACCTCACACTTATCCACATTAAACTCCATCTGCCAAATTTTGGCCCATTCACCTAACCATATCCATTTGTAAATTTCTTATTTCCTTATTGCAACTTACTATCCCACCTATTTTAGTGTCATCTGCAAATGTGGCTATAGTACCTTCTATCCCTGCATCCAAGTCATTAACATAGATTGTTGGGGCCCGAGGACCGAACCCTGTGGCACACCACTAGTTACATCTGGCCAGCCAGAAAAGGACCCATTTATCCCGACTCTCTGTTTTCTGTTGGTGAGCCAATCCTCTATCCGAGCTAATAAATTGCCCTAACCCCATGTGATCTTACCTTGTGTATTAACCTTTTGTGCGGCACCTTATCAAATGCCTTCTGGAAGTCCAGATATACTACATCTACAGGATCCCCATTATCCACTTTACTTGTTACATCTTCGAAGAACTCTTAGCAAATTAGTCAAACATGATTTACCCTTCATAAAACTATGCTGACTCTGATGGATTGCGACCGCTATCTACTAGAAGAACAAGGGCAGAAATTGCATGGGAACACCACCATCTGCAAGATCCCCTCCAAGTCACACACCACCCTGACTTGGAACTATATCGCCGTTCCTTCACTGTCACCGAGTCAAAATCCTGGAACTCCCTTCCTAACAGCACTGTGGGTGTACCTACCTCACATGGACTGCAGCAATTCAAGAAGGCAGCTCACCATCACTTTCTTAAGGGCAATTAGGGATGGACAATAAATGCTGGCCTAGCCAGCGACACTCATTTCATGAATGAATTTTAAAAAAGTTAGAGCAGTTACAGTGTGGAGTCACCTTTGCATTTAAAGGACCACACCAAAAACCGAGGATGGCAGAGGGGTGCTCTAGGCTGGCCCCACAGTTCAGCCAAACCTCCCTGGTCACTGTCCTCCAGGCTGTGCAGGCAAGGTCTTTTTCCCCAGCCATGGTAAGAAGAGGCCCTCCCGCCTGACCAAGGCAGCCTGGCTGGAGATGGCAGAGAAGGTGAGTAGCCATGGGACCATCCGGCATCAAAGGGTCCAATGCTGGAACAGGATGAACGATTACTTCCCCAGCCAGCTGGGGCCCGCTTGGCCTTGTGCACAGAGTGTACAACCGCCAAAGTCATCCACAGCCAAAGGGCAATCATATCAGCAGCCTTCCTACAGTCAGGTTGCTAGTGCAGAAATGGCACTACGTAGGAGCATCTGCAAGCATTTCCAAAAAGCACCGTGACACAAATGGGACTGCACGGGTGACACAAGAATGTAGAAAGGCCGAAATCAAAATTTTATTCACTAACATGTGCGTTGCTTTTACTGTGTAAATGCAGTGTGCCAGCATGTACCGATCGTGGCTCCTCCCATTACATCATTGGCATTTCAGAACTGCCAATGTTTGGAATATCATTGCCATGCCAGTATCATTCATGTGTGTCTCCATGGATGCAGTGACATGGACAATGGCTCAATATTCTGCTGCCAGTAATGGTGGACGCAAAGATGTTGCAGATGCGGACTGCTGCACAACAGGTGAACGAGGGTGCTGTGTGGCTTGCAGAGCCCATGGTGGTTCCTATGGCGTGAAGAACCTTTGATCAATGCGGCGCTGCAGTGCATCCCTAGCTCGCTGCTCACCCTGTATACGGCACCTGGATGCTCTCTGTCCTCCCATGTGCCTTCCCTGCTTTAAGTCCTCAGCGTCCTCATCATCTGAGGATGAGTCCTGCTCATGTCTCTCCTCATCCTGCAAGGCCTCCCCCTATTGAGCGTGCAGTAGTTGTGCAGAGCACAGCAGACAGCAATGACACGAGCTACCCTTCCTAGCTCGTACTGCAGGGCACCATCCGATCTATCCAAGCAGCGGAATCGCATTTTCAGCATGCCGATCGCCTGCTCAATGGTGGCTCTTGTAGCTCTGAGGCTGGTGTTGTATCTCTCTTCTGCAGCAGTGGTGGGGTGTCTCACCGGTGTCAGGAGCCATGTATGCAACGGGTAGCCCTCGTCTCCAAGAAGCCACCCCTCTATCTGAGCCATTTCAGTGAACAGCAACAGCAGCTGGGACTGGCGCAGAATGAAGACATCATGGCAGCTGCCTGGAAAGCGGGCACAGATTTGCATGAATCATTTCCGGTGATCACATACAAGCTGTACGTTGATTGAGTAGAAGCCCTTCCAGTTTACCTATTCAGCTGGTCACCCGGCGGGAGCCTTGATAGCCATATGGGTGCAAACTATGATCCATTGCACCTGTGGGAATCCCGCGATGGAGCCAAAACCAATGGCCCTCTAGGCCTGGCTTTCAGGATCCGTTGTGAAAAGGATATAGTTACCGGTCCTCCGGTGCAGGGCATCAGTGACCTCGCTGGTGCAGGGGTGCACTGCTGACTGTGTGACCCGACAAAGGTGGGCCCCTGAAATGATGCAGAGGCGTAAAAATTGAGAGCTGCTGTCACTTTGAGGGACGCAGGCATAGGATGTCCCCCGATGCCCCTGGGCTGCAGGTCATCGTTCAGCAGGGCACAGAGATGTGTCACTGCCTCTCTCGACATCCACAGTCGCCTCTGATACTGGCACTCTGACATCTGCAGGTATGTCATGCGGGACCTGTAGATGGGCGGCGATCTATAGTGGTGAGCTCTCCTTGGGGGCTGCTGCTCACGACCGGGGGCCTCGATATGGGCTGCACCTGCCTGTTGGTTTTGCCTGCAGCACATATGGATCCTCACAAGTAGCGGATCAATTAATATAAGGTGAACCATCCCCATCTCCTAGTTGCAATTAAACTCGGTTCCTTCACTTCTTCGAAGGTTCCTGACAGGGCAGAGATTGATGTTGAGTGGTACATCAGGTGCTTGCATGTAGCAGCTATGTGGCGTGGCATTGCCCTTCTCAGCTCCCACTAAGAGTGGCACGACATGTCCACATAAAGATTCTACAAGTTGCATCAATTGACCCACCAGATATATAAGCTTCACACACCTACCATTTCTGGCACTCCCCCCACATACAAGGGGACTCAAGTGCCGTTGCTCCTTCACTGACAGAGGCAATCAATGGCACAGAGCTGACAACCTTTCTGGAGGGCAGAATCGCACTGGCTCCCTACACGTCCACAGATGTAGCCCCTGTAATCCCATACCCCCACCCCCCTTCCAGTATGCAGCGTCGAGACCCCTGTAATTCCCCCCTCCCTTCAAGTATGCAGAGTTCAGACCCTTGTAATCCCCCCTTCCCTCCTCCCTTCAAGTATATAGAGTTCAAGAGTTCAGACCCCTGTATATCTGGACTTACCTTCACTGTCGAGTACTCCTGATTCTGACGTCCCATCGGCTTTTATGTTCGTGAACGGGACGGCACGTGATGGCTGCCCGTTCAACGTAAAATGTGGAAGTGTGAAGCAAGAGGCAGCAGGATGCATAATCAGGAGAGGTAAGTAGAGCTTTACATATGGTAATTGGGGTGCTGCTGCCGAGCGGTGAGAGGGCCTCACCCAGGTCCTGCTGCCGCCAGTAATATGCGGAGGGGCCTTCTCAACGTCGGGGGTCTGCCTCTCCCGGCAGAATTTTACAGGCCCCCCCCACTCCCCCCGACGTCGAGAGGCTGGTAAAATTCAGCCAAATGTGTCTACTCCATCATAACCTTACTTAATTTTAAAGATCTCTATTTGGTCACTCCTCAGCCTTCTCTTTTCAAGTCTATTTATCCTTTCTTGATAGTTATAACCTTACAGTTCTGGTATCATCTTTGTAAATCTTTTTTGTACCCTTTCCACTGCCTCTATTTGTTAATATGATAACCAGAACTGTACACAGCACTCTAATTATGGTCTAACAAAGGTTCAGTACAAGTTCAGCAAAGCTTCTCACCTTTTCAATTCTATCCCTCTAGAAATAAATCCTAGGGCTTGGTTTGCTTTTGTTATGATCTTATAGACTTGTGTTGCAACTTTGAGTGATTTGTGTATTGTACGCCCAAATCCCTTTGCTCCTCTATCCTATTTAGATTTTTATGTTCTAAATAATATGTGACTGCCTTATATGTCTTACTAAAATGTAAACCTCACACTTAACTATGCTGAAATTCATTTGCCAATTTTATGCCCTTTCCGCAAGTTTATTAATGTCTAATGAATACAAGAGCATAATACTGCAGATGCTGGAAATAATCTGAAATAAAGACAGAAAATGCTAGAAATATTTATCAGTTCTAATGAAAGGTCACAGACTTGAAACGTTAACTCTGCCTCTCTCTCAACAGATGCTGCCAGAGCTGCTGAGTATTTCCAGCATTTTCTGTCTTTGTTTCAGATTATTTCCAGCATCTGCAGTATTTTGCTCTTGTATTCATTTTGCTGCTTGTCCCCTAACTCCACATGCTCTGATCATATTCATTAGTCTATTACTTGGTAACTTATCAAAGGCCTTTTGGAAATCTAGATATATTACATCTACTTTGTTACCCTTGCCCACTTGCTCTGTTACCGCTTCAAAGAATTCAATGAGATTGGTGAAGCAAGATTTACCCTTTTGAAATTCATGTTGAGTATTCATTATTACATTTTTTTGTTTCTAGATGTTCTTCTATTTTCTCCTTTAGTACGGATCCCATTTGTTTCCCTACTGCCTATGTTAAGCTGCCTAGTCTACATGTATAACGTTAGCTATCTATCAGCCCTCTGCCACTCCAATTTTTTCGATTGAATTACAACCATATAACCATATAAACATTATGGCACAGAAGGAGGCCATTCAGCCCATCGTGTCTGTGCCTGCTGAAAAAACTAGATGCCCAATCTAATCCCACCTTCCAGCAGCTGGTCTGTAGCTTTGCAGGTTACAGCATTTCAGGTGGGTGTCCAGGTACCTTTCAAATGCCTCCACCATCGATCCAGGCAGTGAATTCCAGACACCCACCACCCTCTGGATGAAAAAGGTTTTGCTCATGTCCCCTCTAATCCTTCTATCAATCACCTTAAATATGACCTAAAAAATCACCTAAAACCTCTGTTGTAAGGAAAACAACCATAGCCGATCCAATCTTTTCTCATATCTGCAACTTTCAAACCCTGGCAACATTCTTGTAAATCTCCTCTGTAGTCTCTCCAGAACAATTATATCCTTCCTGTAATGTGGTGACCAGAAGCATATGCAATACTCCAGCTGTGGCCGAACCAGCGTTTTATACAGTTCCAGCATTCCATCCCTGCTTTAATATTCTATACCTTGGCCAATACAGGAAAGCATTCCATATGCTTTCTTCACCACTCTGTCTACCTGTCCTGCCATCTTCAGGGACTTGTAGATAAGCACTCCAAGGTCTCGCACTTCTTCTACCCCTCTCAATATCCTCCTGTTTATTGTGTATTTCCTTGCTTTGTTTGCCTTCCCCAAATGCATTACCTCACACTTCTTTCATAATGACTGTATTAAACTGTTAAACTTTGATGTTAAAAACTGGGCAATTAATAGTCTTATCGTAATAGACAATATTTTAGAATGTCCTTCTGCTTCTGGAGTAAAGGACTCCTATTGTTCTACCAAGTTGAAGGCTGTTGTGTTGTCGACTATTGTTGCAGCTTACTATACTCATTATCTTTCATACCGTTTCTGCAAAGCCTATTTTCTGTATATTACTAACGAATTAAATAGACTCAGAAAATGAGCTGAACTAAAGCAGGTATCTATCTTCTTTCTGATTATAAAAATAGTCTGCTGAGCATAGTTTTTAGTTTTTTTTTAAAGAGATACAGCACTGAAACAGGCCCTTCAGCCCACCGAGTCTGTGCCGACCATCAACCACCCATTTACACTAATCCTACACTAATTCCATATTCCTACCACATCCCCACCTGTCCCTATATTTCCCTACCACCTACCTATACTAGGGGCAATTGCTAATGGCCAATTTACCTATCAATCTGCAAGTCTTTGGCATGTGGGAGGAAACCGGAGCACCCGGAGAAAACCCACGCAGACACAGGGAGAACTTGCAAACTGCACACAGGCAGTACCCAGAATTGAACCCAGGTCGCTGGAGCTGTGAGGCTGCGGTGCTCACCACTGCGCCACTGTGTCTTCCTCGCCATCACATAGGAATTGTTAAGCACTGGCATTAAGCATTAGGCCCACATCAGCCAAACTTCTGTGTCACACTTCGTGACTGCCTCATATCCAAATCTGTCCCATCTCAATTCAAATAGTTTCCTCCACACGGAATATATGTAAGTTAATTAGTTATTGTTCAATTTTATCTATGATTCAGTCATATATTAATTTTCTTGAAATAAAAATGTGATCAAAGTAAAACAATCCAGTCAGTTAAAATATTTTGCTGAAAGTTTTTGTACTGTCTGCTAATCATAGGCTCAAAATAAGGTTTCCAACATAATAAAACTATTATTCAAAATCTGGCACTATAAACCATGAACTTAGAACTTTTATCCAAGGAAAATTCCAGAAATATATATGACTGACAGCAAGACTCTTATCTACAGTGTGATGTTTTGAAGCTCGCAGTCTCTTAAAACACTTCCATATAATTATTTTGAGATGTTTTAAGTGCTGTTATCCAGGCATACACAGCAGCCAATTTGCAAATACCTCAGGCAGCATCAGATTAATAGATAGTTAATCAGTTTGGGGAGTGTTGGTCAAGAGAGCAATGTTAACCAAGTCACCAGAAGAGCTCCCTGATCTCCTATGAATCATGCCAGGGCTCTTTAATGTCTGCCTGAACTACAGGAATAGGCAGTTTAGCATCGCATCCAAAAGACATCAGTTTCCACCGTGCAGCATTTTCTAAGCACTGCAGTGGATTATCAGTCGAATTTATATATTTAGTCCAGCGAGCTACAATACGCTGACGACGTTTGCATATGCGCATACTCAGAGGTCAAGCTTCAAACCCTCGATGCATTCATGGAGGCATATGAAAGAATGGGCCTTAAGCTAAACATCTGGAAGACAAAGGTCGTCTACCAGCTTGCTCCCGCACCGCAACACTGTCCCCCGACCATCAAAATCCACGGCGAACCACTGAACAATGTGGATCACTTCTCATACCTTGGGAGCTTCCTCACAGCAAAGGCAGACAAAGGCTGTTCATAGTGTGAGGTGATAAACAAGAGCTGTGGGGAGGAATTCAATTGACCAATATTACTTTTGCTCCAAGCAACAGCAGCACAGCAAAGTACAGCATCCAGTGTCTCACCCAAGAAATAGAAAAGAACTCAAATCAGGTTTCCACATCCAAATGTCAGCCAAGGCTGGGATTTGAAACAGTCGCCTTCTGATTTCAGGTGTATTACAGAATTAATGAGCAGAAGCACACAGCAGTCTAACTGACTAACCAAATACAATCAGCAGAAAATTTAATCTTCCATCTCAACAAGGTATGGCATATGGGTCTGACTGCAATTTACATTCTCTGTACAAAACTAATGGTTCAATAACAAACAAAAACCCAAAACATTTTCATGCTTCAATTTCACAGAATGGCAACTTCCACACACAACTGAGTTTGAGCTTATTCAGCACGATACCAGCAGCATGCACGATGCTAAACGCACATTAAAAGAAACGTGTCGGCCCATTTTTATTTTACAAGCTTAATTTATCGAATAGACCGCACATTGTTCCATAAACCATATCCATAAGCTACCTTTAGAAATAAATGAAACAAAGAATAGAAAATTATGAATCACATGCAATTTGTCAGTCTTGGAATGAAAGAAATAAGAGCATTAATGATGGAGTTAATGAGGCAAAGCTTGGGTCAGCTTCGCACAGGGAAACCTGAATGGATACTTGGAGGAGGAAATTAAATAGTTTATTAAAAATAAGTCAGTAGGTAATGGATTTGTAATGCAGATACAAGACCAAACATTTAATTTAGAAGATATGTATCTCATCATTTTTTTCAATATTCATGGAATCGGGTAGTTTTAAACAGAACTGTGCATCTCCAGTGACAAAATTTATGCTGTGTAGCTTCAGGTAGGAAGTCCCGCCTAATAGAGCTGCTGGCCAATCAGCAGGCTGGCAGCTCTTCGTCCCAGCAGCGCCAACGGGAGCAGTGGCCACTGCTGGGATTGTGGCCCAGCTTCAAGACGAAGATGTCGGGGAGGACGGAGCCAAGGTAAGTTTTTGTTGCCTTGCCGGGGGTGATCGGTCGGGCCCCGGCGAGGCGAGGGTGGTCGATTGGGAGGACCGGGATGGGGGGGGGGGCGTTTTGGGGGTGGTTGGGGCAGCGGAGGTGGACCCCCATTGGGCACAGGGTGCCCGATCATGAGAGCCCCTCCCCAGGCCATCAGAGAGCCGCCTGCTTTTGTCAGGCGGCTTCTCTCGGGCCTGGGATGCCCGCCTGCCAACTGTAAAATTCCCGTGGCGGCAGGCGGAAGCCCTTAAGTGGCCATCTAAGGGCCCGGATTGGCCTGGGGCAGGCAGGCCGTTTGTCGCCGCCATTGCCCTGCATAAAGTGGTGGCAGAGGCGGATTGGGAAGGGCCCCGAGCCTCCCGCTCCATTTTAGGCTTCTCCCTCCCACTCCGCACCACCCCCACAGCGCCGCGCCCACTGCCACCTTCCCGCTCTTTGGGAGGGTTTAAAATTCTGGCCCTTGACTATGTCCCTGTACGGCAGAGAATTTTCAAACAAGAGACAGAGAGTGATAGACCAAAGAAATTTGAAGACCTGAAGCTGCAAGAGCAACTAGTTGTGCGTTCTACCGTCCAGTTTCTAATACAGGTAGTATAATGTGTGTTGGACTCTTAGTCACTGTTTGAGTTTTGTAATTATAGTTTATCTGAAAACTTAATAAACTTGACGTTACCTTAATCTCAATCAAGTCGATTTCACAATAAAGTTTTTGCTGCCAAGTCTGTTCCTGCATCAGATGGGGGCATTAAACCCCCACTATCTTATATTACAATTGTATGCTATAGCACAGAAATTTGTTTTATTGAACAGTATATTTTTCGATTGAGTTACAATGCTTCTAAATATACCATAGTGTCATTGGTTTACTTGGCAGCACGATTTGTAAACATGAAGCCAGTTTTCATATTTTTGCCAACAACAACGCTCCACTATCCACCTTATTTCCACTTTTGTCTGACTGCCTGCCCAATATGGACTGTGTGAAGCCCACATGCACTGGTAAATTACACTTCAAACCTGCTTGCCAATACTAGGTTCTGGGCCGGAAGGGTCACATTTGTATTAGTCAGCACACATAGGGCAGTTGCAGCACACAGCACTACAGAAGGATAGCTAAAACAAGTTCAGAAGTGCATACTGTAACAAGAGCATTCAATAGTGATCAGTCATAAGTATCAATTTGCCATGGCAAAAGAGGTCAGTTTTGTTATTCATTTCATGGGATGTGGGCGTCGCTGGCAAGGCCAGTATTGATTGCCATCCCGAATTGCCCTTTAGGAGGTGGTGGTGAGCTGTCTTCTTAAACCGCTGCAGTCCAGCTGCTGCAGGTACACCCACAGTGCTGGTCGAGAGGGAGTTACAGGATTTTGAGCCAATGACAGTAAATGAATGGCGATATCTTTCCAAGTCATGATGGTGTGTGGCTTGGAGGGGAACTTGCAGGTGGTGGTGTTCCCATGTATTTGCTGCCCTTGTCCTTCTAGATGGAAGAGGTCGCGGTTTTGGAAGACGCTGTCGAAGGAGCCGTGGTGAGTTGCTGCAGTGCATCTTTTATATGGTACACGCTGCTGCTACCGCGCTTCGGTGGTGGAGGGAGTGAGCATTTAAGATGGTGGATGAGGTGCCGATCAAGCGGGCTGCTTTGTCCTGGATGGTGTTGAGCTTCCTGAGTGTTGTTGGAGCTGCACTCATCCAGGAAAATGGACAGTATTCCATCACACTCCAGACTTGTGCCTTATAGTTAGTGAAAAGGCTTTGGGAAGTCAAGAGGTGGGTTATTCATCACAGAATTCCCAGCCTCTGACCTGCTCTTGTAGCCACAGTATTTATGTGGCTGCTGCAGTTCAGTTTCTGGTCAATGGCAATCCCCAGGATGTTAATAGTGGTGAATTCAGTGATGGTAATGCTATTGAATATCAAGGGGAGATGGTGTGACGGAAACCACACCTGCCAAATGGAAAATATTAATTTCATCATCTGGAACATTATTTGAACGCTTACTGGACATTGAACATATCTTGTTATGTCTTGCACACTTTCAAACTTGTTTCGCTGATCACAGAACAGTGGCTGAAAACATGGCTGCACATTTGCATTCTGAAAGACAGTTGCATGGAGAGACAATGGGAGTACTTCTTGATTCAATTTGCCAGATGGGTTTTGTCAATAGCAATGATCAAAAGACATTAAGAGTCATTAACTGTGTAAGAGCCAGCATTCCATCCCTCACTGAGAGTGTCTGGTAAGCTTGGAGGTATCCACAAACCCCAGAGAGGTTGCTTCAAACAGGGAGCTAGTCACATGACTAATCTGCTGTCCAACTGGGGCTTTTTGAATTGTGCCTGACAGAGAAAGAAAGAGACTGCAATTGAACTTCAAGAGAGCACTCCCACTCTCTGTCTGTTTCTCTGTCTCTCACACAAAGTTCCAGGGACCCACGGAAGTAACTTAACCCTCAAGACAGAAGATCAGCAAAACAAGTTTGAAAGTGTGCAAGACATAACTTCAATCAAAGACTTGACATCCAACCCAAAATTAGTAACTGAACTCCATCTATTACTTCAAACCTTTCCCCTTTAATTCTCTCTCCTCCTTTGTCTCTATATGCCTGTGTGTTCATTGCATATGCATGCTACAGTGGTCACGTCACGTATTTTTAGTAGTTTTGACTGAGTTAGAGTTTTAAGGTGAATAAACTTAAACCTTTCTTGTTTAAATATGAGAAAACCTGTCTCGCTGATTTCTTAGCAATTACAGTTAGAGAGCAGTGAACAAGGATTCACTGAAGGGAAACTAAAAACACTGTTTTAAAAGTTAAATCCTGTTATGGTCAAAACCAGGAAAAGGCTGAGAGGGGGAACCCCAGACCCCTTCATCACCTGTTCGTAACAATAGTTAGATTCTCTCTTGTTGGAGATCATCACTGCCTGGCACTTGCGTGGCACAAATGTTACTTGCCATGATCAGCCCAAGCCTGAACGCTGCCTATGTCTTGCTGCATATGGACACGGATTGCTTCAGCATCTGAGGAGTTGTGAATGGTACTGAACATCGTACAATCATCAGCGAACATCCCCACTTGTGACGTTACGATGGAGGGACGCAGCTGAAGATGACTGGGCCTAGGACACGCCCCTGAGGAATTCCTGCAGCAATGCCCTGGGCAACAACCACAGCTATTTTCCTTTGCGCTAGGTATGACTCCAACCAAGTATTAGCACTTATCGAATCTCCATTAGTGAGAATACACCAAATTCTGTATGAGTATAAAATAACCATTCCACTCAAGTTCAGAAAATTCAAAGGCAACTTAGTGTAAAACCTAAACAGAATGAACCTTCCCCACAGTATCCACACTTACTTGGAGGCCATTTCATTAAAAGGCCTGTATGCAGTGTTAGGGCCAATGAGGAGGTGTGGGGGGGGGGGGGGGGGGGGGGGGGGGTTGTCCCAGGCTCCCCTCTTGTCCTTCCTCTTATTTGACCGCAACAGGGTTTATTCCTGTGCTTACCACCTCAGTGATTGTTTTGTCTTTTATCTTTAATGTGATCCTAAAAGAACCAATTGGACAGGTTTTCTTGAGCTTAAACAAGAAAGAGGTGAGTTTATTATATTTAACAATCTGAAACCAATCTAGAAAAAATAATAAATTTACGCTACACATTCATGTACACATTCACACGAGACACACACACACAAATGGGTTATAGGGAAAAGTAGATTTTACTTACGAACATACGAATTAGGAGCAGGAGTAGACCACTCAGCCCTTCGAGCCTGCTCCGCCATTCAATAAGTTCATGTCTGAACTGATTATTCCACATTTCCACCTACCCCCGATACCTTCCACCCCGTTGCTTATCAAGAATCGATCGACCTTTACCTTGAAAATATTCAAAGACTCTGCTTCCACCGCCTTTTGGGGAAGAGAATTCCAAAGACTCACGACTCTCGGAGAGAAAAAATTTCTCATCTCTGTCTTAAATTGTTTTAAGACAGCGACCCCTGTTCAAGATTCTCCCACAAGGGGAAACATCCTTTCCACATCCACCCGGTCAAGACGCCTCAGGATCTTATATGTTAGTGGTTGGACTAGAGTCCAGAATAAATGGAAATTAAATACTCCTTCTTCTTCTTTGGCCTCCTTGTCTCGAGAGACAATGGGTAAGCGCCTGGAGGTGGTCAGTGGATTGTGAAACAGCGCCTGGAATGGCTACATAGGCCAATTCTAGAGTGACAGACTCTTCCACAGGTGCTGCAGATAAAATTGGTTGTCGGGGCTGTTACACAGTTGGCTCTCTCCTTGCGCTTCTGTCGTTTTTCCTGCCAACTGCGAAATCTCTTCAAATCGCCACACTTTAGCCCCGCCTTTATGGCTGCCCGCCAGCTCTGGCGATCACTGGCAACTGACTCCCACGACTTGTGATCAATGACACAGGACTTCATGTCGCGCTTGCAGACGTCTTTAAAGCGGAGACATGGACGGCCGGTGGGTCTGATACCAGTGACGAGCACGCTGTACAAAGTGTCCTTGGGGATCCTGCCATCTTCCATGCGGCTCACATGGCCAAGCCATCTCAAGCGCCGCTGACTCAGTCGGGTGTATATGCTGGGGACGTTGGCCGCCACGAGGAATTCTGTGTTGGAGGTACGGTCCTGCCACCTGATGCCAAGTATTCTCCTGAGTCAGCGAAGATGGAATGAATTGAGACATCGCTCTTGGCTGACATACATTGTCCAGGCCTCGCTGCCGTACAGCAAGGTACTGAGGATACAGGCTTGATACACCCGGACTTTTGTGTTCCGTGTCAGTGCGCCATTTTCCCACACTCTCTTGGCCAGTCTGGACATAGCAGTGGAAGCCTTTCCCATGCGCTTGTTGATTTCTGTATCGAGAGACAGGTTACTGGTGATAGTTGAGCCTAGGTAGGTGAACTCTTGAACCGCTTCCAGAGCGTGGTCGCCAATATTGATGGATGGAGCATTTCTGACATCCTGTCCCATGATGTTCGTTTTCTTGAGGCTGATGGTTAGGCCAAATTCGTTGCAGGCAGCCGCAATCCTGTCGATGAGTCTCTTCAGACATTCTTCCGTGTGGGATGTTAATGCAGCATCGTCAGCAAAGAGGAGTTCCCTGATGAGGACTTTCCATACTTTGGTCTTCACTCTTAGATGGACAAGTTTGAATAACCTGCCATCTGATCGTGTGTGGAGGAAAATTCCTTCTTCTGAAGACTTGAGCACATGTGAGAGCAGCATGGAGAAGATCCCAAACCGTGTAGGTGCAAGAACACAGCCCTGTTTCATGCCACTCAGGATAGGAAAGGGGTCTGATGAGGCGCCGCTGTGCTGAATTGTGCCTTTCATATTGTCATGGAATGAGGTGATGATACTTCGTAACTTTGGCGGACATCCGATCTTTTCTAGTATTCTGAAGTGACCACGTCTGCTGACGAGGTCAAAGGCTTTGGTGAGATCAATGAAAGCAACATAGAGGGGCATCTGTTGTTCACGGCATTTCTCCTGTAGCTGGCGAAGGAAGAACAGCATGTCAATAGTTGATCTCTGTGCTCGAAAGCCACACTGTACCTCAGGGTAGACACGCTCAGCCAGCTTCTGGAGCCTGTTTAAAGCAACTCGAGCAAAGACTTTCCGCACTATGCTGAGCAGCTATAGCCGCTAAGCGCATTGCACTGCTGAACTACAAGAAAGCCCCCAGCGAGTTAACATCCGTAGCACATAAAGCAGCCAGAGGCGCTGCACAAAGAACAGCCAGGCACTGCGCAAATGACTACTGGCAACACCTATGGAGTCATATTCAGCAAGCCTCTGACACCGGAAACATCAGAGGAATGTATGATGGCATTAAGAGAGCTTTTGGGCCAACCATCAAGAAGATCGCCCCCCTCATATCTAAATCAGGGGACACAATCACTGACCAACGCAAGCAAATGGACCACTGGGTTGAGCACTACCTGGAACTGTACTCCAGGGAAAATGTTGTCACTGAGACCGCCCTCAATGCAGCCCAGTCTCTGCCAGTCATGGATGAGCTGGACGTACAGCCATCAAAATCGGAACTCAGTGATGTCATTGATTCTCTAGCCAGCGGAAAAGCCCCTGGGAAGGACAGCATTACCCCTGAAATAATCAAGAGTGCCAAGCCCGCTATACTTTCAGCACTGTACGAACTGCTTTGCCTGTGCTGGGATGAGGGAGCAGTACCACAGGACATGCGCAATGCCAATATCATCACCCTCTATAAGTACAAGGGTGACTGCGGTGACTGCAACAACTACCGTGGAATTTCCCTGCTCAGCACAGTGGGGAAAGTCCGCTCGAGTCGCTTTAAATTAAATACACAGTCTGTGAAATTGGATGATTCGGTGGTCTTGCGGCTGCAGTTGTATTCTTGAAGTCCTTAGCTGGTCAAAGTGCACTTTGTGGCTGGCCCACTTGGCACAAGGCTTTCTTCGAGGCAGATTTGTAGGTGGCTCCCTTCCCCTTGTCTCTGTATGTAGCAATCTGTAGGTTTGGAGGGTTAACAGCTGCAGAGGGGGTTCAAACTTTTGTTATCTGGAGAGAAAGAGAGAGAGAGATATAGCCTTTCTTGTGCTGCACAGTCTCAGTCACTGCCCGCTGTCTTTGTTTAAAGAAACTTTTAGCTTTCACAGAGATGGACAGGGACGCTTCCATTGCCCCTGACGACCATGTGTGCAGGAAGTGTATCCATCTGCAGCTACTGGCTACCTGCATTACGGAGCTGGGGCTGTGGGTGGCTTCACTGTGGAGGATCTGTGATGCCGAGATCATTGTCGATAGCACATTTAGGGAGGTAGTCACACCGCAGGCAAATGCTGCAAAGGCAAAAAGAGAATGGTTGACCACCAGGCACAGTAGAGGAAGGCGGGTAATGCACCAATCACCTGTGGCCATCCCCCTCTCTAACAGATATGCCGCTTTGGATATTGTTGGGGGAGATGGCTCAGGGGAAAGCAGCAAGAGCCAAGTTCATGGCACCATGGGTGGCTCTGCTGCACAGGAGGGTAGGAGGAAGAGTAGCAAGGCTATAGTGATAGGGGATTTAATCACAAGGAGAACAGGCAGGCGTTTCTTTAGCCGCAAAAGAGACTCCAAGATGGTATGTTGCCTCCCTAGTGCTAGGCTCAAGGATGTCTGTGAGCAGCTGCAGGGCATTCTGAGGGAAAAAGGCAAGAAGCCAGTTGCCGTGGTACAGATCGGTACCAACAACATAGGTTAAAAAAAAAGGGATGAGGTCCTACAAGCTGAATATAGGGAGTTAGGACGCAAATTAAAAAGTAGGACCTCAAAGGTAGTAATCTCAGGATTACTACCAGTGCCACGTGCTAGCAAATGCAGAAATAGCAGGATATATCAGATGAATACGCGGCTGCAGAAATGGTGTAGGGGGGAGGGATTCAGATTCCTGAGACATTGGGACTGGTTCTGGGGAAGGGGGGACCAGTACAAGCTGGACAGGTTGCATCTGGGCAGGACCAGGATCAATTTCCCCGGAGGGGTGTTTGCTAGTGTTGTCAGTGAGGGTTTAAACTCGAATGGTAGGGAGAGGGGAATCTGAGCAGGGAGACAGAGGAGCGGGAAACAAGGATAGAAATGAAAGACAGAAAGGTTAGAAGCAAAAGTGGAAGGCAGAGAGAACAAGGGCGAGAAACAAATGAGGCCATAGTGCAAAATAAAGCTAAGATGACTAACAATGTTAAAAAGACAAGTCGAAAGGTATTGTGTCTTAATGCAGGGAGCATTCGCAATAAGGCAGATGAATTAACAGCGCAAACAGATATGCACAGTTATGATATAGTATTGATTACAGAGACATGGCTGCAGGGTGACCAAGGATGGGTACTGAACATCCAGGGGTATTCAATGTTTCGCAAAGATAGGCAAAAAGGGTAAGGAGGTGGGGTAGAGTTGATAGCAAAGGAGGAAATCAATGCAATAGCGAGGAAGGGTATTGCCTCGGAAAATCATGATGTGGAATCTGTATGGGTGGAGCTAAGAAACACCAAGTGGCAGAAAATGTTGGCGGGGGAGGGGGGTTGTCTATCGGCCCCCAAACAGTAGTGGAGATGTAAGGGATGGCATTAAACAGGAAATTAGAGACGCATGCAATAAGGGTACAACTGTAATCATGGGTGAGTTTAATCTACATATAGATTGGTCAAACCAAATTAGCAATAACACTGTGGAGGAGAATTTCCTGGGGTGTTTACGTGACAGTTTTTTTAGACCAATACGTTCAGGAACCAACTGGAGAACAGGCTATCCGAGACTGGGTATTGTGCAATGAGAAAGGATTAATTAACAATCTTGTTGTGCGGGGTCCCTTGGAGAAGAGAGGCCATAGCATGATAGAATTCTTCATTAAGATGGAGAAGGAAGTAGTTGAATCTGAAACTAGGGTCCTGAATCTAAATAAAGGAAACTATGAAGCTATGAGGTGCGAGTTGACTATGGTAGATTGGGGAACTGTACTAAAAGGGTTGACAGTAGATAGGCAATGGATAATATTTAAAGAACGTGTACATGAATAACCACAATTATTCAGTCCTGTCTGGTGCAAAAATAAAACCGGAATGGTGGCTCAACCGTGGCTTACCAAAGAAATTAGGGATAGTATTGACCCAAAGAGGAGGCATATAAAATTGCCAGAAAAAGCAGCAAGTCTGAGGACTTTAGGAGTTTAGAATTCAGCAAAGGAGAACAAAGAGGATGATTAAGCGGGGGGAAATAGAATATGAGAGTAAACTTGTGGCGAACATAAAAACTGACTGTAAAAGCTTCTATAAATATGTGAGGAGAAAAAGATTAGTGAAGAAATTGTAGGTCCCTTACAGTCAGAAACAGGGGGAATTATAATGGGGAACAAAGAAATGGCAGAACAATTGAACACATACTTTGGTTCTGTCTTCACAAAGGAGGACACAGATAACCCCCCAGAAATGTTAGGGAACCAAGGGTCTAATGAGAGAGAGGAACAGAAGGAAATCAGTATTCGTAAAACAAAAAGTGCTCGGGAAATTAATGGGGTTAAAGACTGACAAATCCCCAGGGCCTGACAATCAACATCCCAGAGGACTAAAGGAAGTGGCCCTGGAAATAGTGGATGCATTGGTGGTCATATTCCAAAATTCTATACACTCTGGAGCAGTTCCTACAGATTAGAGGGTGGCAAATGTAACCCCGCTATTTAAAAAAGGGAGAGAAAAACAGGGAGTTACAGACCATTTAGCCTTACATCAGTAGTGGGGAAAATGTGTGAGTCTGTTATAAAGGATGTGATAGCAGAACACCTGGAAAGCATAAACGGGATTGGGCAAAGTCAGCATGGGTTTACGAAAGGGAAATCACACATCCTTAAAAAATCTACTGGAGTTTTTTGAGGATGTAACTAGTAGAATAGATAAGGGAGAACCAGTACATGTGGTGTATTTGGATTTTCAGAAGGCTTTTGATAAGGTCCAACATAAAAGAGGTCAGTGTGTAAAATTAAAGCACATGGGATTGGGGGTAATATACTGGCATGGATTGAGAATTGATTGACAGACAGGAAGTAGAGTGTAGGAATATACGGGTCTTTTTCCGGGTGGCAGGCAATGACTAGTGGGGTACTGCAGGGATCAGTGCTTGGGCCCCAGCTATTCACAATATATATTAATGACTTGGGTGAAGGAACTAAATGTAAGATTTCCAAGTTTGCAGACAACACAAAGCTGGGGAGGAGGATGCAAAGAGGCTCCAATGTGATTTGGACATGTTGGGTGAGTGCGCAAATGCATGGCAGAGGCAGTATAATGTGGATAAATGTGAAGTTATCCACTTTGCTTGTAAAAACAGAAAGGCAGATTATCTGAATGGTGATAGATTGGGAAAGGGGAGGTGCAACGAGACCTGGGTATCCTTGTACACCAGTCGCTGAAAGCAAGCATTCAGATGCAGCAAGCAGTTAGGAAGGCGAATGGTATGTGGCCTTCATTGCGAGAGGATTTCAGTACAGGAGCAAGGATGTCTTACTGTGGTTATACAGGGCCTTGGTGAGACCACATCCGGAGTATTCTGCGCAGTTTTGGTCTCCTTATCTGAGGAAGGAAGTTCTTGTCATGGAGGGAGTGCAAACAAGAATTACTAGGCTGATTCTGGGATGGCAGGATTGACATATGAGGAGAGAGTGGGTCAACTAGGCCTATATTCACTGGAGTTTAGAAGAATGAGAGGGGATCGCTTAGAAACCTATAAAATTTCAACAGGACAGGACAGGCTAGATGCAGGGAGGATGTTCCTAATGGCTGGGGAGTCCAGAACCAGGGGTCACAGTCTCAGGATAGGGGTATACCATTTAGAACCGAGATGAGGAGAAATTTCTTCACTCAGAGGGTGCTGAACCTGTGGAATTCTCTGCCGCAGAAGATAGTGGAGGCCAAGTCATTAAATATATTCAAGAAGGAGATAGATACATTTCTTAATGCCAAAGGGATCAAGGGATGTGGGGCGAAAGTGGGAACAGGGTACTGAATTAGAATGGCCTACTCCTGCTCCTATTTTTCTATGTTTCTATGGCATATCGTGTTTCCTTGATAGCAGCAAGAACTAATAAGTAAAAGGACCTAGACAAGAAGAATTAGTTTGACGCTGACAGTCATAAAGTTTTCACCCATCAGTAACTTCACAAATGCAATGTACAGAGTTATGATTTGAAAAAGCTGCATATTTCTCTGTCACCATCAAGGAGAGACAACATATTTGCCCACTGACAGAGTTGGATGTAAAGTCAGAGATGAGAGATTTATATCCTTCAGCTGGTTGTAAAGCAACATTAGCAAACTTCTTTCTTCAAGTTAACTGTTCTCATCTTGTTCAGGAAATGTTACAAAAGGTGTTAGCTTGGCTGAGTTGTAGTGCTTTCATCTCTGAGTCAGAAGGTGATGGCCTCAAGCCCTACGCTAGACTTACACTTCGGTGCACTGGTAGAAGCCCACTGCGTCATTAGAAATCAGATGAGACATCAAACCAAGGCTCCATCTGCCCACACAGGTGGACATAAAAGATTTCGCGCCATTATTCAAATATTACGGAGGTTGTCCCAGTATCCAGCCAACATTAATGCCTCAGCCAACATCATTGCTGTTTGTGGGATCTTGCTGTGTGCAAACTGGCTGCTTTATTTCCTTGCACTGCAACAGTGACTACACCTCAAAATACTTTTATGGGCTGTGGCGCACTTTGAGATCCTTAAAGATGCCATACAAATAATAAAAGGACAAAACTAAAGACTCTGCATTTGAATGAACGTAGCATTCGAAACAAAACAGATGAACTGAGAGCGCAAACAGAAATAAATAAGTACGATCTGATAGCCATTACAGAGACATGACTGCAGGACAACATAAATTGGGACGTGAATATTGAAGGGTACACAGTATTTAGGAAGGACAGGAAGCTCGGAAAAGGTGGAGGGGTAGCTCTCTTAATTAATGATGATGTTAGCGCAATAGAGAGGGATGACCTAAATTCAGGGGACCAGGATGTAGAAGTTGTTTGGGTAGAGATGAGAAATCAAAAAGACAAGAAGTCACTTGTGGGAGCGGTGTACAGGCCACCTAACATTAACCACACTGTAGGATGGGGTATAAAGGAAGAAATAATGGCAGTGTGTCAGAAAAGTACAGCGATAATTATGGAGGATTTTAACCGACATATAGACTGGAATAATCAGATGGGCAGAGGTAGCCTAGATGAGGAGTACATAGCATGTTTTCAGGATAATTTCTTGGAACAATATGTTCTGGAGCCAACCAGAGAGCAAGCTATACCAGACTTGGTATTGTGCAACGAGATAGGATTAATTAATGACCTCATAGTTAAGGCGCCCCTAGGTAGCAGCGGTCATAATATGATTAAATTTTACATTCAGTTTGAGGGAGAGAAGAGTCGGTCCAAGACGAGTATTTTAAACTTAAATAAGGGCAATTATGAGGGCATGAAAGCACAGCTAGCTGAAGTGAGCTGGCAAATCAGGTTAAGGGATAGGCCAATAGAAATGCAGTGCCAGACATTTAAGGGGATATTTCCGAATACACAGAATAGACACATTTCGATAAGAAAAATTCCAAAGGTGGGACCCGCCATCCGTCGTTAACTAAAACAGTTAAAGATAGTATCAAGCTTAAAGAAAAAGCCGATAATTGCGCAAAGATGGGAGGCAGGTCAGAAGATTGGACAGAATATAAAAAACAGCAAAGAATTACTAAAAGATTGATAAGGAAGGTAAAATTAGAGTACAAGAGAAAGCTCGCTAGAAATATAAAGACAGATATTAAGAGTTTCTATAGATATTTAAAAAAGAAGAGTTAACGAAGTGAGCGTTGGTCCTATAGAAAGTGAGTCTGGGGAATTAATAATGGATAATAAGGAGATGGCAGATGAATTGAACAGATGTTTTGCATCAGTACTCACTATTGAGGATACAAGTAACATCCCAGTATTAGCTGTAAGTCAGGAAATGGAAGGGAGGGAGGAACTCAAGAAAATTACAATCACCAGGGAAGTGGTACTGAACAAATTGTTGAAGCTGCGGGCTGACAAGTCCCGGGTCCTGATGGACTTCATCCTAGGGGGTTAAAAGAAGTGGCTAGTGAGACAGTCAATGTGTTAGCTTTGATTTTCCAAAATGCCCTAGATTTGGGGAAAATTCCTTTAGATTGGAAAATGGCAAATGTAACTCCTTTATTCAAAAAGGGTGGGAGACAGAAAGCAGGAAACTACAGGCTAGTTAGCTTAACATCTGCTCAGGGAAAATGTTAGAAGCTATTATTAAAGAGATTATAGCAGGGCATTTAGAAAAATTCAACGTAATCAGAAAGAGTCAACATTGTTTTGTGAAAGGGAAATCATGTTTAACCAATTTATTAGAGCTCTTTGAGGGAGTTACAAGTGCTGTGGATAAAGGGGAACCAGTGGATGTATTGTACTTAGATTTCCAGAAGGCATTTGATAAGGTGCCACATCAAAAGCTATTGCAGAAAATATAAGCTCATGGTGTAGGGGGTAACATATTGGCATGGATAGAAGATTGACTAGCTAACAGGAAACAGAGAGTAGGCATAAATGGTTCATTTTCTGGTTAGCAAGATGTAACAAGTGGTGTGCCACAGGGATCTGTGCTGGGGCCTCAACTTTTTACAATTTATATAAATGGCTCAGATGAAGGGACCGAAGGTATGGTTGCTAAATTTGCTGATGACACAAAGATAGGTAGGAAAGTAACTTGTGAAGAGGACATAAGGGGGCTACAAAGGGATATAGATAGGTTAGGTGAGAGGCCAAAGACTTGGCAAATGGTGTATAATGTGGGAAAGTATTTAATTGTCCATTTTGGTAGGAAGAATAAAAAAGCATATTATCTAAATGGTGAGAGATTGCAGAGCTCTGAGGTGCCGAGGGATTTGGCTGTCCTTGTGCATGAATCGCAAAAGGTTAGTATGCAGGTACAGCACGTAATTAGGAAAGCTAATAGAATGTTATTGTTTATTGCGAGGGGAATTGAATACAAAAGTAGGCAGGTTATGCTTCAGCTATACAGGGCATTGGTGAGACCACATCTGGTGTACTGTGTACAGTACTGGTCTCCTTATTTAAGGAAGGATGTAAATGCATTGGAGGCAGTACAGAGAAGGTTTACTAGACTAATACCTGGAATGGGCGGGCTGTCTTACAAGGAAAGATTGGACAGGCTAGACTTGTATCTGCTGGAATTTAGAAGAGTAAGAGGCGACTTGATTGAAACATATAAGCTCCTGAGGGGTCTTGTGGATGTGGAAAGGATGTTTCCCCTTGTGGGAGAATCTAGAACTAGGGGTCACTGTTTAAAAATAAGTGTTGTCCATTTAAGGCAGAGATGAGGAGAAATTATTTCGCTCAGAGGGTCGTAAGTCTTTGGAATTCTCTTCCTCAAAAGGAAGTGGAAGCAGAGTCTTTGAATATTTTTAAGGCAGAGATAGATAGATTCTTGATCTGCCAGGGGGTGGAAGGGTATTGGGGGCAGGTGGAAATGTGGAGTAATCAGTTCAGCCATGAACCTATTGAATGGTGGAGCAGGCTCAAAGGGCCGAGTGGCCTACACCTGCTCCTAATTTGTATGCTCATAAGTCTGTTTTTTCTTTCATGCAGGTAAGCAAAGAGAAAGACAATCCACGAAAGTAGAAAAATCGAAGCATATAATTGAAGGTCAAAGAAATGGTCAGGCCCTCTTTTACAGTAGCTTCTTCCAATTCTTGGATCTCTACATATAATCTGCAGCTCGGTGGCCCCTTCAGGTCTAACTCTTCCTTTCCCCCACCTAAACAAGCATAGTTTTTAATCAGCAACTTTATGGAAGGGTACGCTGTGGGAGATTCTCAAGTATAGCCCAAAAGAGGTGCCATATCACAGTGCCTTGCCAAGGCCCAAATGGCCTCGCTTAAAATTTTACCAGCCAATTGCAGGCACACAAAAGGCGGTTGCCAACTTGGGGCAGCCAGATATCAGCTAGCTTCTGCATGGAGCCAGTCGGCAGGTAGGTCGTGCTGGGCAGTGGTGCAGGGGTGGGGGGAGGGGGAGAAACGCTCCTTCTGACCTCAGAAAAATCATATTTCCCCCCAAAGCCTGCAAAAACTAGGACTATCATCCACGTTGCATGCTCCACCCAATTTTCCACGAAAATTGCAATTGGGAATTCCTACAACTGGCATGGAATTATGATTTGCATATTTAAATAGCATCCTGCCTGTTTCGGAGAGAATGCTGACTGCCCATTTAGAAGCTTGCCTAAACAGTGAATCAGGGAGGCAAAGGTGTTTTTAAGTCCACCCACCAGATTTTCCTCTGCATTTCCAGTTTTTTTAAAGTGAGAAACGGGCACTCCATTTTGCATTGGGGTTGCAACGCCCTGCAGTACAAATCTGTTTTTTTTATATGATGCTAGATGGTTTATACCTGCAGGCAATGGCTTTAGCAGGATACACTGTACAGAACAGTTTGTACCAACACTTCCATTTCTCTTCATTTTGTTCAACAACCAATAGTGACAAGTATGACTCTATTTTCCAGCTGCAATGCCTCATTTAAACAAGAAATGCATTTACCGTACTAACATAAAATAAAAATGTAAATTTGTGCCATCATGCTGCAGATAGTAATGTATCTTTATTTTCCAAGTGTGTCTATGGAATGGACATATTTACTGCACTCTCACGCTAAGCACAAACTTCATACAAAATTGATGCAGCATCTCTGAATATCCTAATTTGTTTATACCCTTTAAAAGTCACGCTGCACCATAGACCAGAAAAGTCAATTTTACATTACTGTACTGCTTATTTCTGCAGCTACAATGGACCAAAGATTTTTTTAATCACAGTAAAAAATATACATCTTATCTATTGTAATGTAGACTCCTACAAACGATAAAAATATTTTTGCACAGAAAACTAGTTTAAACACACATGCCTTTTGGAAAATAGTGATTATGTGAACAAAATCTATTGATCACTGTTAAATATTGCATCTTCACCTCAAAGTACTTCATTTTTTAAATTGGCACTTTTATGGTCATCAGATTAGTTTTCATGTAACTGGATTACTTTTAACTGCAGCAGGATCATTAGTACACAAAGGAAAGAGAAAATGGGAAATGGCATAAACTGTGCAAATTCATTTATATACATAATTTAAACATACTTTTAAAAATCTATTGATTTTTCTGTATAATATATTACAAAATCAAATACATGGCTGCTACAGCTTACTACAAAAGAGGAAAGAGAGCAATCCCAAAATGTAGCCAGAGGCAGAGAATTTTTTATTGTTTTTGTTCAAAAAGTAACTGCTTGAAAAATCAGTGGAGTCGTACTTGCAACAGAACAAGAGGATTGCTGATATTGGGTGGCAGTGGGGCTTTACAGGGTAAGACAATCAATTAAGTTACTGCTTCTCAGGCCATCTGAACTTGTTTGGGGGGAGGGAGGGTGGCTGAAGTTGGTGGGGTAGGAACAATTATTTGTGTCTGCAGGGACTGGCCATTGTTCAGTCATCACCTTTTGCTGGGCTTCAGGCACAAGAATTATTCACCCATGTTGGTCGGTGGGTGTTCTGATGGAAAGTGCCAGGAAGAATTCACGCTTTGTCGGCCTCCAGTCACTTACTTCACATCTACATTTATTTGCCTATTAAATATTTTATAAGATAATTAGGATATACATCCTGGCCAATATAATGGTGTAAAATGCTATATCAGGGAAAAATATATACTTGGAAGGCCATGGACTGTTCAGATGGATGTGTGAATAGGTCATATTTAAATGACATTAGAATTTTTAAGAGCAGTAGAAAATATAGACAGAGGAATGTGAGACACCGTTTATAGATTTCTATAAAGCTTTTGATAAAGCACCGCACAAGAAATTGGTTCAGAAAGTTTGAGCCTACAACTTAAGTGGGAAAACTGCATGGATAAAGAGATGGATGAAAGAAAGACAGATTTGCAGCAAACAGATGTTTCTTAGACCAGCAAGTTGTGGCTAGTGGGTTACTTGAGGGATTGGTGTTGGGACCACATTTGTTTGTTTCTTTCTTTAGATAGTAAAAGTTTTGCACCTGTCGCACACTTCTAGTACATTTCATTTTACTTTCTGTTATGATTTTATGCTATGCCTACCTCCATCATGACTAGGTAGTAGTTTTACCTTATATGGACTCTAAGTGCAGTGTGTAGTATCTACAGAGTGCACTCCAGCAACTTAATAAAGATTTTGGGATTTATATCAAGAGGTAAGGAAAACAAAGATGTCACGATGACTGTGTTAAAAGGATTGTTGGGCCACATCTGGAAAACAGTGTATGGAGTTTTAGAATCCTCGTCATAGCAACAATATAAATAGCCCTGGAAAATTAAAATGCAGATATCCCAGGATCATACCAGGGATGAGGGGTCCGGATTAAGAGAAAAAGATAGAACAAGCACTGCTGTATGCTCTCGGACTGATGACTGAGGGAGGAATTTGACAGACTCTAACCCACCTCAGTTCATCTACTGCTGAAACCCTCATCCATGCCACTGTTACCTCTAGACTTAACTATTCCAAAGCACTCCCGGATGACCTTCCACGTTCTACCCCCCATAAACTTGAGGACATCCAAAACCCTGCTGCTCATATCCTAACTTACATGAAGTCTTGTTCGCCCATCACCTTGTGCTCACTGACCTACACTGGCTCCTGGTTAAGCAACACCTCTATTTTAACATTTTCACCCTTATTTTCAAATCTCTATCATGGCCTCGCCCCTTCCAATCTCTGTAAATTCCTCCAGACCTACAACTCACAGAGATATCTGTGCTGCTCCAATTCTGGCCTCTTCAGCATCCCCGATTTTAATCGCTCCATCAGTGGCAGCCATGTCTTCAGTTGCTTTGGCCGTAAGCTCTGAAATTCCCTTCCTAAACTTCTCGACCTTTTGACCGCTCTTTCTTCCTTTAAGACGCTCCTTAAGATGGATCTCTTTGACCAACCTTCTGGTCATCCGCCCTAATGTTTCCTTATATGGCTTGGTGTCAAATTTTGTTTGCTACTGCTCCTGTGAAGCTCCTTGGGACATTTTACTAAATTAAAGGTGCTATATAAATACAAGTTGTTATTGTTAGTGCTGTTCAAACTGATCACAGATGAACACAGATAATTTCTATTTGTAGGTTAATTGAACTCAAATGCAATGCTCTCAACAGAAGTATGAGATACATAAAAAGATTAAAAGATACTTTTCTACATAAACAGGAATGTGGAATGCTTTACCATATGTGGTTAGCAATATTAAATCAATTGCAGTATTCAACTATATACTGGATAATTAATTACCAACGGATATAAAGGATATGAGGAAAAAGCAAGAAAATTAGCTCCTGAGAAGACATTAAATTCACTGCAGGCAAAACAGACTCAATAACTTGCTTCAGTTCTACAATTTCTAAATACTGCAGTTGACTAATTATTTAATATGGAAATAGCCACTCATTGTACAAAATACAGGTTAGATGGAACCTTTGTCACGTCCTTGACTATTGCACATAACAGAATCCTGCTGTACATGGCCAAGGACAGATACTATTATATTGAATGCTGCAGACATGCAAATTTACCAAGTCAAAAAAAACACATAAAAACAAAATGATGTGGGTGCTAAGAATCAAATACGAAAAGCTTTTATACTCAAGTTGTTTCATGAAAAGCAGATCAACTGATTGCAGAAATGTCTTCGTCAATTGAATGATTTCACTGGCCAGTTATTTGTAATCAGCAAAGTCAAGGTATGCAAAATCTATTGACTCCAAAATGTACAACATATGAATTATATATATATTTCAAAGCAAATCGATTGAAAAATAATATGTTTTCCAATAGATATGCAAGACTTGAATCAGTTGCACTTGTATTTCCTTATTCTTCTATTCACCTTATAGTCACTGGGTTAAGGGAGAGACTCTTGCTTGACAGCTGGCAAAAGGCATATGCAGCTAATTAGATCAGTCTGCCAGCCAAAACAAAAATTTAGGTGGCATTTGCTGCTAAAGGACTGCTGGCATTAGGTACAGTCTGAAGCTTAGATAGCAGCTGCACAAACGTTCACCATGTTACAATATGGCATGGCACAGGGGAAAAACACAAGCGGGTGTCCTTCCAGCCTCCAGCTGAGGTGAAGACTGCATTGGAAGGACATTGCTAGAGATGTTCATCATTGCCACACTGTTCCCCATCTATTTCATCTTCCACAAGGCGGCAATACAGGTGAAAAAGCAGGAAAACATATTACAAGGTCAGGCAATGAGAAATGGAAAATAAAAGTTATGTTTCTTCCCTCAAATAAGCTCAAATCCATCACAATTAGTCAGTAATGCAGCCTGGCTGTTATACTAATTGGCTTTTATTCTTCTGCACCACGATATTCCTGCCTTTACAGAATAGTCTCTACATAATCAAAACTTCACTTTTAAAAAAAAGACTGATTTCGGTAGTTCACAAACCAAATCTGCACCTGAGCCACTAAAACCAAAATAATTGCTCATTTCAAATTTCCCATGGAATATTTCTAAACCTACTTTAAATATGAAACTTTTAAAAACCGGTTTGAAGTATAATATATATTTATTGGCATCAAGTATTTAAACACTACCATAATGACCATTTCAGTCATGTATCACAGCACTGAAGTCTGATTTGCATGCTGCACTCATTTCATTTCCATTCTGTTAAGGGTGACACTCCCTCTTTTAAAGGCATTATGTTTCAATTCTTTGGAATCCTATGCCACACAATTCTTCGTCAGCAACTATTTTAAGAGAATGTGGGAATGATAATCCCTTAATTAACCATCTCTCCCCTCTGCAGAAATGCCTTCCCTCTGTTTAGCATTAGGCGACTTGACTGAGATCAGAAACGCAGTTTGTGAAAGCAAACATGTCAGGTCTTCAAAACAGTACCTGTGCTAGTCTCCTTTGCACATCAGCAAAAACGCAACTGCCAACCAGCTATTAATGTTGTATGCATTAAACATATCACAGTCAGCATTGTGTTATGTGGAGAATAATGGATATGTTACGGCGAGGTAAGAAAGGTGTCTCGGGGTCCTTCTCAGCCTTCACCTGGTCTTACCATAACAGGGTTTAATTTTTTTATTAGCTCCCCCATGGTGAATCCTTGTTCACCGCTTTCCAATTATAAGGCAAATAAACCAGCACAAACAAGCTTTCTTAGGTTTAAAGAAAAAAGTTGAAATTTATTCAACTTAAACCTAAACTCTAATTCGGTTAACACCTACGGATACACAACGCACTCATGCTAGCATGCATATGCGATACACACATGCAGATAGAGCCAGAAAAGACAAGAAATAAAGTGGAAAGGTTTGAGGCAATATCTGAAGAGTTTTTGTTACGGTTCTTCGAGCTTACTGTAGAGTCCTTGATTGTAGGTAGATCTTGTTTTCCGTTGTGGCCCAGTATTCTTCTTAAACCTTGTTCGTTGTAGGAGACTTTTCTCTCTTGGGGTTCATGTGTCTTCAGTGGATTCAGAGGCTTGTGAGAAAGAGATGGGAAAGACAGGAGAGAGATCTTCAAAGCCCAGGAACAAACAGACACTCTGCCCAAACTGTTTGTACAAATTCAAAAAACTCAAGTTGCCCAGCAGGTTAGTCGTGTGACTAGCTGGTTTGCCTATGTCTGTTTGTGTATTCGGCCATCTTAGCAGTCAACTTGGAATGCGTGCTCCCTCACCTTCAACGCCTGGTGATCAAAAGTCCATTGTGTCGGGGAATGGCTGCTTTTTCGCTCCAAACACTATCTGTTAATATGCAAATGTCTTTTCCAGCTATGGCTGATCTGTTTAACAAGTCCTTTCTTCACCCCACTAACAGTTTAAAATCAATGTCCATGACAAAATTAATGTGCCTTATTCTTGGCAGGTGGGGCCCTAGCATGACAGATGCCTATAAGTAATTGCTAACCAGCAGTCTGAATCGCGGTTCAGATGATACCATGAACCATAAGAGTAGAGTTTGAATGGTTTCAATTGTCATCTCAAAACCTAATGGCAAAATTAATTTTGAAATCACGACAAAGTTTTTCATTGAACTAAAATTCAAAATAAATTGCTGAGGAGCGGTTTAAATCCATTTCTTCGCATTGCAGTCATCAACAGCCAGTGTGCTGTCATTAAGGCATGAGGCTATCTACATTGAAGGATCAACCATTATGGCAAACACTGCAAATTTATTGAGTGATAAACCGCAGTTGGCAATAGTATCAAGTATATATATTTTAAAAGCAGTAGTTTTAGACAAAGCCATTCAAGCATCACTTTTCCAGACACTGATATCGCTTGAATAGTACGATATGTTATCTGGTCTGTAACATACTCCTATCAAAATATATATATATTGGTCACAGAATTTTACAGCAATCAACTGCTAATTATTTTCAATAGCACTTAGAATATTGATGTTACAATCATTAATCTTTCTGCATGAGCATCATAAAGCTTTCACAAGGTGGAACATACATGCACACTGACATTTGCAGATGAACCAAAAATCAGAATAAAAACCGCCCAATGTAATTTACAGTATATGTCAAAAATTAATATTCAAGCAATTTCAAGGCAGTAATTGAATCTCGGGGATCAAGTAATTGCTATAAACCCTTCAAATTTCATTTTTGTAGTCCTAAGATGTTATCTGAACCCTTCACTTAGTTATCTGGTGTAAAATCCCTCCCGTCTAGCCTTCATTCTCTGTGGTTCTGAAATTATGCCATGGGCTACAAGTGTCGCATGGTTTGTGCGTTTGTCTGAAATCCCCTCCTCCTGCTTTTCTCGCAGGCATTAAACTTTGAAAATAAATGAGATAATGGTTCTGTTAAAATAGCAATGCCAAAAATTTCAAATACGCATATATAACAATTCCATAACATTGTTTGAAGGTGTGTTGTTGTAGTAGGTCGATATATCACAAGAATTCTAAATGTTACAAATATCTGTCGTACCACATTAAATACATCATTTTTGATGTTATAGCAATAATAGTTGCTCACTATTGAATTAAGTTCAGTCCTTTTCTTCCCCCTTAATAAGAAACAGCAACTCAAAATTATGAACCTCGGTACATTATGGAGCATCTTGTGTAATTAAAACTTACATGCAAATATTAGCCTGAAGCAGCCTTCCATAGTTCAACATTATAAAACATATGGATGCAAATATGTCACAGTCAACAAAATGTTACAAAAAGGAATTAAAATATTCCAAATATTTTGTACAAATACAAATTATTTGTTCAGTTTACATCTGAATCTATTTTATAGAAAAATAACTACTCCAGGAATTTTGCTGTTAAGCACAGGCAAGCACAAATGACAAACAGCAAAGTCCTTTGCCACTGCTGGTATTTCAGTTTTTAAAATTTTCTAATGCCATTAACGAAGGAATCACCCAGTCAACATATATTAATAAAACTAAAGTAAGACTCAATCTCACAACAAACGGAACTCAAACCAGCAATAAGCAAGTTTTTTCATGAGCTCATTGTCTCAGCAAAAAGGTTAAACCAGAAAGGATATTCAGTTCCAAATATACGCCTATTGTCAAAGGTGCATCATACATATTTTTAAAAGGGAACACCAAGGAGGGGAAAACTAAGGTGATCTTGTATCATTTCAAACAAACCTTATAAATGGTCTTGATTCTGAATGGCTGACTAAGCCATGCTAAGGCTAATAAGCAGTCACTCCAACTACGTTACCATGAAAAACATTCGGTGACAAAACACCCTTACAGCCATCTCCAGAACTGGAAATATATTAATCAAACTGACAAACTAAGACGACTGTGTTTGACCTTTTCTGATCTCATTACTTCTCTATTACCCTTTTGAAAAACATCCACACAGTGAGATCACTAATTGAAGATTATGTGTGTAAAATCAGGGTTTTCCATCACTAGTGGAACTTTGACGCATTCTTCAATCTCAGTAATTAACTTTCTTTTCACCAATCATGATCAAAAAGACAAATAGACTAATGGTCTATCACCAACACAAGCAAATATCTTTCAATTAAATGTCCTTGTTGAATAATTGTACACTTGATAAGCACCTCATCCTTCCTCTTTAATTTAATGTAATACTATAAATGCTGCTTCATGCTCTATCAGTAAATGTTTAAAGATATGTCACAGTAAATGGTACGGCTTCTCGAAACAGTACAAAAGGGGTTAAAATCCTACAGCCTAGGATTTGTTGGGAAAATAACAGTTTAGTGCACAAACTGTGCAGATTGCCAAGCACTTTGTGGCGAGAGAGACCTTATGAGTTGTGAATCACTACAAATTGCTGAATGATTTGTGCCACTCCACCGTTAGCCTCACAAAAGAGGGTACTGTTATTAGCTCGCACTGCCAGCAATTCGTAGCACCAAAATTTGTCAAGCCGCAGGAAAAAAACTCTAGCTAACAGTGCATCCCACAAAATGCCCCCCTCCAATATATTCTGGACTAATATGTTTGTGTTACCTCTAAATCTATTCTAGCTAATCCGGGTTTGCCCTCCTTGCCATCTAAACTAGTTTCAAACAGACCATCAATAAATACAGATTTGTTGCAATCTACTTCACAAAGAGTCAGGGGCGTGATCACTTGCAAACCAGGCTATGCTGGAAAAGAGATAAACATCAGCTTGCAAGTAACAGTATAAATGTGTCATAACTCTCAGACACTTTTGCCATCAAAGCTTACTTTAAAAAAGGAAGGATTCTTTTCAATATTTTAAGTTATTCTTACCCTTTTCTTTGGAATTGTTTTATTTAAATACTGCTTGCCAAAATCTTTGAAGATTACCAAACTTAATAGTGTGATGGAGCAGAATGGACACACAGTTGACTAAGTAATGATAATTTAGCCTCCATATTCAATTGTTTGCTGTTTGCTCAAGTATATCAGTAGCCGGTTTTGTTTCAACTGTGTTAAGAGTTATTTTTGATTTTCAAAACTATGTGGAACAGGAATGACTTCAATCAATTGTCTCATTAAGAGTTGGTTTTAAAAGAAAAACTGGTGTTCGAGATTTCTTCCAAACTAGTACTTGTAAACTTTCTTCAGGATCCTTGACCGAATAAATTCCTGAGGGTAAAACAATTTCTCACATATTAGCTACATTTCACATTAAGCAATCACTTTGCTCATAAAAAAATGAGATCCAATTTCTGTTCTATTTTCAACCAAAATGCAGGATAAAATTTCAAGAGGTACATTCGAAAAGAATGTCTTTTATAATGCTCCATGCACATTAAACTCAGAGTAAGTGTTCAAACTTAATTTCAAATATTTATAAAGCTATCTTTGTTAGATATATAATGAGCATGTTATAAGGAGAGTGCTTTTAATTTATAAAGTGGATTCTCTCTTTGTGAGGAAGCCATAAATGCATTTTGCATCATACAGAAAATCTAGCCTATTAACAATGCATTGTTATATTTATTAAAAACTTGCACCATACAGATTATTTGCTTATTATACAAAAATGAGCTTACCCTAGAACAACAAAAGGTGAGTGTTCCCCAAGTTAAACACTGTGGCATCATAAGCAAATGGACGAGCAATGCGCGCACCATTGTCATATTCTACCTACATTCTTTCTATATAACACTGGACAACTGTGCAAACCAACAGATAAGTGCCCTAATAACATAATACCAATATCGTTACGACCGTGGCAGGAGGAGTGCACTGTTTATTCTAGTCCCGCTCCTCCACAGGTCACAACATATATTTAAATTTTCCCACTTCCTATACGGTCAATCATATACTCTATTTTCCCCAGAATAAAACACACCAATCAGGTTTCTTTAATAAACAAAATTATCAGTTTATTATAAAACATGTTTTAACTAATAATGAAGTAAAACATACACACACAAATCAAAATATCAAAGCCCCTTATCTATCCTAGCCCCTCATACACGCATACATATATACACCAGTTAACTCAAAAAATAAAAAGGATTGATGTTTACAACACTGTTACAAAGAAAACAAAAATAAAACACTTAGGCAGAAGCGTCCCAAATACGTATAGACGGCTGTCACTGGGATCTTCCTAGAACAGTTCTTTCCAGGCGATGTTAAAGATCAGTTTGGGTAGGCTTTCCAAGAAATTCAGCTATAAAGGCTTCAGATGGGTCTTACAGCAGAACTGCAGCAACAAGGGTTTTTCAGCTCCAACACATTCGATATGCCGGGTTTATTCAAACATGCAGGGTTTCTTCAAATACAGTTGGAAATAGGAAACTGACACACTGTATGTAGAGTTTCTTTTCAAGGGAGATAGAGATGAGTTGGGTTTTCATGGCAGGCAAAAGCCAACAGTCTTTTTGTAATAGTTTAAATTGAAACTAAAAACATGTTAGAAGTCAAGTCTCCTGACCTCTATAAATCTTGACTTGTCACTTCTTCGTAAACATCTCCCGAAGTCAAAAAACACCCTATATGTCTATACACATTTGGGACGCGAGGACAGGTATTCTGCCGAACTGTTTTATTTTTGTTTTCTTTGTAACAGCGTTGTAAACATGAATCCTTTTGGGGCGGCGCAGTGGCTAGCACCGCAGCCTCACAGCTCCAGCAACCCGGGTTCGGTTCTGGGTACTGCCTGTGTGGAGTTTTGCAAGTTCTCCCTGTGACCGCGTGGGTTTCCTCCGGGTGCTCCGGTTTCCTCCCACGTGCCAAAGACTTGCGGGTTGATAGGTAAAGTGGCCATTGTAAAGATTGTCCCTAGTGTAGATAGGTGGTAGGAGAATTGAGGGAAGGTGGGGATGCGAGAGAGAAAAAATGGGATTAATGTAGGATTAGTATAAATGGGTGATTGATGGTCGGCGCGGACTCGTTGGGCCGAAGGGCCTGTTTCGGTGCTGTGTCTCTCAATGACTCTATTCCCTGCTGAGTGATTATCCACAGACAGGTGCCTACCAGTAAGACTTGTTTACAAGTCAAATCCAGGAACCTTCTGATGACTTCTTTTAAAAAAACACAAAGTTCAGCATCTCTTCAGATTCCAGATGAATCAATCTCCATAATTTAACTAGAAGTCCTTAAAACATATTTTACAAAAAAAAAGTACTCTCGTAACAATATGAACAAAACAGGATATTAGTAACAGTACTAAAAATAACAGATTTTCTTCTGTTTAACCACAAGTTATTTCTTTCATGTAATCCGCCTCCAACCCTCTCCCCTGTCTCCATACACCCGCCAATTCACATGTAGCAGGGCAGACAAGGGACTTTGCACTAAGTCTCTCCTGAAGTAATTTTTGAGCCAGCTCCAAGCTCAGCCTGCTGGACCTGTTTCCTTAACTTTCCCTCTATCTAGTTCAGCACAACAGCCTTTCTATGCTATTACAGCATGGCTAAGATTAGGAACTCAAGTAAGGAGAGAAATCACAGGTGTAAACTTGTCTCTTACTACTCCACAGTGCAGCATTACATTGTTCCATGTCCTGTACCACTACTCTACCTCCAGAAATCAATCTTGAACATGCAAGCCATAAGCTTTTATTCAGAGTGTTTATTTTACCAATTTTAGTCAAATTTAATCAATTTAAAACTACTTACTGTTTGTTGAAAGCCTCAAAATATATTGGTTCCAACTGAGGAAACAATTTTTGATTATAAAATACTTCTTATAAAATCCAACTGGATTCCCAATTATTCTACAAGGAAATCAGACTCTCCAAAAATGTGTACTGGTAGGTTTCTGCAGCATATCCCATCCAGAACTATAGTAATCAAAGGTCTAAATTACATTCTTACCACCCGATAATATAAAGTCTGAAAGACATGTTAAAAGTTGCATGTCAATGTTTGCACAAGATTGAAAACTTATTTTAATAACTTATTACAGTATACTATTCCCTCAAGTAAAATCAATGTTTAGTTTGCCTGCTAGTCTGATAGGATATAGTCTGTAATTAACCCAATTTATGAATGTAAATTGGATCTAATTAGCATATTTTATTAAATATTAGTCCTAAAGGCATAACAATTATATTCTCCAAGTTCAAAGATAGGCATTAAAAGTTTTGAGATTTTAGGCAAACTCTAATTAGGTGTGATTTACATATGTAAATTAATTGAATTATAATCCATTAGTAAGCTGCCTCTAATATTATAATGACTATCATTTTCAAGTGTCTTAGAATAAGGCTTAGTTCTACCTTTTTTAAAATGACACATGTAAACATTTATACCAACACTTTTTCTTCTCTCGACAATGGCTTACATTTGTACAACAACTTTGGTGCATCAAAATATTCCAAGATGTTTCAAGGAACAAGGAGAGATGATGAAAGGTGTAGTCGAAGAGGCAGATGTTGAAGAGGCTTCTGAAGGTGGAGAGCTGTAAAAGGCACGAATGCTTAGGAAGAGAATTCTGAAGGACAGCGTTGTTATGACTAAAGAACCATTTGTGGAGTGGGAAAGGTGTAATGTGTAATGTGCTGAGTATACAAGCTGGGATGTTACTATGATGTAGACTTCAGCATTATGTTGGATTGCTTTACTGGACGGATTTTGAAATCAAGGAGATTGAAGAGGATTGGGGTAACAGGTGAATGCAACTGGGTAGGATATGATGCAGGTGGCAAAGTTCTGGATGTTAGAACTCAGATAGCCAGTTAGTGGAGGATAAAATTGGAGCTAGTTTTTATAAACATTCACAGAGACACACATTACAAATTGTACACTTCCATACCAACAACCAGTTTTATCCTGTTCTTATATGTGAGCACAGATGAATACCAGTTAATGCCCACCACATGAATACAATTAAACACCCAATTAATATACAATCAACAGTGGATGAGTTGGAATTTTGTGTATTGTAGGCCTAAGGAAGCTTGCGAAGAAGACATTGGTGCATCAAAATATTCCAAGATGTTTCAAGGAACAAGGAGAGATGATGAAAGGCGTAATCGAAGAGGCAGATGTTGAAGAGGCTTCTGAAGGTGGAGAGCTGTAAAAGGCTGTACCCAAAGATAAGAAACTGATGAGGGTTTCATCATCCTTGATAGTAAAGCAAGTCTTCTTCTTCTTCTTCTTCTTCTTAGACAGTCCCTCGGGAACCAGGATGACTGTCTTTCACTCCAGGGTTGTGGGTCCTTTGATGACTGAATAATCCAATTCTAGATCCACACACTCTGCCACAGGTGGGGCAGGTGGTCTTTGGTGAGGCAAGTGGATGGGATGCTCAAATTTCCAAACGCTCCTTCCGCTGTTTGTGCTTGGTCGCTGCCTGGGCATATCGACGGACTGTCTGGCACCTTCGTGGATGCTTCATCTCCATTTTGGGCAGTCTCGGGCAAGAGTTTCCCATGAATCAGTGGAGATGTCACATTTTTTCAGGAAGGCTTTAAGAACATCCTCGTAGCATTTCCTCTGCCCTCCTGGTAATCTCTTGCCATGACGGAGCTCTGAGTCGAAAGCTTTTTTTGGGAATCTTGTGTCAGGCATGCGGACAATGTGGCCCACCCAAAGTAACCGACTAGCCATGACCAGTGTCTCAATACTGAGGGTGTTGGCCTGAGAGAGGACACTGATATTGCAGTGCCAGTCCTGCCACTGAATTTACAGGATCTTGTGGAGGCAGCGCTGGCGATATCTCTCCAGGGCTTTGAGATGTCAGCTGTACAGTGTCGACACATACAGGAGGGCAGGTAACACACAGGCCCTGTAGACCATGAGCTTGCTGCCAGGTTTGAGGTCTTTGTCGTCAAACACTCCTTCCCTCAGACGACCGAAGGCTGCTCTGGCACGCTGGATGTGATGCTGAGTTTCATCGTTGATGGCTGCCCTTGCTGAAAGGAGGTTCCCAAGGTATGAGAAGTGATCCACTTTGTCCAGTGGTTCGCCATAGATCTTGATATTCGGGGGGCAATGTTGCGCTTTGGGAGCAGGCTGGTAGAGGACCTTTGTCTTCCGTATGTTTAGCTTAAGGCCCATTCTTTCATACGCCTCCATGAATGCATCGACGAGGGTTTAAAGCTCAGCCTCTGAGTGTGCACATACACGTGTTGTCAGCATACTGCAGCGCGATGACAGAGGTTGGAGTGGCCTTGGTTCTGAGCTGGTTCTTGGATGTAAAACAAGTACAACACCCACAACAAACAGTCTACTGGCAGCATCACAACTTTTTTGACAATGCTGATTCCTCAATCTACTACTTTCTCAGCTCATTTCAGGATACATCGCCTTCTATATATATGGGGAGTTGGTAGTGTAGTGGCAATGGCACTGAACTAGCAATCCAGAAGTCCAGACTAATGCCCTGGGGATATGGGTTCAAATTGGCAGCTGGAGGAATTTAAATTCACTTAATTAATAAAATCTGAAATTGAAAGCTAGTCTCAGTAATGGTGCCATGAAACTGTCATTGATTTTCATAAAAACCCATCTGATTCACTAATGTCCTTTACGGAAGGAAATCTGCTGTCCTTACCTGGTCTGGCCCACATGTCACTCCAGACCCACAGCAATGTGGTTGACTCTTAATTGCCCTCTTAAATGGCTTAGCAAGTCACTCAGTTGTAAAGGGCAATTAGGGATGGGCAACAAATGCTTGCCAGCGATGCCCACATCCCATGAAAGAATAATAAAAATTACAAAAACTTGGGTTACAATTGGCTACTTTTCTTTTCCTGCCTGCTTCTGTCCACTTAAAGACAGACAGACTTCCATTTCTATAGTGCCGTGCATGACCTCAGGACATCCCATAGCACTTTACAACCAATTAAGTACTTTTGAAGTGCAGTTACACTTTTCTCCTCTTCAAGATCCTGTTCTATTTGCATTGTCTCTTATCTTTTCCATTCAATTAACAGTGCAACACTAACAAAAGTTCAACCCCTAAACAAACAATTCAACTACTAAACAAAAAGGTGAAACTAGTCAAATAGCAGAATCCCATCATTGTGTCTCAAGAGACTCCCCTTTGATGCTATCTGCTTGTAATCATTTTTTATGAATTTTGGAAGCTTTGTTTATCAGTTTATTGAAGTGACAGGTGAATTGCCAAAAAAAAGGCCTAATTTCTGAACATGGTTGAATAACCATTTGCCAAACTAGAATCTATCACCGTTTATCCTCCAGATGAACAACGGCCATAATCACAATTACCCACCCTGTTCCCATATCTCTTCATCTCCTTTTCCTTCAACAACCTATCCAAACTAAACTTGTCTGTTGACACAGTTTATCAACTATGTAAATGAATTCTATAGCCTGACAACTGTCTGTATAAAAAAAGTTACTTTTGCTCTATTCTAAATTCTTTACATTTAATCTTAAATCCATGATCCCTCAGCTACCAGAAACAGTTTGCTTCTATTTACCCTGTTTTAAATACTTTTATCACACCAGCTGAGAATCTGTGTCGTTCTAACAAAAAAGTGGCAGTTATAAATGGTTCTTAAAAATGTCATTTCCAAATTCCACTAAAGGACAACCTCTGCTGCTAAGATTGTTATTCTCAATGAGGCACCGATCTAGGATGTATGATGCTGGCTGATCAAAGGTGAGCTACTTTATTTTTTAGATATCATTTACGATCAGTGTCAGGATATTTTTCAAGGTCAACAGTTATTTCAATTTACAATTTAATCCTATCTTGTCCAATTCACAAAGTTTATCTTCAATGTACTGAGCATGGGAGAGCCAGTGACAAGTGGAATTGCGAAACAAGTTCATACTGGCGCAGAAGCTGAAATTATACAAAAGAAATAATGTGACTGATATGCTATATTAACTCATTAAAAGCATAGTCAGAACACTTCCCATTTCAACAGTGGCCCTAGTCTACTCTATTGTAGATTACTGCTCTGCCTCATGGGTCCAGCATCCACCACACGAAGATCATGGACGTACAGCAAAAAGCCATCATGAGAACAGTGTCAGGGATGCTTAAGACCACTCCAACACATTGCCCTGCCTGCCAGATGCCACGATGCAATCATGCTCCATGAGATGGAAAAAGTAATGAGCAACACTGGCCTTCCCATTCACAAATACTTGAAAAACCCACTATGAAAGCACCTAAAAATCACATAGGTCATATGGGAAACCTCAGCTAATATTCATGCAGCTGGTATCAACCCACTAACCAGATGGATGGAACTGTGGAATTCATGTAGCATAAAGGACCAATATCTCATCACTGACCCAACATCAGAGGTCCCCAGCTTCGAAGACAGTGAACAGTGCTCAAACGAATCTGCACTGAGCATGGACGATGCAGCCATCTGCTCCATAAGTCAAAGGTCAGGGACATGAGTATCAGACCATGGAACACATCACATCAACCTGCCCATAAGATCTGTTAAGGGAGGCACCTCATTTCTCCATTCAGCATCTCAGTAGCAAGGTCCCCTCTAAGCTGCGCGGCCATGAACTGACCCGAAAGTCCCCACGCAGGCCGCGCATAATCTGGCACCTTTAAATTACCATACATGCCCTTACACGCGAGAAAAAAATACAGTGAACGTTGCTCAGGAGGCCATCGAATGGATAGCCAACTAGACATCCCATATTAAGCTTTTCCCCGTCATATAAAAGTAGTAGCGATTAAAACATGGTAGGTTATCTGACTATTTTGGTTTAATAAATCCATAAACGTATTAATTTTTCAAAATGATTCCCATGAAAGTAATGCACACAGCTTATACTTTTGATACATGCCACAGCACAACACTATGGTACTACGGAACCAAGATTTCTGATATACTGTTAGTAGATAATATAGTGCAGAGTTATCTACAATAATAATACGGTTTCTGTCTATCCACATTTTCTGATCGGTCAGTGTTTTGATTTGGTGGGTGGAGCATGTCGCATGCACCTTGGCTACTGGCCCCCGGCTCTTACTACTCCCTGGTCTTGGTTACTGGGCTGACATCCTAAGAGGAGAGTTGAAGGCGTGACCCTCAGAGGCATATAAAGTATAAAATAGCGTAGGTAAGGGGAGCTCAGAATGGAACTCTGTTAGTCGGGCAGAAGATGAGGATGCAAATTTTGGCCTCACTCACTTGCCCCTGGCCTCGCTTGCTAGCCCCTGTGGAGGGAGAACGGCAAGGAGGGATGGAGGGGCGAACAGCATGGGAGGGGGACTGGGACAGCCTGGAAGGTATGAAATGGGATTGGGATGACATGGGAGAGATGGAATCCGGGATGGGAATGGCATAGGAAAAAGGGGTGGGATGAGGGATGGGATGGGATGTGAGGGGGATTGATGAGGGGGATGGCATGGGAAGGATGGGACGAGGATTTAAAGAAGCACTGTTGCTATAAAGATATTAATTTCACTGCAAATGTTATGCGAGTCTGCTAGTATTTGTATTCATCAACACTAAACAAACAAACTAGTAAAATAGCAGAATCCAATTGTTATATGTCTCAAGAAAACATAAAATAATCAACTGTTCCTTCCTCAATTTAAGAAACCTTGGACTTGAACTTATTAAAACATGGTAGGTTGGTTTGAGTTAACTACTTTGGCTTAATAAATCATTTAATGCATTTATTTTTCAAAAAGATTCCGATGAAAGTAATGCATTCAGCCTGTGCTTTTTATCCATCAATATTACATAACAGGGAGATTCCACGGTAGTTGTTGCAGTCACCGCGGTCACCTTTGTTTTTATAGAGGGTGATGATATTGGCATCGTGCATGTCCTGGGGTACTGCTCCCTCGTCCCAGCACAGGCATAGTAGTTCATGTAGTGTTGAGAGTATAGCAGGCTTGGCACTCTTGATTATTTCAGGGGTAATGCTGTCCTTCCCAGGGGCTTTTCCGCTGGCTAGAGAATCAATGGCATCACTGAGTTCCGATTTGGTTGGCTGTATGTCCAGCTCATCCATGACTGGTAGAGGCTGGGCTGCATTGAGGGCAGTCTCAGTGACAGCATTCTCCCTGGAGTACAGTTCGAGGTAGTGCTCAACCCAGCGGTCCATTTGTTTGCGTTGGTCAGTGATTATGTCCCCCGATTTAGATTTGAGGGGGGGGGGGCGATCTTCTTGATGGTTGGCCCAAGAGCTCTCTTCATGCCATCATACATTCCTCTGATGTTTCCGGTGTCTGAGGCCAGCTGAATATGACTGCATAGGTATTGCCAGTAGTCGTTTGCGCAACGCCTAGCTGTTCTTTGTGCAGTACTTCTGGCTGCTTTAAGTGCTGCGGATGTTAAATCGCTGGGGGCTTTCTTGTAGTTCAACAGTGCAATGCGCTTAGCGGCTATGACAGGTTCCAGCTCTTCATTATGAGATTGAAACCAGTCTGCATTTCTCTTCGCACTTTTGCCGTAGGTGGTCAAAGCTGACTCATAGATGGCGTCTCTGATGTGGGCCCACTTGGTCTCAGCATCCCCTGTGGGAGTGTTTTGAAGGGCTGTTACAAGTGAATGTTGAAATTTTTGTAACAGCTGTGAGTGAGAAATTCTGCTCGTGTTGATGCGCGGGCGGCCCTTCTGCTTGGAACGATGCAACTTCTTTGGTCTGAGTCTAACCTTGCTGCACACCAGGGAGTGGTCAGTGTCGCAGTCCGCACTGTGGAAGCTGCGTGTGATTTGAACACTGTTTAAGGCGGCTCGCCTTGTGACAATGAGGTCTAGCTGGTGCCAAGGACGCGATCTTGGGTGCCTCCATGAAACCTGGTGACAGGGTTTAGTGTGAAAGAACGAGTTGGTGATGCAGAGGTTATGATAGGTACACAACTCAAGCAGTCTCTGCCCGTTCTCATTCATCCTTCCAACGCCATAGCGCCCAAGGCAGGAGGGCCATGAGTCATGGTCGGCCCCAACCCTGGCATTAAAGTCCCCCAGCAGGAATAGGTGTTCGGTGTTGGGGATGCTGCTAATGATGTTATGGAGTTGTTCATAGAACTGGTCTTTAGCTTCAGGTGGGGAGCAGAGTGTTGGAGCATAGATGCTGAGTAGGTGTACTCATAGGTGTACAGGCATAGTGGGGAAAGTCTTTGCTCGAGTTGCTCTGAACAGGCTCCAGAAGCTGGCCGAGCGCGTCTACCCTGAGGCACAGTGTGGCTTTTGTGCAGGGAGATCGACCATTGACATGCTGTTCTCCCTTCGTCAGCTACAGGAGAAATGCCGTGAACAACAGATGCCCCTCTACATTGCTTTCATTGATCTCACCAAAGCCTTTGACCTCGTCAGCAGACGTGGTCTCTTCAGACTACTAGAAAAGATCGGATGTCCACCAAAGCTACTAAGTATCATCACCTCATTCCATGACAATATGAAAGGCACAATTCAACATGGTGGCTCCTCATCAGAGCCCTTTCCCTATCCTGAGTGGTGTGAAACAGGGCTGTGTTCTCGCACCCACACTTTTTGGGATTTTCTTCTCCCTGCTGCTTTCACATGCGTTCAAATCCTCTGAAGAAGGAATTTTCCTCCACACAAGATCAGGGGGCAGGTTGTTCAACCTTGCCCGTCTAAGAGCGAAGTCCAAAGTATGGAAATCCTCATCAGAGAACTCCTCTTTGCTGACGATGCTGCTTTAACATCTCACACTGAAGAGTGCCTGCAGAGTCTCATCGACAGGTTTGCGGCTGCCTGCAATGAATTTGGCCTAACCATCAGCCTCAAGAAAACGAACATCATCAGGCAGGACGTCAGAAATGCTCCATCCATCAATATTGGTGACCACGCTCTGGAAGTGGTTCAAGAGTTCACCTACCTAGGCTCAACTATCACCAGTAACCTGTCTCTAGATGCAGAAATCAACAAGTGCATGGGAAAGGCTTCCACTGCTATGTCCAGACTGGCCAAGAGAGTGTGGGAAAATGGCGCACTGACACGGAACACAAAAGTCCGAGTGTATCAGGCCTGTGTCCTCAGTACCTTGCTCTATGGCAGCGAGGCCTGGACAACGTATGCCAGCCAAGAGCGACGTCTCAATTCATTCCATCTTCGCTGCCTCCGGAGAATACTTGGCATCAGGTGGCAGGACTATATCTCCTTGAAGTCCTTGAAGCGGCCAACACCCCCAGCTTATACACACTACTGAGTCAGCGGCGCTTGAGATGGCTTGGCCATGTGAGCCGCATGGAAGATGGCAGGATCCCCAAAGACACATTGTACAGCGAGCTCGCCACTGGTATCAGACCCACCGGCCGTCCATGTCTCCGCTATAAAGACGTCTGCAAATGCGACATGAAATCCTGTGACATTGATCACAAGTCGTGGGAGTCAGTTGCCAGCATTCGCCAGAGCTGGCGGGCAGCCATAAAGACAGGGCTAAATTGTGGCGAGTCGAAGAGACTTAGTAGTTGGCAGGAAAAAAGACAGAGGCGCAAGGGGAGAGCCAACTGTGCAACAGCCCCGACAAACAAATTTCTCTGCAGCACCTGTGGAAGAGCCTGTCACTCCAGAATTGGCCTTTATAGCCACTCCAGGCGCTGCTTCACAAACCACTGACCACCTCCAGGCGCGTATCCATTGTCTCTCGAGATAAGGAGGCCCAAAAGAAGAAAGAAAGAAAAGAAAGAATTACATAACGCTTATTTGTGCTCCCTAACATTGATCAAATTCTCCCTGTGAACTAGTCTTTGTTTTCTTCCTGGGTGCCCACAGGAATGGAAATGAAAAGACATGATCTAGATTTCCAAAATCCTGATGAGAATTAAGAATGTAGATGCAAACCAATTACACATCACAAAAAACAATTTGCTCATCAACCTGATTCCAGCCATAGACCTGTTCTATTATAGATTCTACCCAAACCATTTAAAAGAAACATTCTACAAACATTCTCCCCATCTCTCACTCCACTTTCAAAACTTAGAGCAAAACCTGTAATATCATTCTAACTGTACAAATACATTATTGTATCTTTATATTCCTTAATATATTTCCATAATTCCAGCAGCTCTGGGACAATTAAATTTCCCAGGCATTCAATGAGATCTACCTGCTCACAGCATCCCCAGACGTAACTACACATCAGGCCAGCCATAGATCTGAGATAGCTGACCAAGAATCCTCTCTATTCCCAAGTCTGCAGCCTTCCCCCCGGCCCCCAGAGCAGGAATGAATAGCAACGACAATATGATTTCATGAGTATGGTCAGCCGTTTGCAATACTGCATTCACGACAGGAAAACCTAAGCAGAGCAAACCCAGAGTATGCTGGGATTGTTACCCTTGGGGCAGATCGAATAGAGGTCTTCAAAATTATGAGGGGTTTTGATCGAACAAATAGGGAGAAACTGTTTTCTCTGGCAAGTGGGTCAGGAACCAGAGGTCACAGGTTTAAAATAATTGGCATAAGAACTAGAATCATAAAAACTTATAGCACAGAAAGAGGCCATTCAGCTCATCGTACCTGCACTGGTTCTATGAAAGAGCAGTCGGGCTTAGTTCCACATCCCGACTTTTTGTCCATAATCCTATAAGTTCCTCATCCTTAAGTACCTTTTCAACACCCTTTTAAAATTATTTACGGAATCAGCTTCCACCACTTTTTCAGGTAGAGTGTTCCAGATCTCAACAACACTAAGTGAAAAAATTTCTCATCTCCCTTCTAGACCTTTTGCCAATGATTTTTAATCTAAGGTCTCTAGTTATTGACCCACTCACCAAAGGGAATAATTTTTCTCTATCAAAAGCTATCATCTTGAAACCCGTATTAGGTTACCTCTTAACTTTCTCTATTCCAAGCAGAACAGTTCTACCATTTCAACTTCTCTTCATAATTGAAGTTCCTCATCACTGTTAACTCCCTAATATACCTTCTCTATACCCTTTCTAATTGCATCTTTCCTAAAGTATGATGCCCAGAATTGTCCACAATACTTCAGTTACTCGAGCTAAGGCCTTACAAGTGATTAATAAAGTGCTAGCATGAATTCTTTGCTTTTATATTCTATGTCTCTATTTATAAATCCATGTGGCACTTAAGCTTTTTTAACTATCTTATCAATCTGCTCTGCCACCTTTAAGGATTTGTGCACATGGACGCAAAGGTCTCACTGCTCATCTACACTTTTCAAAATTGTACTATTTATAGTACATTGTCTTTCTATATTACTCTTCCAAAGTGCATCACATCACACTACTCTGCATTAAATTCCACCTGCCATGCTCCTGCCCTTTTCACCACCTTATCTGTCATCCTGAAGCCTATAACTATCCTCATCACCATCTACATACTTTGCCAAGTTTTGCATCATCTGCAAACTTTATAACGCTACTCCCTTCATGCAAAACTGACACTACTGCAAGCCACCTCTCAATCTGAAAAACATCCATCACATTTTGCTTCCTCTCACTGAGCCAATTTTGTATCCATACCATCATTTTCCCCATAATTCCATGGACCTCCTTCCTCTTAATAAGTCTATGTGACACTTTGTCGAATGCCTCCCACATGTCCATATATATATATATATATATATGTATTATATATATTTACTGCACTACCTTGATCAACCTTCTCTGTCACCTCATCAAAGAATTCAATCAAGTTAGTCAGACATGATTTACCTTTAATAGATCCAGACTGAATTTCCTCAACTAACCTATTCCTTTCCAAATCCAAGTTTCTTTTATCCCTGGTAATGGTTTCCAATAACTTCCCCACCATTGATGTTCGGCTGACTGGCCTGTATTTTCCTGGTTTATCCCTCTCCCCTTTCTCGAATAACTGTATAACATTAGCAACCCTCCAGTCCTACTCCTGTACCCAATAAGGATTTAAAGATTGTGACAAATGCCTCTGCTATTTCTACATTTACTTCTTTCAGCAACCTATGATATAATCCATCTGGACCAAGTGACTTACCACCTTTCACTTAAGCTAATTTTTACAATCCTGTCCATAACTTCCCCCTCCTCTTTTAGTGTAACCTTCACATTTTCTGCTTCCTTCATGAAGACAGATGCAAAGTACTCATTTAATACTTTTGCCATGTCCTCTGTCCCTACTTGAAGGCTTCCCTTTGAGTCCTTAATAAGCCCAACTTTTTCCCTAGCTAATCACTTACACTTTATGGGCTGAACTTTATTCGGGCGCCGTGCTCCTTTGAACTTGGCAGGATGCCCGCATTCAGCAGCCGCCTTGGAGCCCCTGCGATATTTTGCGCAAGGTCTAATTTAAATAGTGGGGGCAGAGCAGCCACCCCCAATGACGTGTACGGGCGGCCTCCATGTCCCCGGCAATGGCATCCGTGCCACCGCGCAGGCGCCAGCACCATTTTTATAGGGTTTTAAGCCCTTACAAATACTTTAAATTTGTAAACGGAGCAGCAGTATTAAAATTTTATGTAACTATAAAAAAAATACAGGTGGCCCTTCCCCAACCCCCCAATGGTCATTTCAATGCCCAAAATGATCAACACATTCCTCTTTCCCTATCTGAACTTTACCCCCTAAACTTATAACATTTGGCCTATAACCCCTTCCCACCATCCCCACAAATCTCCTAGAAACAAATACAACCAAAATGCATTGTTTCCTAAGCCACCACACTCCAGGGGGAAAAAATAAAATCAATGTAAAATACTCCATGCGGAGTTCCGAAGGCCGAACAGAGGCCGTAAAATCGGCATGGGATGGCAGATAAGTTCATTTAAGTGTCAGTTTAAATATGCAGATGAAGGGCCCACCGCCAGGCAGCGTGGAGGCCGCACCAACATCCCCCCGCTGCCGGTAATATGCGGCGGGCCCTTCTCCATGTCGCGGATCGAGGTGGGCCTTTCCCTGCAACATTTTACCAACCCCCGCTGTGACTGGCGTCAAGGGGCCGGTAAAATTCAGCCCCATATGTTTATAAAATGCTAGCATTCACTTTAATGTTGCCTGCTAATCTTTTCTCATGACCTCACTTTGCCTCCAGTATTAACTTTTTCAATTTCCTCCTGTACTTTCCATAATCTTCCTGGCTATTAACTGAAAATTTTGCTCCTGATATTGTTGTAAGCTATTGCTTCTGTTTTATTTTAACTTTTATTTCCCCTTTGTCATCTGGGACACATGGACTTTCGGTGCTTTACCTTTTCCTTTCAAAGGAATATGCCTGGTTTGCACATGAACTATCTCTTCATTGAATGCTCTCCATTGCTCCATTACTGATTTACCCTACAATCACCTTCTTAAAAATCACTGACATTAGCTCTTCTCCAGTTCAGCATTTTTACCTTTTGATATTTTCTGGTCTCTTTCCATAATTACATTAAACCAAATTATGTTGTGGTCAGTTAACTAGATGATCTCCTACTACCCTCCTTCATTTTTCCAGAACCAGATCCAACACTGCTTCCTTCCTTGTTAGACTGAAGACATATTGATTGAGAAATTTCTCCTGCACGTCAGAAATCCTTCCCTACCCATAGTGAGAAAAACTATAATAAAAGCAAAATACTGCGGATGCTGGAAATCTGAAACAAAAACAAGAAATGCTGGAATCACTCAGCAGGTCTGGCAGCATCTGTGGAAAGAGAAGCAGAGTTAACGTTTCGGGTCAGTGACCCTTCCGAAGAAGGGTCACTGACCCGAAACGTTAACTCTGCTTCTCTTTCCATAGATGCTGCCAGACCTGCTGAGTGATTCCAGCGTTTCTTGTTTTTGTGTGAGAAAAACTATGCTTTTCTCAGTTTATATAACCAGAGGAGAAATTGGGTGTTGTCCCAGACAGAGTTGTTACAATCTGGTGGTGGAATCAGATTCCATAGGGACTTTCAAAGAGTAATTGAACATGAAGAGGACTCATTTGTAGAGTTACAAGGAAAAAGTTGGATCTTTTTAAAGGCTCTTTCAAAGAGCTAGCACAGACGTAACAGGCCAAATGGCCTGCTTCTGTGCTGTAATATTCTATGATTCTAAGGATATACTCATCTTGCAGAGACTTCAATGACAATTTATTAGAATGATGCCTGGGATCAAGGGAAATAACTACAATGAGAAACTGAATAAACACAGGTTATAATCCATACAGATGTACATAAATGGTGGCGTGACTGAAGGTAACATCAAAACATTATACTTTTAAGTGATTCTGATACAACTCAACTGTAACTTGTGAATGCTACAGTAGATAAATAGTTGCACAAACAAACAAGGCATGTCTGACTGCTACACAAATCTCCTAGGAACAAATACACCCAAAATGCATTGTTTCCTAAGCCACCACACTCCAGGGGGAAAAAATAAAATAAACGTAAAATACAGATCATGGCTACACTCAAATCCAATTACTCTAATGTCGGAATACAGCCAAGGGCATCATAAAAATTAGTGATAATAAGAGCCACCACTTTGATGACTTCATAAAGATTAACAGCTATGACTTGTCCTCATCAATCTCAAAACTTTTACCATTAGACTTGTTACTAAAATGTTACAGTATAGTATCCAACCACTGCATGACCAATTCCAGCAGCACAGTGAAGGATGAAATGCAGTACAGCAATTCAGCAATGGAAAAATTAAGTCAAGTTTACACAAAAATATGACATTAGGACCAGCTTTGACATGCACCCAAAACAGGCAGTAGATCGGTGGAGCACATGCTCCATGCACCAGTTTGTGCTGGCCTGAAGTCTGAGCCACATGCAGCATTGGGTCTCATTTGGTCCCTAAGCTCTGGAATTCCCTCCCGAAACCTCTCCTCCTCTCTACCTCTTCTTTCTTTAAGGCACTTGTTAAAATCGACTTTTTTGACCAAGCTTTTGGTCATCAGCCCTTATATCTCCTTCTATGGCTCAATGTCATACTTTGTTTTATAATGCTTCTATGAAGTGACTTGGATATTTTATTAAAGGCACTATATAAATACAAGTTGATAATGTTGTTGTTGGAAGCGGTCAGCTGCCGATGCCCAACAGGCAGCTTACCAGTTAGGAACTGACAAATTCTTGACAGCTCCAAAGCTGAGCCAGCTCACAGGTCGGTCCCTAGGGGAAAGGAGATGAAGCAAAGGTGGCAAGCTTGAGCTGACAGTGGCCTGCTGTATTTTTTTGTGGAGGCAGGAAAAGCTTAAGTATAAGTGAAAAATTTTGTGACCATTTTTGAATGGCCTTTAGCAGTCCCTTTAAGGATAGTTGGTTAGGTTACTCAATTTGAGGGTACAAATAGGTGAAGCTTCATTTGTACCCGAGTTCTGCATCATGGCGTGTCCTCCATTTGCATAGTAAACTACCTTTAAGAGTATTTTAGGCAGGCAGACTGTTCATCTAATTACAGGTCTATCTAAATATGTCCAGTGGATGTGTAAGGCTCTATATAATGGCAAGTTTGTATTTTCTTATTCCAAACAGAACAATTTAATAAAAGCTTGAAACTCAAGGTTCTTTAGAAGCAATCAACTCTGCCCACAACACTAACCACCACCACCATCTCTTGATTTCTTCTAGGTTTTTCTGCACTACCTCTGGCTGAAATGGCAAGGAGATGGCCAATCTCAACCCAGCCATAAAAGGTGTATGGAATGACCCAAACCAGTTCCCCCTCAGATTCTCTATTTTAAAGAAAGGTTTCCAGACTTTTGTCAGGTGTCCCTCTGTAACTGGGAGTTCATCATTTGGAGAAAAAGATTCCACACTCAACCAATTCATAGTCCGGAACCCTGGAGGTAAGATTTACAACAATGAGTTAGTCAAATTTTCTATTCATCATTTTACAAATGTTTACATTTAATCTGTATTACTACATAATTAGACACTATAAATTTTGTGGGGAGGGAGAACTCGAAGATCCCCGAAATTAAACAGCAGTATCACGATCACAATAACCACTGCACTCAAAGCTTAACAATCTAATTGTTGCAAAATATAAAAATACACTTGGAATTATAATCAGAAAATTCAGTATTGCTCATCATTCTTGAAAAAATATGGAAATAATCATTTCATTTATTCGCAATTGGTCAGTTCAAGGGTATGAAGCCAACATCATCCCCTGCAGAGAATAATAATCCAGCCCAGCCTTTTATAAAGGTTGGTCAGCACCCTCTACTGGAGAGGGGGCACTGCACAGCTCACAAGTATAAAGGAAAATGTTACATCATGTAATCCCTTGCACTTCAAAATGAAAAAAGACCAGGCAGTCTACAAGAACCAGCTGGACAACCACCAACCACATGCTGCCAGAAGCTCTGAATTATAATTTGAATGAAGTGCACTCTGTTTTTACATATTTTTACTTGCTGGTTACTTGTTGATGGTGTAAAAATTAGTCTAATATATCATCTTGGTTGAGGCCATTTTTTTGCCTGAATAATATTTCTAAAAATAAAACAAAAATCTGTTATTTGAATTGATGCGCTTTTTCTTAAATTCTCTCAATGCTAAAGTAATTGAATTTCCTTGGAATTATTTTTCTTAGTTCAAGTCAAACTGTGCAAGCTGGCTATTTGCACTATTGCATTGTGCTGTGTACATATATAGACTTTCTTTTGATTAGCGAGTTGATTCAATAAATAGCTGAGCTTTACAGATCAGAAACGGAATGATGTTTGAGCCCATATAGTGGCTGATCTAAGTTGGAGTGGTGGTAACAGTGCTACAATTAACTTCATCATCCTACTGAGGAAGTAACAAAATAAATGGCCAAGGTTCCCACCGCTGATCACTATTTAATGAAGGACAATGAGATGATCTAAATAAGCCACTCTGCCCAGGTCAATGTTCTGATGCTACTCATCACACGCCAAGTCTTACATGCAAGTAATAGTTACTTGGCAAAAGTAACAGAAGCCAAGTGACACCTGTGGTAATATACCCCAGCCAGGAATTACACTTATTTTAATAAACTTTTTCTTCTACTCTTTTTCTGGCTACCTTTCTAACTCTAGAGCTCTATACCTCTTAAAACATGTGGTTTACAGCCTGCTTAACAGACATGGACTCATTGACAACTTTTGTTTGTAGCTGTAGTAATCTTTGGTTGTTTCAAAATAACCATAAACTATAAAATTATCTTCAACTCAATTGGCAGCATTCATTTAACTATAATTAAGAAAATTAGTGTCATTAGCTGAGCACTGATTCCCATACCTGCTACACAATAGCAGCATTTCAATGATTTGATTTAAGTAATGTAGTTTTTATCAATCGAAGAGAACATAGCTGAGGTTTTATATTTTAGCTTATCCAACAAACTATAGTGGCTGCGACTTGCTGAATTGGGCTTGGGCTGATAAGTGGCAAGTAACATTTGTGCCACACAAGTGCCAAGCAATGACCATCTCCAACAAGAGAGAATCTAACCATCCCCCCTTGACAGTCAATGGCATTACGATCACTGAATGCCCCACTATCAACATCCTGGGTTTCCCATTGACCAGAAACTGAACTACAGTAGCCACATAAATACAGTGGCTACAACAGCAGGTCAGAGGCTAGGAATCCTGCAGTGAGTAACTCACCTCCAGACCTCCCAAAGCCTGTCCACCATCCACAAGGCACAAGTCAGGAGTGTGACGGAATACTCTCCACTTGCTTGGATGGGTGCAGCTCCAACAACACTCAAGAAGCTCGACACCATCCAGGACAAAGCAGCCCGCTTGAGTGGCACCCCATCCACAAACATTCACTCCCTCCACCACTGACCACAGTGGCAGCAGTGTGTACCATCTACAAGATGCACTGCAGCAACGCACCAAGGCTCCTTAGACAGCACCTTCCAAACCCGCGACCTCTACCACCTAGAAGGACGGGAAGCAAATGCATGGGAGCACCACCACCTGCAAGTTCCCCTCCAAGCCACACACCATCCTGACTTGGAACTATATCGCCGTTCGCTGTGGCTGGGTCAAAATCCTGGAACTCCCTTCCTAACAGCACTGTGGGTGTACTTATCCTACATGGACTGCAGCAGTTCAAGAAGGCAGTTCACCACCACCTTCTCAAGGGCAATTAGGGATGGGCACTAAATGCAGGCCTAGCCAATGACACCCACATCCATAAACGAAATTTTAAAAATTGTTTTTTAATCTTAAGACTATACTTGCGCTGAGAGGAATAAGAAGCCCAAGAAATTGTCAGATGGAGCTAAATTTTTCTCAAGTAGCTGATTATCATCTAGGTCTGCTTAGCTTTAGCTATATGCTAACTCCATCCAAGCCCAAAAGTATTCCACTCTCTTCACCATTCTAAATAGGATGTTTTGAAACAAGAGCAGCTGACCCATCCAGCAGATGAAGAAAGGCAGAATTTTGTTGTAGTGTAATAAATAAATATATCAGGCAGTACTGAAACTCCAATCCATGACAACAGTCATGTAAAGCATATATCCTAACCAATGCACTGCTTTTTTTGCTGTCAGTCTATGTATTTATCATTTTGCTACCTCAATTATTAACAGCAAACTTTTAAAAGTGTTGACACATGATCATGTTGACACTATATTATCCAATTAATCTGTGATATACTAATAACTCAGTTCATATCACAGAGAACACAAAGTAATATTAGCAGCAGAAAAAGGTGTAATTTCAAGGTTTTCAACTTTTTGAATAGTGGGATGCAAACATCAATTCTCACTAGCAGCTGTTACCAGAGTAGTTTCAGTTGTAGATGCATGTTAAGTGAGTTATTTAACTATCTTCAAAAATCAGTCATTTTGAAATGCAACAATTTCTTCTGCATACCATTTATGTTCAGTATCATTTGAAATTTTACAACCAAGTGAAATGCAGGTGAGGAAACAGACTGGGGCTTGCTGCAACTTTGGTAGATATAACACAATCTTCTTTATACCGGAGGAACCTTTACAAACTGAACTGTGCAAAATAAAAAAGCCTCCTGCAGATTTTTGATACCTTGTGTGATGAAGTTACAGCCAAGCATTAATTCTGCATGCCATTTTTGCACCAATACATTAGACCTTCGTGATTGTTTCTATAAATGCAAGTTTTTCTTCTATCCATGTATAACATAACTGATGTTTTCCAAGTTTTAAAAACACATTACAAAATTAAATTATCAGCCATATTTACCTATTTGAATTGCAACCATATTGAGTATTTCTGTCAAGTGAGTAAAAAATGTGAACTCAGAAATGTTTTGAAATGAAGGCATGAAATTCATCTGATCCTCCTATTCCTTTCCATACAATACTGGTCAGGCTACTGACCTCATGTAGCCAGGAGGTCAATAGACCTGCTTCTATAGTTATTGGAGTCACACAACTGTTTGTATGATTTCAAAGTGTCAGCCTTGGCTTAGCGGTACTGCTCTCACCTCTGAGCCAGAAGGTTGTGGATTCAAACACCACTCCAGAGACCTGAACACACGATCTACGCTGACCATACAATACAAAGGAAGTGATGTACTTTGAGAGGTGCTGTCTGCTGGATAAATTGTTAGACTAAGGTCCCATCGATCCTCTCAGGTGGATGTAAAAGATCCTATGGCACGATTCAAAAAAGAACAGGGCAGTTCTCTCAGTGTCCTGGCCAATATTTAACCCTCATCAACATAACTAAAACCAGTTTAATTGGTCATTTATCTTCATTTTTGTTTGTGGGACCTCACTGTGCACAAATTGACCATCAACAATGCCAACACTTTATGAATAGTTAATTGACTGTGACATGTCCCAAGGTCATCAAATAAGAGAGTCTTTTTCCTTTCTCTTCATGAGATCACTAGTACAACTCATTCATGGTTGGTGAGCAACATTTTCTTCTCATGAACATTCACTCATCAGGAAATTACAGTGTAGTTAATAACCTAATTTTTAAATACATGTCAAATTTTAAACTGATTTATATTGTGATTACCTTTAACTTGCATTACTTCTACAATTTATTAAAGTATTGCAAATCCTGCAACACATTCTACAGAAGGCAATTACAATTTGCACTATAAATAAGGTGGAATGTCTAAGGAGGACACAAAAAAAAACACTGACTTAATGGGAATTTCACTGCTAAAGCTGTAATAGTTAAGACGATTGAATAAAAACTAGTGTGGATGGAAAAAGATTTTGGAAAAGCAAAGTAAGCAGCAGCCTGCAATCCCATGTGGTGAAAGAACACGTCCCCTCCCCCAATCCACTCCACTGAGTTGCTGATCTCAGCTTTGCTGAGGTAGGATGGTGATGAATCGAGCCCAGGTGCCTCCCTGAGGAGGATAGGGAGGGGAGGGGTTGCTGGGGGAGGAATAATCAGAGCAAGCGTCTTTGCCAGATTAGTGTTGTGTATCTCCAGGTGCGCAGCTGAAGAGCCATACTGACAGTCACCCATTCTTCTGACCGCAGGAAGTACAAAGCCAAATGAGAACTGGAGGAAAACAACAATGAATAGGCTTTATTATTGTATTAAAAAATTCCAAAGTAGTTTCAATTCAACTCTTTACCCTGAAGGAGCACGAAGCAGCAATCTGTGGAAACATTTTGCAAATATTTCATCACACCACAGGTTTAAATTTAAGTAACTAGGCCACTTTATAATAGAAACACTGGTTTTCATCACTATTCATTTTAACATGTTGGATGACAAACTATAATACTGAACATTAAAATATGGAATGATCAAATAAACAATTATATTATTTTTCAAATTAAAATGCTCAATAATTCAGCACATTTCAAGAATATATGCAAGGCTAAATTTACCAGCCCTGCACTCTCAGCACCGAGCCACGCTGGAGGGAATGGGTTGAAAATAGGGCTACAATGCAATAATGCCAAATCTCTCACCCAGGCTCTTCCAAGCATGGTTCCCCAGTGGAAGCACAGGATCAATGAAGTTACATCATATATCTTTCCCATTAGCTTTATGACACTGCATAATGAAACTCTACCATGCTGTTTCATAATAATAGGATGCAGGTTTGTATTCATAATCCTCCACATGTAGAACTCTTAACTTCGGCCATGGCAATATATGAAGGCATGGAGTGCAACTCAGATATTTCTCCAAATTCCTGGGAGAGAAGACAAAACACCCACCACACAGAGGAAAAGTCAACCTGGATCATTTTCATGCACATCCTAACAGCTGCCCACCCTCTCAGCTTGGAATGTTTAGCAGACATCCAGGAAAGGGGATATTCTGTTAAAAGGCATTCAAAAATGTCATGAATTATTCTACACTAAATGGTAATATTGCTCTGCAACATCATCAGATAGCTGATGTGGGAAATGGAAAACTGTTTAATGGTACATTAGGGAGTGTTCTTAAGGCTGGGGCCAAGGTTCACTGTTAGGGCCAAGTACTTCACATCAAACGGTGGTATACTTGATTTGGGGGTGTTTGAATGAAAATGGCAAATACAATGGCAAAATGGAATGTGTTCATTCCATAGCACTAACATCAATCAGCTTGATGGGCAGAAAATTTACAGAATTTTTTTTTAAAGATCAGGCACATGCACGTCCACTTCAGTTTATGTAATTTTGACAAATGGCAGTGATTTTCAGATATTGATTCCAAATTCTATTTGCAGCGTAGCCTGTAATAACCCAGCACAGAAAGACATTTGTTGCATTCAATTGAAAAGAAATTGGATTTTTTTTGTATTTTTATAATTAGTAAAAGACAGGCTCATGTCAACCATCAATGCCTCAACATTTCTCAAAGCTCTGGGTGCACAATACAACAACAAAAATAATTTGCACTTAAATAGCACATTTAACACAAATAACATTCCAAGATGCTTCACAGATAGGCACCAAACCAGAGAAGGAGAGTAGAAGAGGTGATTAAAAGCTTGGTGGAGGAAGTGGGTTTGGAGAAGGGAAGGTTAGCAGAAATGTTAAAGAAGGGAAGGCTAGACAGTAGGACCCAGGTGATGAAGGTCTATCATCGATGGTGGGAAAAGGGAGGCAAGAGATGCAAAAGGCCAGAGTCAGAGGAATGCAAAGTTCAAAGAGTGGAGAGAGTAACATAGGGCTGGAGAAAATTACAGAGATAAGATGGGTGCCCTGGAAGGATTTAATGATGATGGATTTTAAAATTTAGGTGTTGGAGCTCCAGAGCCAGTGTAGATCAATGAGGATTGACATAATAGGTGATCAAGACAGGACACATCAACCTTGTGACGTAACTGGAAAAAAGGAGGCATTACTGAAAATTAGTTACTTTTTACTTTCTTTGCAGCATCATTCAGCACTTGGAAAATTAGAATTCGGAAGAGGAGAAACCAATAGCTCTGTGAGAAAGATTTCATAGCAAATTACTGACTGACACACTGAAGAAGGATTATGTAGGTTCACTAATATTGTGTGTGAATTTAAATAAATTCTTAATTAGCACATTCCTTTTGATGTTGTGGAATGTTTTGAAGCAAAACTAAGCTACAACAGGTAGCTCAGTTCTCACAAAGTCTCACTGAATGGAGAGATGATGAGCAACTGTGGAAACACAGAAACATGCTAGTGGACTGGAGTGGAGGAGAGGTACATGGGTACAAGTGAACATTTCGTGAGCTCATACCAAGCACATAGGTAAATCTTGGGCTAAATTTGCCATGGGATTTATATGGTCAAAACTATTTTTTTTCTTGTCCACTCCATGGAGCAGGGGTTAAATAAATTTGGGTGGGTCAAATTTTTCTGCATAACTTATATTGGCAGTTTTTGATGTCTAGAGGGGAAAAAAGAATACCTTGCAAAGGTATTGAATGAACGGCTGGACATGAGTTGGCAGTTACGGGAATTCAAGTTCCTTTAATATGAATGTGTTCTTTTACACACCCCACACTCAGTCCCCCAGCCATCACTGTAATTGTATTTTTGTGCCAGATGACAGCAGAAGTAGTAACATCTCATATAGGATTTGTCCATGAATGCAGTGACGAAATCCAAACCAGTCAACAAATACCATCGTTTAGTACGCAGAGTAAATAAATCCTTAATTGAAGACATACTAGATATTCTGCCTAACATTTTTAAAATGCATTCCTCATAAATAAATATTCCCTAGCAGTACATTTTTTGCAGCTAACAGGTTACATAGTTTGCAGAAGCTGACCACAGGAGGTAACGACACTTATTTGAGAGATCTATGCTCCATATTAGTGCCCATGTACAACCATTACACAAACAAAAAAATGTTCAACTAGTTCAGCTGCAAATTAATTAAAATGAATGAGACATCTTATATATGTATATATTTCTATCAATTAAATAACTCAATTCAAACTGGATACAAGTAAAAAGGCAAAATGCTACAATAGCATTAAAAACACAGTGGGCAAGCTGCTACCAAAACACTTGCACATGTAACTTCTGAGCTCTTCCAAAGGTACACTTTGACAATCCATGCTGCATGATCAACTGTGTGACAGCCTGTCAATTTAAATGTTATGGATGACTAACATAGCAATCCTCAATTCTCTACCAGAGGTTTACCATTTTTAAGCTAGAATGTGTTCCTTTCATTTAAGGGAACTTGGGAATCAACTATAACATGAAAACTATTTTCTTTTCAAAACAGACATTCATAACTGACAGCATAGTGATAGACTTTCCAGAATATTAACCCCTGGACAACAGAGTGGGCAGAAAAAAATAGTTTTGACCATATAAATCCCATGGCAAATTTAGCCCAAGATTTACCTGAGTGCTTGGTGTCAGCTCAAGAAATGTCCACTCTCTTCTCCACTCTACTACCACATCTCTGTGTTTCCACAGTTGCTCATCATTCAATGAGACTTTGTGAGAACTGAGCTAATGGTCGTAGCTTAGTTTTGCTTCAAAACATTCCACAACATCAAAAAGAATGTACTAATTAAGAAATTTAAATTCTACACACTGCTGAAAGCTGACACAGAAATATGTTGAGGAGCGAGCATGGGAGAGTCACAAGTGTCTTTTTTAAAGTACATAATTATTCCAAAAAAATGTAGTGCCTACAACACCAACTATGGCATTTAATTTTTTGCTGCATTTGTAAATATATCAGTTCAGATCAATACAAATAAATATTGTACAACTCTTCACTTTACTAGGATTGTCATTTTTAATCTTCCTTTTGGAAAAACACTTTTGGCGCATCACTTTTGTTTACAGGTGTCTCTTGCAAGCTAGTAAAACAAAAATGCTCACAACTACATAAAAAAAATAAAAGTAATGTTTCTGGCCTGAAATATTGCAAGGGAATTCTACCACTACTTTCAGGGTGCAATATTTGCTGAAAATATCTTCACCATAGCATTAATCAAATTCTCCACCCACTGGGCAGCCATATGGTAAAACAGCATGTGAATGCAAGAGAATCGTGCAAACTTGCTGATCTTCTGTAACTGGGTGCAATTAATTATGAGGTGCTGCATTCATCTCCCGCATTTTATCCTTCTGATAAAAAGTATTTATCATAGCACCTTTACAATAGAAGGCAATCAAAGTGCAATTGATAAATGACCTAATCAAAAAAATTTGCGCTTCACAAAATTATTGTAGGAAATTTGTAGGGGAAAAATGTCAAGTACCGAATTTCAAAATTAAATGAAAATAGATTTTTCTTTTATCTCTGAATGATTGGTTTAATAAAAACACAGAAAAGGGCTAAACATGTACTACAGAAAATGTGTGATCTGAGTTTGATCTGTCTCCAGGCTAAAGCAGGTGGACTTTTTGTATAATAATTCAACAAGACGGGGCCTGTCTAAATAAAACTTAAATCAGCCACCAAAAGATTTTTAACGAGGATACAACGCCCTAAGATCATTAATCAATATGTTCAATTTTATTTGTAATAATTTATCATGACATGATATTAATGGTTTACTGCAGACTTCAGCACTAGGATTAATGTAAATGAGCAGTCACAATTAACTTTACTGCTGCCCTTTTGGAGGAAGAGGCATAAGATTACAAATGACAAGTGTTTGTCAATTATCTAATAAAAGAAAGCTGTTATTATAATTCTGTTGTGATTAGTATTCCTCGATGAATTACCATACTAAAGTGTACATGAGCAAAATCTTTAAAGTTTTGTCATTTTATTGTAGATACAACATGTCAGACTACAACTGGCTGTTAGTTTTATTGAGATTACCAAGCCATTCAAAATTTTGGCTGCGAAAACCACCACTAAAATCGAATGTTTTTGACATCAGTAGCCCTTAGAAAATGAACAGCAATTAAGAAGTTATGATTTCCTGAAATAATCATCTCATAATTGGCAACTCGCCAAGGCTTCTTCGGCAGCACCTCCCAAATCCGCAACCTCCACCACCTGCAAAGACAAGGGCAGCAGGCACAGCAGAACACCACTACCAAGCTCCCCTCCAAGTTTCATACCATCCTGACTTAGAAATATAAATCCATTCTTTCATCATCACTGCATCAAAATCCTGGAACTTCCTACCTAACAGCACTGGAAGTAGCTTCACCACATGGACTGCAACAGTTCAAGAAGGCAGCTCACCATCACCTTCTCAAGGGCAATTAGGGATGGGCAATAAATACTGGCCTCACCAGTGATACCCACATTCCATGAAGCAAATGAGAATAACTTTGACAAAAAGCTGCATTATTTCCCTGCTTAATGGGGAAGGTCACCATCTCAAAGTGCTTCCTTGTGTAACAGAATTAGTGAAATAAATTAAACACAAATCAGATCAAATGCAGGAAATAAAAAAATGCAGAGTACCAAGAAAAACAACATTTGTATTACAGCTAACATAACAACATTCTGGAGGGGTACAAGGGGAATCCAAATCAAACAGGTGATTAACTCATGCAGCAACACTCTATAGCAATACAATGCTGACCCAATGCCCCGTTAATTAGACCTTTTCCCTCACCTTTCAGCTCAAAAATGTTTTACCTTGTAAACAAGTATAAGTTGCTGATGGTGTGGAGGGGCCAGCGAGGCATCTGGGACTTTGGTGAACGATGGCACCAAACGTTTATTTCCTTAACCAATGAATTTTAAGGATTAAGAAACAGGAATGTCGGAGAAGAAAATAGGATGAATTAGAGTCAAATCAGGTACAGAAAGAGAAATGAGAGGAAAAGACATTGTATTGAGAGAGAGAGACATGAAAAGGAAAAGTATAATAAATTTTTTTTAAATTGCAATATTTCTAACAACAGTTTATTACTTGTAGGAATGAGACTCCACAATTTAAGCAGTTTCCTTTCTATGCCAGAGAGGTTGATTGGCATGGCAAGAACATGAAACATAAAAAGGTACTTGTGCTGTTAACTAGCAACCATAACTTACTGCGGCAAGTTTATTTGACAATTAATGAGCAAATGCAGCAATTGCACAAAACGAAAGGTGAGGTTGAGGGCAAGTTGCAGTTTCCGTGAGGGTAATGACTGAGCAACAAAAATTGTCCAGCATCCTATGGCGACACACAGCTCTTGGGATATCTTTTCCTTGTCACAAGCTGCTGTATAATTTACACATTCATAACGCTATGCTATTAAACTCACTATTACTTTGGCAGCAAAATCTAGGCAAATAAATCCCCGTGAGTTCTTCTCTTTTGACTTTGTAAGAAATTCCTTTGCATCACTGAAAGTGAGAATAGATATTTGGAAGACCGAAGCCATTGTCTTCACTCCCTGCCAAAAACTCCATTCCCTGACTGCAATTGCTCTCTCTGGCAACTGCTTGAAGCTGAAATAGACCATTTGCAACCTTGCAGTCCTATGAGCATCCAACCAAATATCTGCTCCAGCACCTACTTCCATCTCCATAACACCACTTGATTCTGTTACCTTTAGACTTCCAATGAGCTCCTTGCTGGCCTCCTATCTCCCACATAAACTTGAGCTCATCTAGCACAATATGATCCATCACCCATGTCCTTGTCAAGATCCACGTGGTCCTCACTACAACACATTTTTTCATATGGAGATGGTTATCTTTATAATAAGTACTCCAATCTCTACTAACCTAAATGCAGGTAGAATCAATTTCATCCCATGCAGCGAAAACATAAGAACATAATAGGTGCAAGGGTAGACCTTACAACCCCTCGAGACTCAATACAACCATGGCTAATCTCCTGCCTCAACTCCACTTTCCTGCCAGCTTCCCATATCCCTTGATTCCCTGAGAGACCAAAAATCTATCTCAGCCTTAAATATACTCAATGATGGAGCATCGACAGCCCTCTGGAGTAGACAATTCCGAAGATTCACAACCCTTTGAGTGAAGAAGTTTCTTCTCACCTCAGTCCTAAGTGATCGACCCCCTTATCCTGAGACTGTGCCTCCATGTTCTAGATTCCCCAGCCAGGGAAAATAACCTCTCAGTGTCTATCCTGTCAAGCCCCTTTGGAATCTTGTATGTTTCAATGAGATCACCTCTCATCCTTCTAAACTCCAAAGAATCTACAACCCAATTTACTCAGCCTATCATAGGACAACCATCTCACCCCAGGAGCCAATCTAGAGAACATTTTCTGTACTATATCTAATGTGAGTATATCTTTCCTTAAATATGGAGACCAAAACTGCACAGAGTACTTCAGGTGTGGTCTCACCAAAGCCCTGTACAATTGTAGCAAGACTTCCTTATTCTTGTACTCCAATCCTCTTGCAATAAAGGCCAACATGACATTTGCCTTCCTAACTGCTCGCTGCCCCTGCATGCTAACTGTGTTCCATTTATGAGGACATCCAAGTCTCTCTGAACATCAACATTTACAAATTTCAGCTTTTAAAAAATATTCTGCTTTTCTGTTCTTACTATCAAGGTGAATTACTTCACACTTCCCCACATTATACACCATCTTCCACCTTGTTGCCAATTCACTTAACCTGTCCAAATCTCTTTGCAGCCTCTTTGTGTCCTCCTCACAGCTTACATTCCCACCTAGCTTTGTAACATCAGCTAACGTAGATAAATTATTCCCAGTCTCTTCATGAGTCATTAATATAGATTGTAAACAGCTGTGGCACCAGGACTGATCCTTGCGGCACTTCACTGGTTACAGCCTGACATCTTGAAAATGCCCCGTTTATCCCTGCTTCCTGTCTGTGAACCAATCCTCTACCCATGCTAATATATTACCCCCAATTCCATGTACCCTTACCTTACATATTAGCCTTTTGTGTAGCACCTTATCGAATGCCTTTGGGAAGTCCAAGTATACCAAATCTATTGGTTCCCCTACTAGTTACAGAAAGGGAGAGCACATGAAATGGAAGAAAGGCTTAGATTCCCATTCACGCTTCACTCCTGTGATCACTAATCTACCTTGTCTCCTAGTCCACCAACATCTTGATTTTAAAATTCTTACCCACATGTTCAAATCTCTCTATTGCCTCAACCCTCCTCATCTATGTAACCTCCTCCAGCCCATCAACCCTGAGAGAACTCTGGCCTCTTGTGCATTCCCACTTCTTTCACATGATCATTGGCAGCCATTTAGGTCCCAAGCTCTGGAATTCTCTTCCTAAATCACTCCATCTCTCTCTCTCCTCTTTTAAGATACTCCTTAAAATCTATCTCTGACAAAGCTTTCAGTCACCTGCCCCAATATCCCCTTCTTTGACTCAGAATTTTTATATGATAACACCCTTGGGAAGCCTCTTGAACATTTTATTACATTAGCCCAACCTATTAACAGAAATAAAATGTTTTTGGTTCCTTTCATAGTATGAGTGTCACTTATTCAAGAACAGTAACCGCATTTCAAAAGTAACTCAGATTCAGGCAGGATGTAAGAAAGCTATCCTTCACTGAGAGGGTGATCGTTTATTTGGAATAGATAACCAATTGAAACTGTTGGGGCAAGAGACTTAGACCTCTTCCAGGCCAATCTGACAAGTATCTTGTAGGCAACCTTGTAGGTCAGTTACAACTGCTGCAATAACAGAAGATGAGCTAGAGAACCTGTGGTCCTTTCCAGCCTTGAGATTTTCTATATTTCTCTTGGGTGTGGCTCTCTGAGATGTGCAAGTTCTTTCTTTCTTATGACATGTTCATATTGTTGTTCCAGGTCCTAGTTTTGCTCATGGGCAAGCAGCAGTATATTAAGTAAATTTTTTGCCCACGTTGGCCTATTGTATGTAACTGAACGTCACGACACATCAAAATTTATTGTATGTGAAATAACCATTACGAAATACGGAAATGATGCGTTGCCTAATCGACAAAGTACTAAAATACTTATCTAAAACATCTGAACAATGGTTGTTATAACGGAAGAAATTATCTTAAAATAGCAGGAATAGAATTCATAGGGTTTTGTTTAAACCCAGTTAGTAATGATTATATTAAGCTTCAGTTACAATTTGTATTAATTTGTACCTCTTTCCCTTGAACCTCTAACAGCAAAACACCACACATGGAAAATATTGTTAACTGAACAAACCAAGGAACTGGAATTTAGGTTTTGTACTCTTCTACAAAGCAGTTTGTTCAGTCTTTATTGCAGCCTCATCAATTTCTATATAATTAAAAGCCCTGCATCAAGTGCACATCCATTGTGGCATGCCTTTCAACAGCATTAAAACACAGCAGGACAGAAATTAATGACTGGCTACAATGAGTTAACTGTTAAATTACCATCAATATCTGACTGTGTAAACATGAAATAAACAAAGGCAATTTAATTCAGTTAATAACAACCAATTAGAAGCAAGCAAAGTGCTCAATTTATTTTTCAAAAGCTGCCAATTCCAAATTGGCAAGTAGCAGAAACTGACCAATCATAACTGTTAAAATCATTCTTTGGGTTTACGTTCCATTCCGAGACTTGGGCACATCTTCTAGGCAGACACTCCATTGCAGTATTGAAGGAGTGTTGCCCCATTTTTCTATTCGAGGGTTCAAGTGCATGTAAAAGATCACATTAGCACAATTTGAAGAGCAAGGGAGTTGTCCAAGTGTCCTTGCCAACATTCTTCTCACAACACCAGCAAAAACAAATGGACTGGTCACTGAATCACTGTTGGTTGGATCTTGCTGTGTGTAAATGGCTGCATTCCAAAAGTAATTAATTGAATATGAAGCACTCTAGGAGTGAGTGAACAGATTAAATAAGGGGCTACATAAATATAAGTCTTTCTTTCAAAAATAAATTGTGTGAAGTTGGTTTGAACTACCAATTGAGAGGAACTTTGGGTGATGTGCCTCTGTACCAATGAAACAGAGGAGCTACACGACACAGAATACTTAAATGGAAGTGCCTTCTTCTTATGTGAAGCATGCACATATTATCAAAATATTTATGCACTATGAGAGGGAAACAGATTCACTTATTTATATACCATCAATGGATAAGGAAAACATCATTGATTTTTGTTTTGCTGGAAGCTAATCAAAAAATTTCACTGTTTCTGAACCCACCTCTTGCTAACTTCTATCCAAATCCTTTAGGCAGCCATCTGCAACCCTGCTGCACCTCAGCCATCTGTTCCTTGCAACAACAGCATCTTCGACTCACCATAAACAATAACACAGTAGATTTGTTCTTATGGTGAATTGTTTAAAAATTTCAAATGAGATTTTTGTTCATCATGATACATCTTATTTGCAAAAACAAAATATACAGCTTTTATTGTTGCATAAAAATGTTTGACCAACGTTTATAATTATAGAAAGTTATATCTATTTAAACATATGTTTTATTTTTGTCTCTTACAATACTATAATTACAGATTGCGAATATACATCAGAATTATAGAACTTTCACTGACAGGCAGCCCCTTCTTCCCCATTCTCCCACACTGTTATAGCTCTCAACAGAGCTACACAGAACTGCTGACAGCTTCAAACACTAGCAAGAATATTACTTGGCAGAGTGCTACCCAAGTGGCAGAGGCAACACTGTAATTTTGTCTGTCATCTTAGATTATGCAGGATATTAGTTCAATGTCCACGCACACACTTTTAATAGACTGTACTCCCACTTATTGCCTGCAAATGACAAGATAAATAGGCAGATAACACAAAACAATGAAGTAAGCCACAATGAGGCCACTGCTGAACAAGAAAGACAGCTTGTTGTGGGAGGAATGTAGGGAAACCAGTCTCAAAATTCATTAATTTAGTAAATTAGTTACTTGATTTTTTTCCACTTAAGACCTGCTAAGAATCATCATAAGCGTGCTTATGAGTCTCTAAAAATAAACAACCGGTGCAGTGAGGACATAGCAAATGCAAGCAGGGTTATTAGGGAGCATAGCTAGGACGATGCAATGCAAAGAAAAAGCAACAAACTGCCCATGTATAATAACCTGGGTTAGGCCCATCTAGAATAGAGTATCCAGTTCTGGGCCCCTCACTTAGTAGGAGATCATAAGACCCACAGGGGAAGGGCCACCAGATTAATACCTAATCCAAGAAACCTTAGCTATCACAATAGACTCAAGGCTGTGGCTCTAAAAGGATAGTCTTCGCGGAGACTTGACTATAGTAGTTATGATGTTGAAGTACACCTGGGCAGAATATAAATTAGGGAGCACAAGGGGACATACATACAAACTGTGTAAGCATAGAACTGGATTAGATGTGGTTATGATTCTGTAGTTTTTTTGGGAAGAATGCGATGTGCCTTTAAGGCTGAAAAGGAGCCGCACTGCTTTAAGAACCAGCAAGCCTCAGGAGTTAGAGAAAGTGCATTTTGGTTGCTGTTGGATACAACCATACGGAGAAGAAACTAACCAGCTTCAAAGAATGCATCCTGGTTACCCGGCAACAGCCATTCAGAGACCAAGGACTGGGTATACAGTGTTGCAATTATCTTTTGAACCGGCTTTTTAGTTGAGACAGACTGTTCTGAGGAAACAGACAGACAGCTGTGTGTTAGTACATGAAAGGAGTGCTCTCAGACCATTTAAACTGAAAGAAGAAAATTTAGTTTGTTTATTTATTATTCTCTCTTAAAATTCTAAAAAGTCAAGCCAAAACAGAGATCCCTGATAATTTAAACTGAAGGAAGGGAAGTTAGACTGTGACAATCTTTAATCCCTCAAAAATTCTAAAGCCAAAATGATTCATTAAAAGGTATTTGCAAGTTGTTAATTGTTGAAATTCATAGTTGGAGAAGGTGCAACTATTTCGACTTCTGAATTAGACTATGGGCTGTTCTCCTGTTGAAGAACCTTTTTTTCCCCCCATCAGACGGCTGTGAGGACTTCAAGCAACCTTAGACTGTTTCACATCCGGCAGGAGCATAAATCTGCAAGGACTCTAATTTTTTCTATATTTAAATGTTGTTTATATCTGAGCAGTGTTTAAGAATTTCGTTTTCCTAATTAAACAGTTAATTTGTTGATTTAAAGACACCTGGTTTGGTTAGCCTCATTCGGGGTTAACAGATGGGGCAATTTGCTGGGTCTTTCTTTAATTTGGAAAGTTTAAAATTATATGTTAGGCAATCTGTGGAGGGATGGGATTGAATTAACAGTGCGTTTCTCCCACCACAATCAGAATCGTATATTTTGATTGGGGGCTTTGACTGGAGCGGTTGGTCAGAACAATGTTAAGAAGTTTTGCTTTTCCCAGAAGATCACAGAACTCTGGAATAGGCTGCCAGCTCAAGCAATTGGTGCAGATTCACTGCAAATGTTCAAAAGGGAGCTGAAAAGCTCTTGGAGAAGGTTATATAGCTGCATAAAAAAGGTTATGGGATGTTAGGTAATGTACCTCTTGCTCATTGTTGCCTTTGGAAACTTGTTTTTGATTACCTTTGGAGGATAGGAAAGAATTGTCCAAAATTCTTTTTCCTTCAAATTGTGCTGCAGGTTTTTTTTTTAACAACATTACAGCGCAGTATAGGCCCTTCGGCCCTCGATGTTGCGCCGACCTGTGAAACCATCTGACCTACACTATTCCATTTTCATCCATATGGCTATCCAATGACCACTTAAATGCCCTTAAAGTTGGCGAGTCTACTACTGTTGCAGGCAGGGCGTTCCACGCCCCTACTACTCTCTGAGTAAAGAAACTACCTCTGACATCTGTCCTATATCTATCACCCCTCAACTTAAAGCTATGTCCCCTCGTGTTTGCCATCACCATCCGAGGAAAAAGACACTCACTATCCACCCTATCTAACCCTCTGATTATCTTATATGTCTCTATTAAGTCACCTCTCCTCCTCCTTCTCTCCAATGAAAACAACCTCAAGTCCCTCAGCCTTTCCTCGTAAGACCTTCCCTCCATACCAGGCAACATCCTAGTAAATCTCCTCTGCACCCTTTCCATAGCTTCCACATCCTTCCTATAATGCGGTGACCAGAACTGCACGCAATACTCCAGGTGCGGTCTCACCAGAGTTTTGTACAGCTTTACGTCTGTTTTTTGCCTCTCTCAAGAGATTACATACCTGTTACTAATTGGGGGAGTTTTAAGGGTGATGTTGCTTAGTTGCAAGATGGCTGAATGCTACAGACACAATAGACTCCCTGGTCATTTTCCGTCCATATTTTCATGTTTATATGTTAAAACAACAACGGATTCAGCAAGCTGCAATACCAACCCAAGACATACTCAAAGTTTTTTTAAATTGTTTTAACGATATTGGCTGGTATACTACACTCCCCAAACAGCGGGCTAGTGGTGATAGGGGGGCACCAGTTTATCACAATAGTAAATATCAACATCCAAATAACATGTTACATCATGTGCTTAGGATAACATCTGTCAAATCAGTCAATCACAAAAAAGGTACGGTGGGATACAGTGTACTGTGTTAGAGTTCATTTAAACCATATTTTTTGTTATGGGTTTGTCAAGAAAAACAATATGCCAAATATGGAATATTAATTTATCGGTTGGAAACCTACATTAAACCTTTGATGGAAAAAATCCTGCAGTTAACTTTTTAAAAACTAGCAGCCAAGATGGCCACCGCAATTTGCACCTGAAACACCTTTTCACATTCCAAGGCTCCAACTGGAAACAGAGGTCTGAGGAGCATGGACCCAAAACAATAGTTTGCTCTAAGTGATTGAATTACCTAAGATTGCTTCATTAGCACGACATTCAAGGCAATCCTAACACCTGGACTTTGAACTAGCAAACCCCTCCAAGTGTAAATATTGGCATCCTAGGGCCTGGGGAGACAATTCCGAACCTTGAATCTCATTAGAAGGTTTCACAGAATACACTGAGGCAGTCATGTGACTGTCTGTCCATCTCTGTGAAAGTTGGGAGTTTCCTTGAACAAAGGGAGTCAAGGCAATAACTCCGACTGGGCAGCAGTGAAAGGGTGTGTGCCTCCCTCTCACCAGATAACACCACAAGTTTGAAAACCGTCTACAACTGTGGACCCTCCAAGCCTACAGATTGCTATAGACAGAGACCAAGGGAAGAGAGCCACCTACGAGTCTAACTCCAAGAAATCCCTGAGCCAAGCGGGCCAGCCACCAAGTTCACTTTGACCAGCCAAAGACTTCAAGAATACGACATCAGCCGGAAGACCACTGAATCATCCAACCTCAGACTGTGCATTTAATTTCCATTTATTCTGGACTCTAATCCAAACACAAAATCGACTTTTCACTTTGTAATCTATTTGTGCTTGTGTGAGATTCTCGTGTGAATGTGTGCAGATCGGGTTTAGATTGTAAAGTATAATAAACTCACCTCCTTCTTGTTTAAACTCAAGAAAATCTGTCCGATTGGTTCTTTCACGATCACATTAAAGTTAAAAAATAAACACTCTGAGATGGTAAGCACAACCACTGTTTAAAAAAGGAATAAACCCTATTGCGGTCAAATAAGTGGAAGGGCAAGAGGGAGCCTGTGACCCCCTCCTCACCTGGCTGCAGCAGGTTAAAAAGTGGCAACTATAACACACTGCCTTTGGAAGGACCTACCATCTTGATCACATATGGAATTATTGTGGGGCAGAGGAAGCAGTTTTAATTGGGTAGAACAATCTGTGCTACAATGAAAGATTTTTCTTCACATAGGTTTGGTTCATTAAAAACTGAGCTGCTGGATGGAATCTCACTTGATGCTTCTTCCTGAACTTGCTCATTGGATATTTCTGATAAATTATGTGCAGGATGGCTGTGAACTCACCAAATACTGCATCTGAAATGCTTTAGTGACGATGAAAATATTTTTGTTTCCATACCAGATCCAGTTCACTATTAGAGAAACAGTAACAATATACCTTTAAGGTCTGCCAAATTAAAAAGAAAGGGTCTTTAAGTAAGCATTCAAGTAAAAGCCAATTTGCAGCACATGCACAAAATGTCTCATTCACAAGACCATTGATGCACAAAAATTTATTACTATAGTAGTAAATTTGTGGAGTACAAACGCTGGGATCTGTGAACAAATCTCTCCTAACATGCCAAGTTCTGTAAACAATCCAGAGTCAGATATTATAGCCCAGACTTTGTGATAACAACAACAGTGTGGCTACCAATGCACACCATTATTATTGAGTATATCAGACAGCAACTTCCAAAATTTGCGCAAGTGCAGTTGAATGTGTAAATCCTGCAGTTGCTGTCCAGTTTGCCCTTCTCCTCCACCAGCACCTTGTTGACAGACTTGGCATTGAAATCCATAAAAGGGCGTGAAGTTGCGATATGTACCCACTAGTTACCCATAGAACATGTCAGAAAAGTTAGGGCCGGTGCATTCAGATGTAAGTGAATTTTTAACAGTGTGCTCAGTCTTATTTGCTGTCAAAAAACCTCTCTGGCGCTGAAAATTTAATTTTATGAGTATGGAGTCTCATTCCTTCAGAACTTAATTATTGTTAGAGAAGTTCAAGTTACTTTAACTTTTTCACTCTTTCGCCTCTCTCTCTCAAACCCATCTTCCTTTACCCTGAATTTATTTTCCTTTCTGTACTTGCTCAGTACTTATGAATTGGGTACGAATATTCTAATTTATACTTTCTGGTTTAGACTCCGCATGTCTGAGTGAGGATTTTTCAATTTAATTGGTTGAAGGACCAAGCTGCTGCTTGCTCTGCTCACCTATGCCATCAGGATCAACAGCAAGTTTCCGTTCAAAGACCAGCAAAAAGTCTGTGAGCAGCTGTGAAAGTAATGAACAGTGAGTGCTGCTCCTTCGCTGCTGATTGCAAATGCAGCCCATTACATTTACATAAAATAAAGCATTTGAAGGAACATGACAGTTTCCTGGATCATCGCCATCACTTAGCTTAAGCTTGACATTCCAAGGAACTTAAATGAATAAACACAGATGAAGTTGCAATGAAGCTAAATTAATAGAAGCATATGAAATGCATGAGAAAAGATAGTTAACGCCATCAAGGTTCATCCAATTTAGACAGTGCTATCTCAAGCATCACCACACCCAACCCCGCTCTTCACGCACAGTACCATGGAATCTTTTATATCCACCTGATAGGTCTTTAGTTTAAAGTTTCATCCAAAATGCACCACCTCTGGCAGTATAGCACTCCCTCAGGATTGTACTGAAGTGTCAACATAAATTACATGCTCAAATATGTGGATTCAAGCTTGAACCCACAAGCTTCTGACTCAGAGGCAAAGGTACTATCACTGAGTCAAGATTGACACCACCTGATAATTATAAGGATAGGCTTAGAAAACTAAGTCGAGGTGTAATCCTTGTTACCCTCCTCTGCAGTATCTGTGGAGTCTCAATATCCATCAACACATGTGTAAACAAAAAGTGAACAATCTACTCTCTACATATGCTTTTAGAAGCATAATTCTGCGCTCTATTGACCGAGCAATACCTCCTAGAAACCTATATGTTTTTCCTATAGCTACCTCACACTTCTTATAAACCGTCAGGAACTGATCAGTGACAATACCCCACCGCCACAAGCCTCATTCCTGTTCAAATACTTGAATGGATGTGCATGCATGGAAGAGATTCCTGGCCACAACTGCAAAATACTACTCCACATTAAATGACATCTGCCATTTAGGAGTCAAGTCAATTTACCAAACTTATCTAAATCATCTTGAAACCTACTAGTCTCCTCCTTGTTGCAAATTCTTACCAATGTTAAGTGTATAACCTACAAATTTAATGTAACAGTACTATCTATGTCGTACTCAAGATTATTCATAAAAATAATGAACAGCAAAGGATCCAATACAGAGCCCAGGGGAACTATAGTTGGCATCATGCCCCAATCTGAGCCTTTCCCATTAAAGTAACCACTCTCACTGTTGTTGTTAATTCAGCTCCCTCACACAATAACTCCTTCTGCCCTGTTCTGAGTCCCAATTGGCACTCACAATTTATACAAAAATATTTTAGAAAAGACAAAACAAAAAGGTTGTTAAAAGATTAAACTAATCGTTATTAGTTTTTATATCCATCCAAGCTTTTTTTAAAAGCATGGGTATATGTGTCAAAAGAGACCACTCAAGAATTACTAGCTGCTTGAAACAAACACAAAGTGTTTTCATATAAGATTATGAAACTAGGTATGTGTGTTCAACATTGCCTGGAGCATACTATTGTTGATACGGTGTAAATGCTTTCCTAGTATAACGTCATCTAACTACATTTGAAGTGCCTGCAACGATGTAATCTGGTTCACGATTTCTATTAGGAAAGGCTTACAATACCAATGATAAAGCAGATGGGGGTCTAATTCCCAATGAGTGGGTACAAGGCCTCACTGTCAGAAGATGTTATTCTGCATGAATTATTTTCACTGGTTGGTGACTTTTTTTTAATGTAGGGAAGCCAATGTGAAGGGCTAAACCTTCAAAAGGAGAGAAGGCAAGGTAAATCAGTAAGTAGTGATGAGAAGACACCAAGCTTGGATTTTTGAAGTCAGAAAATTGTAGAAAGAAAGGAGGTGGTTATTAAATCCATTGACATCATCATATAGGTATATTACAGGCAAGTTTATTTAATCAGCCCATAATTATTATAAGATAAATAATTTAATACATCAAAATTAAAGAACAAGTACTGAGAACAAAACTTTGGCTGTTTTGGGATCACTGAGTTTTTAAAAAAACAATTTATATTTGTACAATGCATTTAACGTAACAAAACATGCCAAGACACTTCACAGGAGCATTTTAAAACAAAATATGACACCAGGCCACATAAGGAGTTATTAGATCAGATGATCAAAAGCTTGGTCAAAGAGGTAGATTTTAAGGCATGACATAGTGTTGGAAAATCAAGCATCAGCAATAATTATCACTTCCTCTTCCTGCTCAGGACCCCAGTGAATTGTGTCAATGGGGCTGTAAGTTCAGGAAGCATGATGATAAGACCCATGAATTTCCTGATCCTTTTAGAAGCTGAACTTCTTTTTGGTACTATTAATAAAATAAACTTAGAAAAAAAATACATATACAAAATGTGACAGTTCCGGATTTGTTATCTATGGGTAGCCAGCCTTTTACAGAATAAACTAAAGGAAATTTAAAAAATGCCAAGACAACGCATCAGTATGCTGAATGCTATTGTTCTTCAATAGATAACCAAGGCTGTTTTAAATTCAAGAAATGTATTTTAGTCCAAAATCTTTAAGTTATTTTATTTAAAATCTTGACGATACAAGTGTGAAATTCATGTTTACTGCACCACATTTAATAAGGTTTGTAGTTGAAGAACACAGATGCAAGCTTCCCACTGTGCCACATTAATAATCAGGTCCATATATCCCCTGCCATGAATATATAATGCATTAAAATGAGTCCTATAGCAACAGAATTGCTAGCCTCAATAGTGAATAAATACAAACTATCCATCACTGATCTATGAAAAATTTATGAGAGCTTATAGATGCCTTCCCCAACGGCAAACCTCCAGAGTCTGAAGGGACAAATACAAACACTGCTCTTTTTCCAGAAAGTGGTCCACAGAGTTTGACAACCACCTGCCATGTTAGTTTAGTTCCTTAGTCTTTATTACTATGTATACAGACAGCAGAAATGACATAACAAGCAACTCCGATAAGACAAATGCAGCAACGTTTCCAAAAGGATGCCATTATGCTTAAAAAATAAACATAGCAAAAGGAGGCAGCCCTATATTGGTTACTTAGAAGATTTTACTACATAACTGCTTTGGCTCTTGGGAAGGTAACAAACTGTATAATTCTCATTAATGGCAAGAGTGAAGATAAAGTTTGTGGTTGGTAGAGACTACAGATCAACATTGCCGACTCTCAGGATTTTCTCTGGCCCACAGCAGTAATAAGCAACTAATCTTGAATGTCACATCCTATGCAGCAAGGGGAAAGCAACATGGCAAGTTGGTTGAAAACGTTGTGTGATTTAATGGCATTTTTATTACTGGAGGATACCCATCTCACTTTTATGAGTCAGAACTTTCTCATACTGATTTATTAATGATTGTTGCACAATTGCACTCATCCTATATAGCCAAGTTAGCTTAAAGTGATAAAATTGCCAAAGAAGCAGGAAATTATTCAAGTGTTTTCAATAGTTTTGGAGTTTTAAAAAAGGTGGCAACAGCGGCAATAGCCATTTTTTAAACACAATATACAGCCATTGGTTAAAATATGTTGGATAAATGTGCCAGTTGCACTGTATTACCATCTGCATTCTTGCACCATCATCATGCCATGATACAAAAGTATTATTTCATACCATTGTATATGATGGGCAGCATGTCAAAAACGTACCAATTCCTCTAGATGGGTAAACCTTACTAAAAGAATCAGCTGATCCTGATATATTTACATCAACACAAAAGCAAAATACTGTGGATGCTGGAAATCAGAAATAAAAACTGAAAATGCTGGAAATAGCATGTTTGGCAGCATCAGTGGAGAAAGAATGAATTAGAATTTCAGGTCAATGATCTGATGTTCTGACAAAAGGTCATTGGCCTGAAACATTGGACTGGATTTTACCTTAGGCGGCTGGGAATTCGCCACCTACGTAAAAGTCGGTGGCGAACCCACTTCTGCCTAGCCCGGGGATCCGTCCCACATTTTACGGGTCCCCGGGCTTTAGTTGTCCCAAGGCGGGACATCCACCAGCTTGAGGAAGGAGGTCCTGCCTCAGTGAGCTGCTGGCCAATCAGCGGGCCAGCAGCACTACTGGGAGCAGTGGCCACTGCTGGGACTGCAGCCCAGCTGACGACATGGAGCCAGGAGGGAAGGTAAGTTGGGAATGCCTTACCAGTGAGATTGGTCGTGCCCTGGTGAGGCTGGAGCGGTCTTTGGGGGGGCCTTAACTGGCCTCAGGCAAACAGGCCGTTTCCCGCACACCACCCCCACCCCCGCCCCCCCCGCCATACAGTTGACCGGAGGCGGGAGCGGGGCGGGTAATTGAGCTTCCCGCTCAATTTTACGCCGCCCCCACGCCACCATCCAACCCGCTGGGGAAGCGCAAATTTCAACCCATTAACTCTGTTTCTCTCTCCACGGATGCTGCTAAACCTGTTGTTTACAGCAGATGATGCAAGTGATGCCATTTTCAAAATGCGGCCCTAATAGAGTTTGGAAGAGTCAAAAATATCAGCGTATAAATATGTTTAGGTTTTTCCTAGATGTTGTCACACCCACAGAATCTGAACTTATGAACTATAGAATTAACTTTGGGAATAAACCCGAGAAGAATACTTTGCTTGTAAAATAAAGTGGAGTAAGAGGTCATGTGACCTTTCTTTTCCTGCCAATACATACAGAACTACAAAAATCATGAGCTAATTTTCACGTCTGGACAAGTCTTGGAGAAGTAATTGAAATAAAAATGATCTTTCTGCACACATCCCTGAGAAATCATTAAAATGCAAATAACCTTTTCTGCAGTAATGGCTGCTTTTCTCCAACTGATTGTGTTAACAATGATGTTGCAGACTTTTTGACTCCAAACTCAAATTCCAAAGAATGGGTGTGAAAAGCTCTACTCAAGACAAGATGAGAATGAAGGACACCCAGACTACATTGTCTAACAATGGCCTCACCATCAGAAACCATTTATGAGGACAATGGGAAGAGAAACTATGGTCACATGACAGAAATTATGGGTTGTATTTTCTTCTCCTTACACCCGGAGTGGCAGTGGGCGAAAGAAATGGTGGCAAGCCGCCGCAATCTTCCTCACGGTGGCCCAGGATAATGAGCCAGCCAGGCCGCCGTCCCAAACCCCCCCAACCAATCACGTGGAGGGGGCAGACTCTCCAATGCCGGTATTGGCGTCAGTTGCCTGCGCACAAGCGCTGGCACCCTTTTTAAAGGGCAACCAGCCCTGCTGGGTCATTTACGTTTTTAAAGGGCTACCCCCCACAATGTACCGTTGATAAATCTATCGCCCCTTCCCCCCACCAATAACAATTAAATTCAACATTTTCCCTCTCCCCCCCCACCTCAAAACACTTAAGTTCAACACTTGGCCTTTCCCCACACCAAACTGAATAAAGTGCAGAGCTATCACCTTCCCACCCTCCCCTACACTAGTAATTTGTATTAGAGCCCGTTTTCTGCTGTCCCTTTCCCCACCACAATGGCACCTGCTTGTCCTGGTCGGGAAAGTGAAGACAAGATCGCTGTTGATTTTATTTAAACGTATTCATTTCACCACAGAGTCTCGTTGTTGCTGGGAAGATCAGGCCCGGCACTCCAAGCGTTGGGCTCCATTGTGGGCCGCTGCCAGAAAGATCTCCCTCCCCCTCCCCGCCATGGAACCCGAAGTCGGGAACTCAGTAAAATCCCAGCCTATGTTTCTGAAAAGGGGCTTTATTAAAGGTATATTCTGGGAAGACAAAGGAGATCCACCAATGTCATCAAAGAGAAAGGATCTTGCCGAAGATTACCAGCTTTGAACTACATGCAGGCAGAGACTGGAGTTTGGCCTTGAACTCCATAGCTGAGAAATTGTACCAGGACCTCGCCATTGACCTTTGACTGGAACATAACAAGAGCAGTCTGCAACAGCGCATCCATCTTCCTAAACCTCCCAAGCCTTTCTTCACTGAACAAGGGAAAAGATTATAGGCCTGCACCATGTCAAGTCTTCACACCGGGGAAAAGCAAGTTTAACAAAGAACTCTAAAATCATCAGACCTACCACATGTTATAATTATAACCTATTTCTTTTCTTGAGTGTGTGTATAGCTGTATGAGTGGTTGTTGTTGTGTATATTTCGGTTGAACGTAAGAACTTAGGAGCAGGAGTAGGCATTGAACCCGTCGAGCCTGCTCCACCATTCAATTAGGTCATGGCTGATCCTCTACCTCAACACCACTTTCTCGCGTTATCCCTATATCCTTTGATATCATTAGTACCCAGAAATGTATCGATTTCTATGTTTGACATGCTCAATGATTGAGCTTCCACAGCCCTCTTATTTGGGGTAGAGAACTCCAAAGATTCACCACCCTCTCCTCATCTCAGTCTTAAATAGCCTACCCCTTATTCGAAGACTATGTCCCCTGGTTCTAGACTCACCTGCCAGAGGAAACATCCTATCTACATCCACCCTGTTATTCCCTGTAAGAATTTTGTAAGTTTCAATGAGATCACCTCTCATTCTTTGAAACTCTAGAAAATACAGGCCCGCGTTCCTCAATCTCTCCTCATGGACAATCCCGCCGTGCCAGGGATCAGTCTGGTGAACCTCCTTTGCACTCCCTCTATGGCAAGTATATCGTTCCCTAGATAAGGAGGCCAAAACTGCACACAATACACCAGGTGTAGTCTCACCAAGGTTCTATATAATTGCAGCAAGACATTTTTACTCCTATACTCAAATCCCCATTCAATGAAGGCCAACATACCATTTGCCTTCTTAATTTCTTGCTGCATCTGCATGCATAGTAACTCATGAATAAGGACACCCAGGTCCCTTTGGACATCAACACTTCCCAACCTCTCACCATTTAAAAACTGTGTTTTTGTTTTTTCTACAAAAGTGGATAACTTCACATTTATTCACTTTATATTCCATCTGCCATGCTCTTGCCCATTCACCTAGCCTGTCCAAGTCCCCTTGAAGCTTTCTTACATCCTCCTCACAACTTACCATCTAGTTTTGTGTCATCAACAAATGTGGAAATATTTTATTTCGGCTCCCACATCCAAATCATTGATTTAGATTGTGAACAGCTGTGGCCCCAGCACTGATCCTTGCGGTACCCCACCAGTAACAGCTTGCCATCCTCAGAATGACCTGTTTAGTCTGACTCTCTCTTTTGTGTCTGGAAACCAATTCTCAATCCATACCAGTGTATTACCCCCAATCCCATGTGCTCTAATTTTGTTTACAAACCTCCTGTGTGGGACCTTATTAAAAGCCTTCTGAAAATCCAAATACACCACATCCACTGATTCTCCTTTATGCTACAAGTAACATCCGCAAAAAACTCCAAAAGGCTTGTCAAACGTGATTTCTCTTTCATCAATCCATGTAGACTCTGCCCAATCATATCATGATGTTCTAAGTGTCTAGTTATCACATCCTTTATAATACATTCTAACATTTTCCCTACTACTGACATCAAACGAACAGGTCTGCAGTTCTCCATTTTCTCTCTCTCGCCCTTCTTAAATAGTGGGGTTACATTTGCTACTTTCCAGTCTGCAGGAACCTTTCCGGAATCTATAGAATTTTGAAAGATAGCCACCAATGCATCAACTATTTCTATAGCTACCTCCTTCAACACTCTGGGATGTACCTAATCTGATTCAGGGGATATATCAATCTTCAATCCAGTTAATTTCTTGAGTACTACTTCTTTAATGATACTAATTTCTTTCAGTTCCTCATTTTCACAAGTCTCTTGGTTCACCAGTATTTCTGGGAGATTTTCCGTATCTTCCTCTGTGAAGACAGAGGCAAAACAATTGTTCAGCTTCTCCGCCATTTCTCTATTCTCCACTCTCTGCCTGTAATGGACCCACATTTGTCCTTGCTAATCTTTTCCTTTTCACATACCTCGAAGTTTTTACAGTCCGCCTTTATGTTTCTCGCTAGCTTGCATTCATATTCTCTTTTCCCTTTCTTTATCAGTTTCTTGGTCATTCTTTGCTGGGTTCTGAATTGCTCCCAATCCTCGGGCTTACCACTTTTTCTTGCAACCTTATAAGCCATTTCCTTTGACATAATGCAATATTAACTTATTTTGTTAGCCACGGTTGATTCATCTTTCCTGTTGGGTTTCTGTGTCTTACAGGAATGTACATCTGTTGTGTACCATGTAATAATACTTTAATTGCCTGTCTACCATCAAATCTTTTCATGTATTTTCTCAATCCACCACAGCCAACTTGACCCTCATTCCTTCATAGTTTCCTTCATTCAGATTTAAGATACTAGTTTCAGAATGAACTATATCACTTTCAAACTTAATGTAAAATTCTATCACATTAAGCAAGGTTATTAATTCACCCCTTCTCATTACGTAATACTAAATCTAAAATAGCCTGATTCCTAGTTGGTTCTTCACCGTACTGTTCCAGAAGCCCATCTCCGACACACTCCAGAAATTCATCCTCCACAGCATTAGTGCTGAATCGGTTTACCCAGTCTATATGTAATTTAAACACTCCCGATACTACTATATTACCCATGTTACATACGCCTCTCATTTCCTGAATTATACCATGCTCAACTACTGTTTGGTGGCTTATAAACAATTCCCACCAATGTTTGCTGCCCCTTGCTGTTTCTTTGCTCCGCCCAAACTGATTCTACATCTTGATCCTTTGATATAAGATCCTCTCTCACTAATGAACTGATCTCGCCGCTTATTAAGAGCGCTACCCCACCTCATTTTCCTTTTTGCCTGTTCTTCTTAAATGACGTATATCCTTGAATATTCAGTTCTCAGTCTTGGTCACCCTGTAACCACATCTCAGTAATGGCAATTAAATCATACCCATTTACCTCTATTTGTGCCTTCAAATCATCTACCTTTATGCGAATGCTGCATGCATTCAGATAGAGTGCCCTTAACTTCGGCTTTTCAACATTATTCTACATTCTGATCCTATTTGATGCTTGCCTGTGCTTCGTCTGTCTTCTAGCTTCACTTACTCCTTTTCTACTTCCTGTTACCAGTTTTGCTTCCCTCCAATCTGAGCTCCCTCTCAGGTTGCCATCCCCCTGCCAACCTAGTTTAAACCATCCCCAACAGCACTAGCAAATCTCCCTGCGAGGAAGTTAGCCCCGGTCCTGCTAAGGTGTACCCGTCCATCTTGTACAGGTCCCATCTGCCCCAGATCCCAATGTCACTCTCCAGCCACTTCAATCACTCAATCCTCCTATTCTTGTGCTCACAAGCATGTGGCACTAAGAGTAATCCTGAGGATCCCCCATCACGATTGCTATTCCATTCTTTTTCCTTCCCTCCTGTGCAGCTGAACCACCCGTGGTGCCACGGACTTGGCTCTGGCTAGAACTCCTCTGAGGAACCAGTATCCAAAACGCTTGACTAATCTAATTGAATTTTTTGATGAAGTAACAAAGAAGGTCAATGAAGGGAATGCAGTGGATCTTTCTATATGAATTTTAAGAAAGGGTTTGATAAAGTACCACATAAAAGGCTGGTTAACAAAATTGAGGCTCATGGAATAGTGTCCAATTAGATAAAAAATTGGCTTAAGGACAGAAAACAGCAAGTCGTAGTAAATGGTTGTTTTTCGATCTGGAGGATGGTAGACAGTGGTGTTCCCCAAGGGTCAGCGCTGCGACCACTGCTTTTTTTTGCTATATATAAATGACTTGGAAATTTGTAGATGACATCAAACTTGGAGGACTGGCAAACAGTAAAGATGAAATGAACGACCTGCAACAGGACATAGATAAGCTAGCAGAATGGGCAGAGAGGTGGCAGATTCAATTTAATACTGACAAGTGTCAGCTGATGCAATTTGGCAGAAGGAATAGGAAGAGGCAATATATATATAATGGCACTGTTCTAAAGTGTGTGCAGTAACAGAGGGACCTGGGGGTGCATGTGCGTCGATCTTTGAAGGTGGCAGGACATATTGAAAGAGAAGCTAGCAAAGCATATGGGATCTTGGACTTCATAAATAGAGACACTGAGTATAAAAATAGGGAAGCTATGTTGAAGCTTTAGTCCCAAATGGAGTTTTCTGTCAAGTTCTGGTCAACACACTTTAGAAAGGATGCAAAGGTCCTTGAGAGGATGTACCAGAATGGTTTCAGGGATAGGGCATTTTTGTTACAAGGTTAGGTTGGAAAAGCTAGTGTTGTTCTCCTTGGAAAAAAGGAGATTGAGGAGAGATTTGATGAAGGTCTACAAGATTATGATAGGGTTAGATAAGTTAGACAAGGAAAACCTGTTCCCATTAACTAATGGTACAAGGATTAGGAGACACAGTTTGAAGGTTTTGGGCAAAAAATGCAGGGGAATGCGAGGAAGTATTTTCTTTTTACCCAGCAGGTTGTAATGACCTGGAACTCGCTACTCACAAGGGCGGTGGAAGCGGAGACAGAATCGTTACAGAACAGGAGGACGACATTCGGCCCAACATACCTGCACCAGCTCTCCGAAAGAGCAACTGCCTTCGTACCATTCCCCTGCCTTCTCCCTGCAACCCTGCACATTCGTCCTTCTCATTAAACAGTCTAATTCCCTTTTGAATGCTTCAATTGAATCTGCCTCCACCATACTCTCAGGCAGTGCATTCCAGACCTTAACCATTTGCTGCATAAAAAAGTTTTTCCTCATGTCACTTTTGTTTCTCTTACCAATTACTTTAAATCTGTGCCCTCTCGTTCTCGATCCTTTCACGACAATCAATAATTTCAAAAGGAAATTGGATGGCCACTTGAAGGAAATAAACTTGCAGGGCCAAGGGATCTGGGCAGGGGAGTAGGACTGACTGGATTGCTCTGTGGAGAGCTGGCATGGACTCGATGAGCTGAATGGCCTTCTTCTGTGCTGTAAATGACTAACAAAAACTCCTTAGTAAAATTGATCCATCTGAAGCTTATAAAATAAGTTAAGGATAGTATTAGATTAAAAGACGAGGCTTACAATGCTGCGAAGAATTGCAGTAAGCTTGAGGATCTTTTAACAAGCATCTGGGAGAGATTTACATTCCATCGTTCTAGGTTAGTTTCAAACTTATGTTCAAGATGATGGGACAGCACTCTACCATTGCTTAAATTGGTTCAAAATTCTGATGTGTACATTATCAAGGTGTGAATACATAAGATTTAGCTCCTGATAATTACCATCACCCCCAAACATTCATATGAATACTCAGGAAGTAGCTATGTGATCAATAAGGATGTTATTGCCTAATTAGCAAGTTTTCATGCAGACTAATGGTCCATTTATAGTGTGGAATTGTTTCCAAGGAAGCAGTTCCATGATTTTATATGGCTGCCTGTATTCCTAATTCATGTTATCGACACTGTGGAATAGACTCAGAGCCCTGATAGTAAATTTCAAACAACTGAGCAAACACAAAACTTTACCAAATGCAGCTACTCTGAAGTCATGTTTCAAGGCATTACAATTCTGTTTGTTGTACAAATGCAGCCACCCATAGTTAAAATGAAATATTGGTCTTTATTATGTGCTATCACCTTTGACCATTTAAGTTTCCTAGAGGCAAGAAGCAAGGTGAGGTTCTATGCCTCCAGAGGCATGTAGGCCACTTTTCTTATATTACAGCACCATCTCCAAAAGCAGAGCTAGCTCCAGACACAGTGGTGTAATATGAAGAAGGCATCAGCGTTCATGAAGCAGCTTGTTCTGAAAATTCTCCTGTCACCTACTTTAAGTACCACAGACATACTTACCTAATGTAGTGCGAGTACTTATTATGGTGCGTGTACTGCCTTAGTTATTTTTTTTTTAAGTTTCCCACATTCAAGAGTACATTGCAACATGCATCTTGCTGTGCATTTCAATAGCAAATTAAAGAAATGTGAAAGTGGTCAGATCAAACCCAAATTAGCAATATGATGCATTACTTGGCATTTAAAAGATTCCACAATAAAGTTCTTTAAAACGATCAGCAGTGATCTGTCGTTATGAGTTATTATAAAACAAACACCAGTAGTCTTTGATTTTTATAATACAAACATCAGCTGCCTCAGAGTTTTAAAACAATATTTTTCTTAGAAAGGCTGCATTGCATTTCGCCACCAGCAAACATGGAACGAGTTAGAGTGACTCCTGTCAGCATTCCTTAATTCACAGTAACCTCTGGAATATTGCAAACTAAAAACAAGTTGTGATATTATTAGAACGTGTTATTGTGGGCTGAAATCATATTTTACTGCTCAGAGTCAGAAATATAGGAACCCCGGAACAGGAGTCAGCCATTCAGCCCCTCAAGCCTGTTCTGTCATTCAGTTGGATCATGGTTGATCTGTATCTTAACTCCATCTATACAGCTTAGTTCTGTAACCCTACCTAATTTCCTAACAAAAATCTATCAATCTCAGTTTTGTAATTTCCGAGTGATTCTCCCCAGCAGCTTTTTGGGGGAAGAGAGTTCAAGATTTCTACAGTTCTGTGTGAAGACGTGCTTCCTGATATCACTATTAAATGGCCTCAATCGAATTTTAAGGTTATGCAACCTTGTTCTGACACCCCATCCATCAACTCCTTTAATTATTTTCAACACCTTGCCCCTTAATCTTCTAACCTCAAGGAAATACAAGTCCAGCCTGTGCAACCTATCCAGTGTTGCACCCCTGCTACGGCCAATATATCCTTTTTGAGGTGCAGTACCCGGAACTGAATGCATTTCTCTAAATGCGAGCTTTATGAAACTGTAAAATCACTTCTACCCCTTTTTATTCCTGCCCCCTTGACATAAAGGTCAACATTTCATTACCCTTCTTAATTATTTTTTGTGCCTGTCCACTAGTTTTTAGCGATTTCTGTATTTGGACCCATAAATCTTACTACTCCTCCATAATTCCTAGTTTCTCACTATTTAGAAAATACTCTGATCTATCCTTCTTGGGTCCAAAATGTATCACTTCACAGTTCCCCACATTGAACACCATCTGCCACAGTTTTGCCTACTTCCCTAATCTATCAACGTTCTTACAACTTTCTGCTCCTATTTACATTTCTTTTTGTGCCCCCTAACTTGGCGTCAATAGCAAACTTAGATACATAGCTCTCCACTCCTTCATATAAATCATTAATAAACACAATGAAAAGCTGAGGTCCCAGAAAAAACCCCTGGGGGACACTACTAGTCACATCCTGCCAATCTGAGCTCCACCCATTATCCCTACGTTCTGTCTCCTACTTCCTAACCAATTCCCTACCCACATCAATAGATAGTCTCCAATTCCATGTATTTTCATTTTAACATTTTCTGATGTGGAACCTTTGAATGCCACTGGAAGTCTATATAAGTATCAATAGACACTCCCTTACCTACCATTCTAGTCATTTCCCCAAAAATTTCGACCACATTTTTTTGACATGACTTACCCGTTACAAATCTATGTTGCCTCTCTCTGATCAGTTCATATTTGTCCAAGTGCTCACTCTATCCCAAACAACATATTCTAGTAACTTTCCCATAACAGGTGGTAGACCAATGGACCTATAATTCCCTACCTTATTGCTCCAATCCTTCTTCAATAATGGAGTGACACTGGCAATTTTCCAATCTAAGCGGGCAATTCCTGAATCAGGAGAGATGACGAACTAGAGGATCTATATGTTCCTCACCTACTTCTTTAATACCCTGGGATGAAAACCATCAAGTGCTGGAGATCTGTCTTCTTTAGTCGCATTACTTATTTCCATTACCATTGTTTTGCTTGTATTAAATCTAATTAAGTTTCTCCCCTTGATTTAATTTTAGTTTTCCTTGTATGGCTGGTAGTTTTATCCTCCATTTCCTTATTTTCAATTACAGTATCACCTGCTCAGTGAGAATTACTGCAGAAGATGCAAGCCTTTGCTCTGTGGGCAAAATTAACAGCACTCAAAGTTAATCAGTTTGCCTGGAAGCACTTAACTCCAAATGATAACAGCCAAGTTGAGAATTTATTTTAAAAATCAATAAAAATGCCAATGACAAACCATTCATGCACTGGAACTAGTTGCTTTTGAGTCAAGAAGCCAGCATGAAATTTAAGCTTCAGCCTTGGCTCAAAGACACAGTGGTAGCATTCTCTCCTCTGACTCGGAGGTCATGGATTCAAGCACTTAACCTAAACTGACACTTCAGTGCAGTACTGAGACAGTGCTGTATTGTTAGAGTTACCATCTTTTGGATAAGATGTTAAACCAAACCTGCCTGCCTGTCATTCTTGGAATGTGGGCGTCATTGGCAAGGCCGGCATTTTAATGGCCATCCAAAATTTCCCTCGAGAAGGTGGTGGCATACCTTCTTAAACCGCTGTGCTCGGTGTGATGAAGGAAACAGGGAGTTACAAATTTGACCCAGCGACAATAAAGGAGTGGTGACATATATCCAAATCAGGATGGTGTGTGGCCCAGAAGGGAACACAGGTGATGGCGTTTCCATGCACCTGCTGCCCTTGTCTTTTGACAAGAACGTGCAGTTATATGGCATGGCTATGTCGTAAAATATCCCACGGCATGTTATAAGGGCACAGTGGAGGTCATGGGTTTGGAAAGTGCTGTCAAAGATGCCTTGATGACAAGCTGCAATGTGTCCTGTAGATTAGCCTAGTGCTAATTCTAAGATTATACAGCTTGTTCCGCATTCTCCTATCAGAGTAAATCTACCCCATGAAAACATTTTAATGACCTTGGTTAGCTCACCCCTCAACCTTCTAAACTCAAGGGAAAACAAACCAAGTTTCTGCAACCTGTCCTCATAATTTAACTCATATCAATTTTAAATAATGCTGCTGTGCAATTATATTGGCCAACTGTGAAATATGGAAAACAGTTATTTAAGGAATCAAACTGCATGCAATATTGATACATTTTCACAACTCTGCAAACGTGTTTCAGTCTGGAGCATACTCAAATCACAATTAAACGTATTCGCTGCAGGCCATAATGTTCAACACTGAAGCATCAGTTATTCTATGCTGTTTCTGGGTTAGATATAGAGGTATCAAAATATTCCTTAAAGTACTGGTTGAAGCAAAGAAGTTCGGAATGAGAAAGAAATTTGTAAAGTAATAAATGGATTTGACCCTAGATTAAATGCTTGAAGGGTTTTCAGCTGCTTCCTGCCAACAACGTTACATTGGTTATTGTTATTTTATTTCCTTGGGCTAAGAAGGGCAACAAGATTAAAAAGTCCAAATATCCACTATCCATTCCAGTATAAACAATATCACTACACTGTCTGTTTTCCCCAACAGGCTACAGTATAATTAATGCTTTAACACAAACTGAAGCAGTATTGACACCTCTGGGTATCCTTAGATGGTCCCCAAGAACATATTTTTGAGCATAGGTCAATGGAAAGTTGGCTGCAGCAACAGCCATGTCCTGGAGACAAAATGAGGCCTTAACCTATAATTTGCCACATTTGTCCCTTGACAGCTGGAATGAATTTAGCACCTGATGACTTCCTTGCAAACCTTTCCCTGCCTGCTCCAAACTGAACAATTCCCAGCCTAACTGTGCAAGAAAAGTACAACAAAGTAAACCAAGAACAACCAGTGACTGTCGGCCAGTGCACAGAAAAGATCCTTTAGGTCCAGGCTTCGAAGAGGCTGCGGAGAAATACACAATCGCACAAAGTTTTACAAACATTTGACAACTCCCCTGTTTTTGTATTAGTGGTGATTTTTATACCCTTGTCCCAAATCTGAAAAACCCACAATTAAAAATGGCCTTAGATCTCCCGAACTCTTCCCTCCCCATCCCATTGTATGGTAAACCAGCTTTCCTTCTGAACTCAGTCTGCCTAGTCTCCCTTTTCATCCACTCACTGTTCCCAAACAGATTTTTGGGTTATCAATAGATAACAATTAGGTTTATACCATTACAATAAAAAAGTAGTCTTGCTGTCTTATTGTAAAGAATTAACGATACATAAACCATGCATCGTTCTCATTTTGCTTATTGCTAATAGCATATTTTTATGATGCATCTCTAGCACGTGCATCCATTTTACAGGATGTTTTTTAAATCTTAAATACATAAACTGCTGGCAGCACTGACTACAGCTGGACCAGGAGGAAGTCTGAAAACATCAAGGACTCACCCAGTGGTTTATTCAGAATGTGGTCCTCCCTGGCACCAGCTCTTTCCTTTGATATTTTTCCATCGTTTTGATTTGGGGACGGTGGTCAGCCAATTATTGCTGGCTGGAATGTAGCTCTTTTATAACTTTTCTATATGAAAGTGAACATACGTTTCAGAAAGCCAACCAGGCAATCTTTTTGGATAATCTAGGCAGCCAACTGCTGTTCATCTCAATTTTCCCCTTTCCCTCCATATTGCCAGCCATAGCCATAAAGTCTCAGTCACCACCTGGACAAGCAGACCATATGCTGCATGTACCTCCCCCTTGAACCAGCCGTGCATTTGTATTTTGCTCTCTTATTATACAGCAAATGGTTATTAAGCTCATTTCACAGCCTTCAATATGCACCATACTCAAGGAGGCTGCTACACTTGAAAAGCTATACATTATAAATATTAATATATTATACATTAGATTATAATATTAAATATATTACATATATATGTCATAAAAGACACAATGAAGCTCTGAAAACCTCACAAGCTCTCGCCTATAGTTGGAAAATGCAGCAATAAAAGTTGAGCTTCTGAACAACTCACTCTGCTGGAAGACAAATAACCTGGTCTATGAGGTAATAGTCATCGTTTTCCTGGAGTTCAACAACATTTCTGTTATCATTTTTCACTGACATTATTTAAAACGTAAAACAGTACATGAGATACTGTTAATATCAGCCCAGGTTTTGTGGTATGAATAACTGAGGTCATCAACACTCATTATGGTATAAATCGGACAGGAAGTCCAGCGTGCTTGCATAATATGTAGAAATTAGGAAGCTGCTGCCCAATTTGTTCTGCTCACCCACAAACTTTGCGAAACGGATACTTCGGTCAGAAATTCGGTATCAAAACACATGAAGGGCGTGAGGCTGCAGTAACTTATCCATTAGATAATAAATATGCCAGAAAAAGTTAGGGCTTGTGAATTCTCATCTAAGTGAACTTACAACGGCGTGATAAGTTTGAATTACTGCCAAACAACCTCTCTGGCTCTGTGTGAAGTCGCATATTTTCAAATATTAATTATTGTTGCAGATTTAAAAAAAATTTTTTTAAAAACTTTTTCATTGTCTCTTTTTCTCTCTCTCTTAATCCCATCTTTTTCCCTACCTTTTTTTTGCTTTCTGTACTGTTATGATCCCCATGGAGACCACCAACAACCAAAAAGAATCGTATGAAACTAAACCAAATGGACAAGATTTCACTTTTAGCAAATTTATTTGAACACTCGAACCAAAATCAACATAAATTAAACATGAAACAACAAACAGAGCACAGTCAATATATATATATTACAAATTACACTTTATCAGATACAACAGAGATGGGTCTCAGTGTCACTGGGCAGTATACCCAGCCTATATGGCAACAATTACAGTCACATAGTTTGTCAAAACTCTGAAGTTCCTCAGGTAGATTTTCAGCTCCTTTCTTCAAAGATTAGGCAGCTGTTCTTCTTCCGAAAGCAGTTCGCTCTCAATCTAAACTCCATGGGTACGGTCTTCACCACAAAACACTTCTCCAGAACCTCCTCAGCTCTGCTCATGACAGTCTTGATGGCGTGGATTTACCAGTCTTCCCTTTATCCGAGTCTTTCAGTAACAACCTGCACACTGTATGACCGGGTCTGGTTAATTGGCTACTTTAATTAACAGAAATAGCTCTTGGATTCAGTCTTCAGTTTCTTCTGCTTGCCAGTGCTCCACTCCTGCCTGATCTGCCTTGTCTGCCTGGTCTGGGAAGGACTCGGTCTCCTTTTATCTGGTTCTAACCAGTGTGAGTTTTCCCAGAAACCTGAAGTTGTTTTTCCAACTTCTGTTCCAGTTTTGGTTTCCGTTTTTGTTTCAATTCTAGTTTCTGTTTCAATTCTTGTTTCAATTGCAACCACGAATTCCATCACACTGAATTAAATGTTCTAATTTATACTTTCTGGTTTACACAGCTTGTCTCAGAGAGGATTCTTCAATCTGATTGGTTGAAGAGACATACTGTCGCTTGCCCTGTTCATATCTGCCAAATGTCCTCCACAGAGAATGTCGCACCGGAACTGCATCTCTAATTAGAGTCATAGAGTCGTACAGCATAGAAACAGGCCCTTCGGCCCACCACGTCCATGCCGACCATAATGCCTATCTATACCAATCCCACCTGCCTGCATTAATTCCATATCCCTCTATGCCTTGCTCATTCAAGTACCTGTCCAAATGCCTCTTAAATATCGCTACTGTTCCTGCCTCCACCACCTCCTCAGGCAGCTCATTCCAGATACCCACTATTCTTTGTGTGAAAAATTTACCCCTTTGATCCCCTTTAAACCTTCTCCCTCTCACCTTAAATCTATGCCCTCTAGTTTTAGTCACCCCTACCATGGGAAACAGACTCTGGCTATCTACCCTATCTATGCCTCTCAATTTTATATACCTCTATCATGTCCCCTCTCAGCCTCCTTCACTCCAGGGAAAACAGACCCAGCCTATCCAATCTCTCTTTATAACTCAAGCCCTCCAAACAACATCCTTGTGAATCTTTTCTGCACCCTCTCTAGCTTAATCACATCTTTCCTGAAGTGAGGCGACCAGAACTGCACACAGTACTCCAAATGCGACCTAACCAACGTTATGTACAACTGTAACATGACGTCCCAACTCTTGTACTCAATGCCTCGGCCGATGAAGGCAAGCATGCCAAAAGCCTTCTTCACCACCCTGTCTACCTGTGTTGTCACTTTCAGGGAGCTATGTACTTGCACCCCAAGGTGTCTCTGCTCAAGAACACTCTCCAGGGCCCTGCCATTCACTGTATATTTTCCGCCCTGGTCTAACTTCCCAAAATGCATCACTTCACACTTGTCTGCGTTAAATTCCATTTGCCACTCCCATGCCCACTTTCCCAGTTCATCTATATACTGTTGTAACCTTAGACAACCTTCTTCACTGTCCACTATACCACCAATTTTGGTGTCATCTGCAAACTTACTAATCATGCCCCTTACATTCACATCCAAGTCATTAATATATATGACAAACAACAGAGGGCCCAGCACTGATCCCTGCGGCAAACCACTGGTCACTGGCCTCCAATCTGAAAAACAACCCTCCACTACCACCCTCTGCCTCCTATCACCAAGCCAATTTTGCATCCAATTTGCCAGCTCACCCTGGATCCCATGTGTTCGAACCTTCTGGACCAGCCTACCATGCGGGACCTTGTCAAAGGCCTTGCTAAAGTCTACGTCGACAACGTCCATCACCCTGCCCTCGTCAATCCTCTTGGTCACCTTCTCGAAAAACTCAATCAAATTCGTGAGACATGATTTCCCACCCACAAAGCCATGCTGACTATCCCTAATCAGACCATGCCTTTCCAGATGCATATGAATCCTGTCTCTCAGAATCCCTTCCAATAACTTTCCCACCACTGATGTAAGGCTCACCGGCCTGTTGTTCCCTGGCTTATCCCTACTGCCCTTCGTAAATAAAGGCACAACATTAGCTATCCTCCAATCTTCCGGTATCTTACCCGTGGCTAACGATGATACAAAAATCTCTGCCAGGGCCCCAGCAATCTCCTCACTTGCTTCCCATAGCATCCTAGGATACACCTGGTCAGGCCCTGGGGATTTATCCACCTTAATGTGCTTCAATACCTCCAACACCTCCTCCTTTGTAATGTTGATATGCTCCAGGATATCAGTGTTCCCTCCCTTGAACTCACTAGCTTCCATGACCTTCTCCACTGTAAATACGGATGAGAAATATTCATTTAAGACCTCGCCCATTTCCCGTGGCTCCACACATAGATTGCCACACTGATCCTTGAGGGGACCGACTCTCTCCCTAGCTACCCTTTTATTCTTAATATACTTATAGAATCTTTTAGGATTCTCCTTTATCTTATCTGCCAGGGAAATCTCATGGCCCCTTTTCGCCCTCCTAATTTCCTTCTTAAGTGTAGTCCTACATCCCCAATACTCCTCGAGGGACTCGCTCGATCCTAGCTGCCTATACCTGACATTATTGAAAGTTGCTACATAAATGCCCATGAAACGTTTTTGGACAGTTGTAAGCATAATGAACAGCTGCTGGCCATAATTATCCCACCTTGTCAACCACATTGGAAATGCTGAATTTAGGCTGCAAAATTAACAAGCCACTGTTTGAACATTTGTTGATGCCATCATTGCATCATATGCAGCACATAAAACTGGGTGGTTGGGGGAGAAAATGTCAATTATTGCATGTTGCATGCAGGGTCTTCAAATTGGGAGAATAGCTCTTAAAATCCAAAAATTAAGGACATCTGCTGAACCGATCATGAGTTAGGAAAGTGTGCAAGTTATGAAGTGCATACAGCATTAAGACTTAGCAAACACAAATAACGCAACAGTACTGCACCAGCTGGATATTTTTACCAACTCATGCAGTGTACGTTAGATGTCACTTCAATAAGTGGAATAATTTATCTCACCGTTTGTGACATCTGGTTGTTTTCTTTTTTCCACTAGATACAATAGTCCAGCCTTTCTCTACAGTGCATACGTATTAATAAAGCATTTGAAGGCTGCTCCATCTGTGGACTCCCACATGGTATTTGTGTGACATAGTTACAATTAACAGCAGTGACCATTGAGAATGTCTTCACAAAAGCAAAGTAAAAATTAACACAGGCTTAAAATATCCAACTATTCACCACTTCTAGTCATCATTCAAAATAATTTTTAAGCTAATTTATATTGCTTTCCATTTTTTTCATTTTGTGATTAAATTCTTATTCCCCCACACACTAATTTTCTTCCTTTCTCTACACCCTTCAGGCTGCAAGGTAAAGGCCCCAGTTTTTTGCATACCAATATTCTGTGACAAGAATTCAGCACCATAAACATTATAATACAATACTGGTTAGCTGAGCTTTAAAAGGCTTGTTTTGTGTTGGTCACTGAATAAAAAGGAACAAGTGGAATTTTTTTTCTTACTCTCAGCGGAACAAATAATTCTACAGCCTCAATAGCAGTAGTCTTGAGACAGCATTTTTAACCTATTTTATATATGGAGAAGGAAGGGAAAGCAAGGATTGCTTTATTTCCTTAGGATTTTAATACTACTGCTGTCATTTGCATTTAAGACAACAAGAGACACACTCTTCCTCTGAAGTCAGATGATTTTATCAACTGCTCATTTATTTCTCACTCACACTGCATATGCGCATACACCTTCCCCCACAAAAACTTTTCAAACTCCTCCAAATTTTCAGCTCTTTCTTTACAATTTTTGCATTAAAATAAATTTCAGCTTTTTACAACACAGGTCTCCTACATTTAAAAGCATACTTCTAAATTATAGATACATATACAGCCCCTTATAGGCACTGTGCACTTTGTTTGCATTACAACAGTCAATGCATTCCCAAAAGTAACTCATAGTGTGAAGTGCTTTGACATTTTTTTTTATTCATTTGAGGGATGCTGGCATCGTTGGCTGGGTCTGCATTTATAGCCATCCCTAATTACCCTTCAGAAGGTGGTGGTGAGCTGCCGTCTTGAACCGCTGCAGTCCCTGGGGTGTAGGTACACCAACAGTGCTGTTAGGAAGGGACTTCCAGGATTTTGACCCAGCGACAGTGAATTGCTGCAGTGCATTTTGTAGATGGTACACACTGCTGCCACTGTGCGTCAGTGGTGGAGGGAGTGAATGTTGAGGGTGGTGAATGGAGTGCCAATCAGGCTTTATCCTGGATGATGTTAAGCTTCTTGAATGGTGTTGGAGCTGCACCCATCCAGGCAAGTGGACAGTATTCCATCACACTCCTGACCTGTGCCTTGTAGATGGTGGACAGGCATTGGGGAGACAGGAGGTGACTTACGCGCCGCAGAATTCCCGCCTCTGGCGTACTTTTGTAGCCAAAGAATTTACGTGGCTAGTCCGATTCAATTTCTGGTCAATGGTGAACCCCAGGATATTGATAGTGGGGGATTCGGCAATAGTAATGCCATTGAACATCAAAGGCAGATGGTTAGATTGTCTCTTTTTTTTTTGATGGTCATTGCCTGGCACTTGTGTGGCGCGAATGTAACTTGCCACTTATCAGCCCAAGCCTGGATGTTGTCCAGGTCTTGCTGCATATGGACATGGGCTGCTTCAGTATCTGCTAATGATGCTGAACATTGTGCAATCAGTGAACATCTCCACTTCTGACCTTATGATGGAGGGAAGGTCTTTGATGAAGCAACAAACTGAACCTTCTCACTAAGCTGAGCATCGTTTAGAAGGGTTACAATGTCTATTAAAACCTCTGTTTTCAGTGTCAGTGAGAGCTCTTCTGAGACGAAGCCTGCATATTATTTCAGGTGGGCTGCATGATACTGTGCTGCCCAAAACCAAGAATTCCAACATGTAATTACTGGCTCTGGAGGAAGGGTGACATTTTGTTCCCCAATTTCAGCCGCATTTGCAATGTGTTGCCTTCATTGAAGCTTGTGGCTGGGGCAGTGTTTGAAGATCGTTTTAATATTGCTGACCAGTTTGTCAACTGTACCAAACTCGCTTTTCCACAGCTCACTGACAAGAGAAATTATATGTACATTACATGTAATATAGACAGCATTAGGCATTACACCTTGGAGCACAGATCTGAAAGATTTTGTCATGCAAGTTGCATTGTCACGAATGAAAACAGACATTTTGTTGCAATCTGCACTGTATTTTGAAACAGTTTTGATTATCACTTGGGAAACTGTGCTGTAATTAACAGCTTCTAAGTGGATGCAGTCTGCGAGCACTGTTAACTTTCCTGACTGTACATCTTTGTTTAGATTAGAGATACAGCACTGAAACAGGCCCTTCGGCCCACCGAGTCTGTGCCGAACATCAACCACCCATTTATACTAATCCTACACTAATCCCATATTCCTACCAAACATCCCCACCTGTCCCTATATTTCCCTACCACCTACCTATACTAGTGACAATTTATAATGGCCAATTTACCTATCAACCTGCAAGTCTTTTGGCTTGTGGCAGGAAACCAGAGCACCCGGAGAAAACCCACGCAGACACAGGGAGAACTTGCAAACTCCACACAGGCAGTACCCGAAATCGAACCCGGGTCCCTGGAGCTGTGAGGCTGCGGTGCTAACCACTGTGCCGCCCTATTAGATATAAAACCATAATAAACATGCAGCACATGGTTGTCTTGCTCATCGATGGACATAAATAATTACAAAAGACTCACATGCGTTAATCGGAGATATCATCTCCTCACAATGTGTAACAAAAGCCTTTGGTCGATAGTCCTGTAGTAATTTATTTGCACTTGGCAAGCAACTACCATTTTGCACATTATATTGAATAAATACCTGCAGCTTTGGGTGATCAAGTTTTTCCAATGGTATGTTGGCGCTTGCAAAAGCATCCACAAGTTCCATGGTAACCAACTGACAATTTTCTGAGATCTCTTAGAAAGAGATGAAATCGTTGCTTGTTTACTCGCGTATTTGTTTTCCAGCAGCATGGTGTCAGATGCTCTCTTTCTGCTACAATGGCTTTCATGGTCAAATTGGTGCTGAACCATTGCCCGCCGTGTGTGATCCAACAAAGCATTGCAGTTTGTACAAAACAATATCGGCATGCAGAATTTGGCTTCCAAATTCTTTCACTTGATGTGTTGCAGTAATGTTTGTGGCCTTATTTGAGTTGCTCATTCTGGTATTCTCACATGTCTGCTAATACTTGAGTCTGCTTCTCTCAAAACTGCGCCGGAGGCCCTCCCTCATCTACCAATCAGCGAGTTGAGCCTTGTATCAATCACTAAAAAGTGTGATGTTCGCAACGTGCCCAGCATTCTGCAAGGTGAGCCTTGTATCAATGAATAAAACACTGAAGTTCGCAAAGTGGCCGATTTCTCAGAGGACCCGAGATTTCACAATTTGTGACACATTTTTCACAGCTAAGAATTTAGTACGGCCCTATCTATAGGCCTCCAAATAATGAGAGAGAGACAGACAGAGGAGAAAATCTGTACAGAAATCACAGAGATGTGCAAGAACTACAGAGTGGTGATACTGGGAGACTTCAATTACTCAATTATTGATTGGGATGAAGTTAGAATAAGGGGTGAGAGAGAGGAATTTCTGAAATGTGTTAAGGAAAACTTTCTTGACCAATGTGTTCTCATTCCAGAAAGGAAGGAAGCATTGATCAATTAGAAATGGAGAAGAGCAACAAACTGAAGTCGAATTTCGAAATTAAAAGAGGGCTAACTTCAATGGAATGTGAGGGGATCTAGTCAGGCAAATCGGAACAATGGGAGTTCTTGAAGGAGATGTTTCAGGTACATGCCAGGTACATTCCAAAAAGGGCAAAAGGTAGGGGAACCAAAGTCAGGGCTCCTTGACTGATGAGGGAGATAGAGAATATGATGAAGCAAGAAAAAAAAGAGGGCGTATGATGTATGTCAGGTGAATTCTTCAAGTGAAAATCAGGCCATATATAGGGTGAGAGGGAAGTGAAGAGGAAAATAAGACTGCAAAGAGAAAACATGAGCAGCTAGCATAAAAGAAAACATAAAAATCTTCCACCAGCATGTAAGTATTAAGTGGGTAGTAAGAGGCAGGGTGGGGCCTATTCGGGGCAAAGGCAGCGACATATGCTTAGAGGTGCAGGTCAATGCTAAAATACTTCATGAGTACTTTGTATTGGTGTTTACGAAGGAAGAGAATGCTGACAAAATATCAGTAGAAGCGGAGATGGTAGAGGTTATGGTTGGGGTGAAAATTGATAGGCAAGATATATTGGAAAGGCTGGTTATGCTTAAGAGTAGATAAGTCACTTGGTCCGATGGCTTGCATTCCAGGTTTCCAAAGGAAGTGCAAGTGGGGGTAGCAGAAGAGCTTGCCATAATCTTCCAATCTTCACCGGGGAGGTGCCAGAGGATTGGAGAGGCAAATATGGCACCCTTATTCAAGAAAGGGTGTATGGACATTCCGAGTAACCAGGCTGGTCAGTTTAACATCAGTGGTGGATAATGTTTTAGAAACAATAATCAGGGGGAAAAAAATCAACAGGCACTTGGAAAGGTTTGAATTAATTAAGGAGAGAAAGCACTGATTTCTAAAAGGCAGATCATGCTTGACTAATCTAACTGAATTTTTTGACGAAGTTACAGAGAAGTTGATGAAAAGAATGCAATGGATGTTGTCTATATGGATTTTAAGAAAGTTTTTGACAAAGTACCACATAAAAGGCTGGTTATCAAAATTGAGGCTCATGAAATAGGAGGGTCAATGTCAGCTTGGATAAATAAATTAGCTTAAAGGCACACAGCGAGTTGGGGTAAAATGATATCAAGCTTGGAGGTGTGGGGAACAATGAGGATGATATAAATCAACTACAACAGGACACAGATAGGCTAGCAAAATGGGCAGACAAGTAGCAGAGAAATGTGAGGTGATGCATTTTGGAAGAAGAGGCAATATAGACATAATGGGACAGTTTTAAAGAATGTGCAGGGACAGAGCGACCTTGGGGTCCATGTGCACAGATCCTTGAAGGTGGCAGGTCATATTGAGTGAGTAGTTAGCAAAGCATATGGGTTCTTAAGCTTCATAAATAGAGGAATTGAAAACAAAAGCAGGGATATTATGCTGAACCTTTATAAAGCTGTGGTTAGGCCACAACTAGAGTACTATGTCCATTTCGGGTGACCATACTTTAGGAAGGATGTGAGGGCCCTGGAGAAGGGGCACAGGATATTTACCAGAATGGTTCCAGGGATGAGGGATTTTAGCTACAAGATTAGGTTGGACAAGCTAGGGGTGTTCTCCTTGGGGCAAATAAGATTTACAGGAGGTTTGATGGAGGTGTACAAGATTATGACAAGTTTCGATTAAGTAGACAAAGAAAAACTGTTCCCATTAGCTGACGGTACAAGGACTAGGAAACAGAGATTTAAGGTGTTGGGCATCAGACACAGGGGTGATGTGAAGAAGAACTTCTTGTAAGCAGCAAGTGGTAATGACCTGGAACTCGTTGCCTACGAGGGTGGTGGATGTGGAGACAATTATATTTCAAAAGGAAACTGGAGGGGCACTTGAGGGAAATAAACGTGCAGGGCGATGGGGATACAGTGGGAGAATGGGACTAACTGGGTTGTTCTACAGAGAGTTGGCATCGACTCGACTGGCCGAATGGCTTCCTCTGCCATTATGACTCTATAACACCATCTCCCCACTTTCGAGACTAAGGACCAACAGATATACAATAGGATAAAAGCAAAATACTGCAGATGTTGGAAATTTGAAACACAATCATGAAATGCTGGAAATACTTAGCAGGTCTGGCAGCATCTGTGGAGAGAGAATCAGAGTTAACGTGTCAGGTCAGTGACCCTTCATCAGAACTGGCTGATATTAGAAATGTAAAAGTTGAAGCAAGTAAAGCGGAGGTGGAACAAGAGATAACAAAAGAGGTTTTGATAGGACAAGGTCACAGAGACTAACTGACCAGAAGGTCATGGAGCAAAGGTAAACGGTATGTTAATGGTGTCAAAGAGCTTTACAGCACAGAAACAGACCATTCAGCCCATCATGTCTGTGCTGGCCATCAAGCACCTAACTATTCTAGTCCCATTTTCCAGCACTTGGCCCGTAGCCTTGTATGCTGTAGTGTTTCAAGTGCCCATCTAAATACTTCTTAAATGTTGTGAGCATTTCTGCCTCTACCACCTCTTCAGGCAGTGCATTCCAGATTCCAAACACCTTCTGAGTGAATTTTGTTTCCTCAAATCCCCTCTAAACCTCCTGCCCCTTACCTTAAATCTATGCCCCCTGGTTACTGAGGGAAAAAGTTTCTTCCTATCTAACCTATCAATGCCCCTCATAATTTTGTATACCTCAATCATGTTCCCCCTCAGCCTTCTCTGCTCTAAGGAAAACAACCCTAGCCTTTTCAGTCTCTCTTCATAGCTAAAATGCTCCAGCCCAGGCAACATCCTGGTAAATCTCCTCTGCATCCTCTCCATTGCAATCACATCCTTCCATCCTTCGTATAGTGTGGTGCCCAGAACTGTACACAGTACTCCAGCTGTGGCCTAACTAGCATTTCATACAGCTCCATCGTAACCTCCCTGCTCTTATATTCTATGCCTTGGCTAACAAAGGCAAGTATCCCAGACGCCTTCCTAACCACCTTATCTACCTATGCTGCTGCCTTCAGTGATCTATGGACAAATACACCAAGGTCCCTCTGACCTTCTGTACTTCCTCGGGTCCTACCACTGTATATTCACTTGCCTTGTTCGTCCTCCCAAAATGCATCGCCTCACTTCTCAGGATTAAATTCAATTTGCCACTGCTCTGCCCATCTTACTAGCCCAGCTATATCGTCCTGTAATCTAAGGCTTTCCTCCCCACTATTTACGACACCACCAAATTTCGTGTCATCTGCGAACTTACTGATCATACCTCCTATATTCACGTCTAAATCATTAATGTACACTACAAACAGTAAGGGTCCCAGCACCGATCCCTGTGGTACACCACTGGTCACAGGCTTCCACTCAAAAAAACAACCCTCGACCATCACCCTCTGCCTCCTGCCACTAAGCCAATTTTGGATCCAATTTGCCTTGGATCCCATGGGCTCTTACCTTCTTAACCAATCTCCCATGTGGGACCTTATCAAAAGCCTTACTGAAGTCCATGTAGACTACATCAACTGCTTTACCCTCATCTACACATCTAGTCACCACCTCAAAAAATTCAAACAAGTTTGTTAGGCATGATCTCCCCCTGACAAAGACAATCATCTAAAACGTCACCTACATCCTCCAGCTCCACACACAGATTGCCACTTTGGTCCCTAGTGGGCCCTGCTCTTGCCCTGGTTATCCTCTTGCCCTTCACATGCTTATAAAATGCCTTGGGATTTTCCTTTATCTTGACTGCCAGTGTTTTTTATGCCCTCTCTTTACTCCCCTATTTACTTTTTTAAGTACCCCCTACACTTTCTATACTCCTCTCGGGCCTCCGCTGTTTTTAGCCCTCTGAATCTGCCATAAGCCTCCTTTTTTTTCCTGATCCAATCCTCTATATCCCTTGACATCTAGGGTTCCCTGGACTTGTTGGTCCTACCCTTCACCTTTACGGAAACATGTTGGCCCTAAACTCTCACTATTTCCTTTTTGAATGACTACCACTGGTCTGATGTAGACTTTCCGACAAGAAGCTGCTCCCAGTCCACTTTAGCCAGATCCTGCTTTATCATATTGAAATCGGCCTTCCCCCAATTCAGTACCTTTATTTCCGGGCCGTCTTTGTCCTTTTCCATAACTACCTTAAATCTTACAGAGTTCTGGTCACTATCCCCAAAATGCTCCCCCACTGACACTTCTACCACTTGTCCGGCATCATTCTCTAGGATTAGGTCCAGTAACGCCCCTTCCCTTGTAGGACTTTCTACGTCATGGCTCAAAAAGCTCTCCTGCATGCACTTTAGGAATGCCGCCCCCTTTAACCATTTTGCACAAAGACTATCCCAGTTGATATTGGGGATGTTGAAATCCCCTATTACCCTATTATCTCTACACCTCTCTGAGATTTGCTCACATATGCGCTCCTCTATCTCTCCCTGACTATTTGGAGGACGATAGTACACTCCCAGCCAAGTGACTGCCCCCTTTTTGTTTTGAAGTTCTCCCCATATGACCTAGTTTGAGGAACCTTCTAAGGTATCATGCCTCCTTACTGCAGTAATTGACCCCTTGATCAATAGTGCAATGCCACCTCCTCTTTTACACTCTCCCCTGTCATGCCTGAAGATTCTATATTCTGGAATATTGAGCTGCCAGTCCTGCCCTTCCCTCAACCATGACTCTGTGATAGCAATAATATCATATTCCTATGTGTTAATCAACGCCCTCAATTCGTCTGCCTTACTAGTAAAACTCCTTGCGTTAAAATAGATGCAATCCAGCCTTGCATTTTTCATTTGTGCCTTAACAGGTCTATATTTGCTCTGCCTTCCAGACTGACTCAGTTTCTCTTCTATATTTGATTGTGCATCATCACCCCCTACTGTACCTCCACTCTGTATCCCATCCCCCTCCCAACAGCAGTAGCAAACCTCCCAGCAAGGATGTTGGCCCCGCTCTGGTTCAGGTGCAACCCATGCAACTTGTACAGGCCCCACCTTCGCCAGAAACAGACCCAGTGATCCAGGAAACTAAAGCCCTCCCTCCTGCACCATCTCTTCAGCCATGCATTCATCTGCTCTATCCTCCTATTCCTATACTCAGTAGCACGTGGCACCAGGAGTAATCCAGAGATTAGAACCTTTGGGGTCTTGCTTTTTAATCTGCTACCTAGCTCCCTAAATTCTTGTTGCAGGAACTCATTCCTCTTTCTACCTATGTCGTTGGTACCAATGTGAACCACGACCTCTGACTGTTCACTCTCCCCCTTCAGAATGTCCTGCAGCCGCTCCATGACATCCTTGAACAGAGCACCAGAGAGGCAACATACCATCCTGGAGTCACGTTTGCGGCCACAGAAACGCCTATCTGTACCCCTTACGATAGAATCCCCTATCCTTATCACTCTCTCACTCTTTTTCCTCCCCTCCTGTGCAGCTGAGCCACCCGTGGTGCCACAGACTTGGCTCTTGCTGCATTCCCCTGAGAAGCTATCTCTCCCAACAGTATTCAATGTGGAATATCTGTTAGAGAGGGAGATGGACCCAGGGGACTCCTGCACTACTTGCCTGGTGGTCACCCATTCCCTTTCTGCCTGAGAAGTCTTTATCTGCGGTGTGACCACCACGTTAAACGTGCTATCCATGATGATCTCAGCCTTGCGGAGGGTCCACAGTGTCCCCAGCAGCTGTTCCTGATCCGAAATGCGGATTTCGAGTAGCTGCAGCTGGAGACACTTCCTGCACACGTTTGCCCTGGACTCGAGAAGTGTCCCTGACTTCCCACATTGGCACTCCACGTTGCCAAGCTGCCCTGCCATGACTTACCCTTAATTTACTCCCCCAAATTACTCAAAAGGTTGAGATTATTTACAGTACTAGGCTTTAGCAATTTACAATCTATATCAATGACTTAGATGAGGGGACCGACTGTAGCACATCTAAGTTGGCTAACGATACAAAACTAGAAGGAAAAGTGGGCTGTGAGGGGGAGGCAAAGAGGCTGCAAAAGGATTTGGGCCAGTTAAGTGATAGGGCAAGAAGCTGGCAGATGATTGGAGAATGTCTGGAAGGGTCAACTTATCCACTTTGGAAGTAAGAATGGAAAACAGAATTTTTTAAAAAAATAGATGAGAGATTAGTAAATGTAGGTATTCAGAGGGATTTGGGGTCCTGGTACATTAATTCCAGAAAGTTAAAATGCAGGTACAGCAAGCAATTAGGAAGGAAAAAGGCATATTAGTCCTTATTGCCAGGGGTTAAGAAAGTCTTGCTGAAATTCTATAGAACGTTGGTACTGCATACAGTTTCGGTCTCATATCTAAGGAAGGATATAGGTGCCTTAGAGGGGATGCAATCAAAGATCATGTAATTCCTGGGATGAGAGGGTTGTCCTATGAGGAGAGATGAATAGAATGGGCCTATAATTCTCTGGGGCTTAAGAGAGGGCGGCACAGTGGCTAGCACCGCAGCCTCACAGCTCCAGGGACCCGGGTTCAATTCTGGGTACTGCCTGTGCGGAGTTTGCAAGTTCTCCCTGTGACCGCGTGGGTTTTCGCCGGGTGCTCCGGTTTCCTCCCACCGCCAAAGACTTGCAGGTGATAGGTAAATTGGCCATTATAAATTGCCCCTAGTATAGGTAGGTGGTAGGGAAATATAGGGACAGGTGGGGATGTGGTAGGAATATGGAATTAGTGTAGGATTAGTATAAATGGGTGGTTGATGGTCGGCACAGACTCGGTGGGCCGTAGGGCCTGTTTCAGTGCTGTATCTCTAGAAAAAGATGAAATCTCATTGAAACATAGAAAATTTATTCAAGGGCTTGCCAGGGTAGATGGCGAGAGGCTGCTTGCCCTGCCTGGAAAGTTTAGAATTCAGGGTCATAGCCTCAGGATAATATGTGGGCTATTTAGGAGATGAGAAATTTCTTCATTCAGAGGTTTACAAATCTTTGAAATTCTCTACTCCAGAGGGCTGTGAATGCTCAGTCAATGAGTATATTCAAGACAGATATCGATAGATTTTTGGGCACCAAGAGAATCAAGGGATATGGGGATCGGGCAGGAAAGTGGAGTTAATGTAGAAGTTCAGCCACCATCTACTGAACTGCAGAGCAGGCTCATGACCTACTCCTGCTCTTATTTCTTATATTCTTACTCAGTTATCATGGTCAATATTTATCCCTTAACCAAGATTATGACCAGGTGAAAAGGGGTCTAGGGTGCCCTCTCAGCCTTTGCCTGGTTTAACAGCACAGGGTTTAGTTTTAGAAACACCGTCTTTTTAGCTCCCCCTTAGTGAATCCTTGTTCACTGCTCCAATTGTAAGGCAAAGAAATCAAACAGGTTTCTTTAGATTTAAACAAGAAAGGTAGAAGTTTACTAATCTTAAACTCTAATCCGGTTAACGACGACAAATATGCAACTCGACCATGCTAGCATGCATACATAATAAACACACACACAGATACAGACAGAAAAAGTAGAAGGGATAAAGGGGAAAAGTCTGAGGCAGTATCTGGTAGTTACAGTCCTTCGAGTTCAATGTGGAGTCTTTGGTTGCCGTTAAGTCTTGCAATTCGTTGTGGCCTAGTTCATGCTTCAATTTGTTCCAATGCAAGAGTCTTTTCTCTCTTGAGGTTTATGTGTTTTCCATGGGTCCACTGGCTTGGGGGAAAGTGAAAGAGAGCCAGCCAGGGAGAGAGAGACTTTCTTGTTCCAGGTTCCAGTTCAAACATCCTTCTGTTCCTTTCTCTGTGGCACAACTCAAAAAACCCCAGGTTGCCCAACAAGTTAGTCATGTGACTAGCTTATTTGGAATAATCTCTCCTGCGAGGTTTGTGGATTGTACCTTAGCAGTCTCTGGAACGCGCTTCCTTGCATCTTCAACGTCTGGTGATCAAAATCCATCTGGGTTAATTGGAGCAGGGAATAGTCCTTCGTCTCCACAAGCAGCGTCTCTTTGTATGCAAATGTCCTTCCAATCCAGTGACTGGTGATCTTCAAACAAGTAATTTCTTCACTCCAGCAACAGTTTAAAATCAATGTTCACATGACAAAATTAATATGCCTCATTCTTGGCACATGGGGGTTTGCATGACAATAGATTACCTGGTCATTTATTTTACTACTGTGTGTGGGACTTTGCTGTTCACAAATTGGCTGCGTTACCATGGTGACTACACTTCAAAAGTAATATATTGGCTGTGAAGCACTTGGGGCTATCTCGTGATTGTGAAAGGTATTACATATAATACAAATATAAATATAAATGTTTTGTCTTTCTTCTAAACATTGAGATTGAATTCAAATAGGGGCTTTTTCAATGAAATTTAACATACAATGAAGAATCACAGAATAGTACAGCGCAGAAGGAGGCTATTCTGCTGTCCTTTCATCACATCCCTGCAACAACTTCTCCTTCCAGAATTTACCCAATTCTCTTTAGAAGGATCTTATTGAATCGGTATCCACAACCCTACAATGCACTCCAAATCTTAACAAATCATTGGGTAAAAAAAAAATGTTTTTTCCTCATTTTGCCTCTGGTTCTTTTGCTAATCACTGTAAATCTGTGCTACTGAGCCTTCACTGCTTTAAGGGGTGCAACCTCAGCATCTCCAGTCTATCTTTGTAACTGTAATCCCTCATCCCTGGAACTATTCTACTCAAACTCTTCTGTAACCTCTCCAAGGCCTTCACGTCCTTTCTAAAATGTGGTGCCCAGAATTGGACTCAATCTCCATCTGGGGCCAAACTTGTGTTTATATTGGTCTAACATTCTGGCTTTTGTACTCTGTGTCTCTATATAGCCCAGCATCCCAAACGCTTTATCAGCTGCTTTGTTAACCTGTCGTGGCATCTTCAAAGATTTGTGCACAAACAGCCCCAGGTGTATCTGTTCTCACACCCCTTTAAAATTGTACCATTTATCTATGTGCTTCCTTCTCATCAAACAGTCGGTTCAAAGAGCAGTTGAGTAAGTCAGGCCAAAGGCAGAAGAATGAAATCAGGGTAATGTAAGAAAGGAAAAATCAAACCAGAATTTTTTGTGAATTTTCATTAATTAGTCACGTTAAGAGCCTTTGAAACAGTTCTGCAGAAACATAAAGTATGCTAAGAAATAAATTGTAAGGTTAAGAGAGATTAAGTGTTTACAAGTTGACATCAGTCAGGGTAAATTTTTTCACAAATGTATCTAATCCCTTTTGATCTTCAAGCACAATGTGAAAGCATATGTATGTTTTTCTCTTATTTATTCATGGGATGGGAGCGTTGCTGGCGAGGCCATTTATTGCCCATCCCTAATTGCCTGAGAAGTTGGTAGTGAGCTGCCTTCTTGAACCATTGCAGTCCATGTGGGGTAGGTACACCCCACATGATATTGCAATACCAAGAACATGTATTTTTAAACTGTGGTGAAGGACAAGAAGACAATGACCGAAGGACAACAATAGTACCATTTTATAACTTAAGCAGGCATTTGAGAGGGCAAGTGGAACATTCCAGAGAAAGTTGAACAGTTGCTGCCTTGAAGCCAGTCTATCAGAAGGGTCAGTGATCACAGCATCAACACCACAGTTGTGGTCTATGTATTCAAAGCTGCTAACCTGTCAATCACAGTAAGTACAAACTGAAAATCTAACTTTGCTAAATCACACAACACCAGATTGAGCATAACTTTACTGTACTGTAAACAAGAGAACCCAACTAAGGCAACTGCAATAAACTTAAATTATATCTGTGCCTGTAACAATGCATACTCTGTCAGTTAATAACCTACACTTTTAGCACCTATTGTAATCTATGATGTTTAATTTTAGTTATGTTAATATAGATGTTTGAATAAAGAAAGAATTTACATTAAATAGCATCAAAGGAAAACCTTGTACACAGCACCTTTCACAACTTCAGGATGTCCCAAAGCACTTTAAACCAATGAAGTACTTCTGCAGTGTGGTTATTATTTTTATGTAGGCAAACAAAGCACCCAATTTGTACACAAAGTTCCATAAACAGCAATTAAATAGTGACATAACCCATTTTAGTGATATATATTAGTTAAAACACCAGGGAGAATGCCCCGGCTGTTCAACATGGAATATTTCATTTTTTTTTATGAACGAAATTCAGTTTTATTTTTCAAAATACAAATGCATTAATTTGTGAAAGACCTAATAACAGCAGGAATTATACTGCTGTAAATACAGTATCAATTGAAAAATGATCCAATCATACTAAAGCCAGCAATTTGGTTGGGTTATTGTACAAGTCCCTTCCAGCAGGCTGGTCAGGTTATTGTATGTGTCCCCTTTCAGCAGACAATTACCTGAGGGGCAGGCAGGGCCTTGGTTTGTCACATCTGAAGATGGCACCTCTGATAATGCAGCACTACCTTGGTACTGCACAATCATATCAGCCTAGACCGTGTCCAAATCTCTGCAGCAGAGCTTAATTCCAAAGCATTTGACTTAAAGAAGAAAGTGCTATCACTAAGCCAAGGCTGAAGAAGTAGTCATAATTCTTAAGTCTTCATCTTTGAGAAGTGCAGCAAGAAGTAGTTAACTCATTCCACTCTCTTGTACTGTAATTCTTTGTTGATTGGCATATGATGTAACTGTTAAAATATCTCGAATGATTATATTAGACTGCACATAATACAATAGTAAATAAATTGGTTGAGAGTTTCTGGAGCAACTGTAAAAGGAAGTGGGGTTGAAAGGGGATAGGGGCATGTGAACAGTGTAGGATACAAGGGAATGGTTGAAAATAGCCTTGTCTGAGATCAAGAACAATAGCAGTAGAGAGGCCATGTGATGTGGCAAGATCTTAGTAGGTAGCTGTAAATATGGGTAGAAGAGGTTAAGGGAGGATAGGAAGTCACTGTAATGAGAGCAGAGACAGCAGGGTGAGTTATAATGGAGGCTGAGATCACCAAGGATCTGGGGTCAGTCAGTACAGAGGCTGAGGGAGGAAGCAGGGAGGATAATTTGATGAGTAACTTAGTACAGAATGAAGGATTTTAAAGGAGGGTGGAATAAACTGGATGCTCAAAGAAAGAGTAGGTACTGGATGAATATAGGGAGAGACCAAGGTGTGATTTAGTGATATGGACCAAACTGCCACTGCTGCACTCTGGCATGGGAAGATGATAAAAAGTATCACCAGGCATGGAGGTTTCAGTAAGGGGCAAGGTGTTGCCATCTATGAGCCAAGATTGCATCAAAGTTATAATACTTATGCCAACATCCGTGATAAGGTTTGAGAGCCAGCAACAGCTTCCTTCTCCACAGTAGAGTGTCTGCTTTGATGTTTAATTTTTTGGAGAAACACCCAACTGGTCTCTCAATGCCTGACTCATCATCTTGGAACAGGACAACACCTACCCCAAGGTCACTAGCATCCACAGCCACTTTAAATAGTTTGTTAAAAATTTGGAGTTGCCATCACCAGTTCGTTGGTTAAGATGGCTTTCGGCCTCTCATAGGTTGTTTGGCACCTCCTTGACCACACTACCTTTGCTTTTTTCTGTAACAAGTCTGTCAGTGGGGCAGCGATAGTGCTGAAGTTTGGGGTAAACTTGCAGTAAAACCCACAAATCACATTATTTCCCGTTTGGTCATGGGGATGGGAAAATCCATCAGCGCCTGTACCTTTGCTGCTCTGGGCAACACTCGCCCTTGACCCACAATATTCCCTCGTAGGTTACCGAGCTTTAGCAAACTCACTCTTTGCAAGATTTAACACGAGGTCAGCCAACTGTAACCTTCGGAAGAGTGCTTCTAACTGGTCAGGGTGGCCCCCCAGGTGTCTCTGTACACTAACAGATCATCCAAAACACTACACAGTTGGGCAGACGAGCCACTACCTAGTTCATCAGCCTTTGGAAGGTGGCTGGGGCATTTCTTAATCCAAAGGGCATCACCCGGCACTGGAGTAAGCCATCCAGAGCGACAAAAGCCAAGATCTCTTCAGCTCGGGTGGTTAAAGGAAGCAGCCTGTACCCTTTTAATAAATCTATTTTGGTTATGTAGGTGGCGTTTCCTACTCTATCGATAAAGTTCCAGGCGGAGAATTGGGGAGGAATCAGCTCTGTCACTACATTAATCTTTCCATAATCAATGCAGAGCCTTGTTGAGCTATCGGGTTTGGACACCAGCACAACTGGGGAACTCCAAAGCTCCGACCGGGCTCAATCAGCTTGTACTCCAACATATACCGAATTTCCTCCAGAACCTGGGTCAGTGTCCTGAGACTTAGGCGCTAGGGATTTTGTTTTATGGGAGGGGTCTCTCCTACATCCACATCATGTAGGGTTATGCACCCTGATTTGTCCCTGCAGATCCCTTTAAAAGCTGTGAGCAGTCTTGTTAGGTCTCCTCTCTGATCTGTGTTTAAATAGGAGAGTACAGTATCCAACTTCCCTAACATTTCAGTGTTAGCTAACTGGATGGTAGGGGTTCAATTCAGGAATCGTCCCGGCCTCCCTCTAATTCGTCCTCACTGTTCCTTTCACCCTCCTCTTTTCTGACTGCCTGTAAGACTTGAGCTTGTTTGTCCCCTTCCTGGCCGTGATACCATTTTAACATATTGATGTGGCACAGCCTTTGCTTTTTCCTACAATCTGGGGTGTCAATTATATAATTCACCTTTCTAATTCTCTGTGTTACTCTGTACAGGCAATGAACCAGGCTTTCAATGTTTCTCCCTGTATTGGTAATAGCAGGTAATAGGTAATGGTCTCCGGGCTGAAATGTTCTGGCCTTGGCACGTTTATCCACCTGCCTTTTCATAGCTGTCTGGGAGGTTTGTAGGTGTTCCTGAGCCACCGCACAGGCTCTCACGAGTTATTCTCAGACCATTGAGACGTAGCCTCACAGGGAAGATGCCTCCCTTTGTCCCAAAAACCTCTCCTTGATTAGTTTAAGAGGACCTCTCACCTCGTGTCAATAAACTAATTCAAATGTATTAAAGCCAGTGGGCTCATTGGGTAAGACCCTGGTAGCAAACAGAAGAAACCCAGCCCTTCGTCCCAGTCACTGGGTACTCATAAGCAGTATGCCCTGATTATTGTCTTTAGGGTCTGGTGGTACTGCTCCAAAGTCCCTTGTGACTGTGGATGGTAGGCTGAGGACTTTAGCTAGGTTATGCCCAGATTACCCATGACCTTTTGAAATATGGTGGACATAAAATCTGTCTCCTAATCCGACTGAATCCCAGCAGGCAGCCCATATCGAGGTTAATCTTTCCACCACTATCTGAGCAGAGAAAGCTCTTGGAGGGTTAGCCTCTGGAAATCGAGAAGCTACATTCATAATGGTGAGAAGATATTGGTCGCCCCTTTTTGTTTTCGGCAAGGGCCCCATGCAAACTACCAGCACTCTGCTGAATGGTTCCCCAAAATCCAGTATGGGAATTAGGGGTGCAGGTTTTATTTCAGGTTGAGACTTCCCCACAACCTGGCACATGCGGCAAGTCCTACAGAACTCCACTACATCCTTGTGGAATTGTGACCAGTAAAAATGCTGTCTTTATGGAGGCTTGGGTTTTTCAAATACCAACATTTCCAGCCATTGGAATCTCATAGGCAATTTTCAATATTTCCTTATGGTATCTTGGCAGTGCACTACCTGGTGAACCACTGTCCACTCTTAGTCTGCAGGTATCTGAGCAGGTCTGCACTTCCTCATCAGCTCATCATTCTTGAAACATTAGCACGCTGGAACTCCCTTTGCTTCAGCTTCAGTTTGTCTGTCTGTGCTAACTTTTTTTAAATTAGAATTAGAATTAGAATTAGAATATTACAGCGCAGTACAGGCCCTTCGGCCCTCGATGTTGCGCCGATCATCTGACCTACACTATTCCATTTACATCCATATGTCTATCCAATGACCACTTAAATGCCCTTAAAGTTGGCGAGTCTACTACTGTTGCAGGCAGGGCGTTCCACGCCCCTACTACTCTCTGCGTAAAGAAACTACCTCTGACATCTGTCCTATATCTTTCACCCCTCAACTTAAAGCTATGTCCCCTCGTGTTTGCCATCCTCATCCGAGGAAAAAGACTCTCACTATCCACCCTATCTAACCCTCTGATTATCTTGTATGTCTCTATTAAGTCACCTCTCCTCCTCCTTCTCTCTAACGAAAACAACCCCAAGTCCCTCAGCCTTTCCTCGTAAGACCTTCCTTCCATACCAGGCAACATCCTAGTAAATCTCCTCTGCACCCTTTCCAAAGCTTCGACATCCTTCCTATAATGCGGTGACCAGAACTGCACGCAATACTCCAGGTGCGGCCTCACCAGAGTTTTGTACAGCTGCATCATGACCCCGTGGCTCTGAAACTCGATCCCCCTACTAATAAAGGCTAACACACCATATGCCTTCTTAACAGCCCTATTAACCTGGGTAGCAACTTTCAGGGATTTATGTACCTGGATACCAAGATCTCTCTGCTCATCTACACTACCAAGAATCTTCCCATTAGCCCAGTACTCTGCATTGCTGTTACTCCTTCCAAAGTGAATCACCTCACACTTCTCCGCATTAAACTCCATTTGCCATCTCTCAGCCCAGCTCTGCAGCCTATCTATGTCCCTCTGTACCCTACAACACCCTTCGACACTATCCACAACTCCACCGACCTTCGTGTCATCCGCAAATTTACTAGCCCACCCTTCTACACCCTCATCCAGGTCGTTTATAAAAATGACAAACAGCAGTGGCCCCAAAACAGAACCTTGCGGTACACCACTAGTAACTAAACTCCAGGATGAACATTTGCCATCAACCACCACCCTCTGTCTTCTTTCAGCTAGCCAATTTCTGATCCAAAGCTCTAAATCACCTTCAACCCCATACTTGCGTATTTTCTGCAATAGCCTACCGTGGGGAACCTTATCAAACGCCTTACTGAAATCCATATACACCACATCCACGGCTTTACCCTCATCCACCTGTTTGGTCACCTTCTCGAAAAACTCAATAAGGTTTGTGAGGCACGACCTACCTTTCACAAAACCGTGCTGACTATCGCAAATGAACTTATTCTTTTCAAGATGATTATAAATCCTGTCTCTTATAACCTTTTCCAACATTTTACCCACAACCGAAGTAAGGCTCACAGGTCTATAATTACCAGGGCTGTCTCTACTCCCCTTCTTGAACAAGGGGACAACATTTGCTATCCTCCAGTCCTCCGGCACTACTCCTGTCGACAATGACGACTTGAAGATCAACAACAACGGCTCTGCAATCTCCTCCCTGGCTTCCCAGAGAATCCTAGGATAAATCCCATCTGGCCCAGGGGACTTATCTATTTTCACTCTTTCCAAAATTGCTAACACCTCCTCCTTGTGAATCTCAATCCCATCTAGCCTAGTAGGCTGTATCTCAGTAATCTCCTCGGCAACATTTTCTTTCTCTACTGTAAATACTGATGAAAAATATTCAATTAACGCTTCCCCTATCTCCTCTGATTCCGCACACAACTTCCCACTACTATCCTTGATTGGCCCTGTTCTAACTCTTATCATTCGTTTATTCCTGATATACCTATAGAAAGCCTTAGGGTTTTCTTTGATCCTATCCGCCAATGACTTCTCGTGTCCTCTCCTTGCTCTTCTTAGCCCTCCCTTTAGATCCTTCCTGGCTAGCTTGTAACTCTCAAGCGCCCTAACTGAGCCTTCACGTCTCATCCTAACATAAGCCGCCCTCTTCCTCTTGACAAGCGCTTCAACTTCTTGAGTAAACCACGGCTCCCTTGCTCGACAACTTCCTCCCTGCCTGACAGGTACATACTTATCAAGGACACGCATTAGCTGCTCCTTGAATAAGCTCCACATTTCGTTTGTGCCCATCCCCTGCAGTTTCCTTCCCCATCCTACACATCCTAAATCTTGCCTAATCGCGTCATAATTTCCTTTCCCCCAGCTATAATTCTTGCCCTGCGGTATATACCTGTCCCTGCCCATCGCTAAGGTAAACCTAACCGAATTGTGATCACTATCGCCAAAGTGCTCACCTACATCTAAATCGAACACCTGGTCGGGTTCATTACCCAGTACCAAATCCAATGTGGCATCGCCCCTGGTTGGCCTGTCCACATACTGTGTCAGAAAACCCTCCTGCACACACTGGACAAAAACAGACCCATCTAAAGTACTCGAACTATAGTATTTCCAGTCAATATTTGGAAAGTTAAAGTCCCCCATAACCACTACCCTGTTACTCTCGCTCCTGTCGAGAATCATCTTCGCTATCCTTTCCTCTACATCTCTGGAACTATTCGGAGGTCTATAGAAAACTCCCAACAGGGTGACCTCTCCTCTCCTGTTTCTAACCTCGGCCCATACTACCTTAGTAGACGAGTCCTCAAACGTCCTTTCTGCCGCTGTAATACTTTCCTTGATTAACAATGCCACACCCCCCCCTCTTTTACCCTCTTCTCTGTTCTTTCTGAAACATCTAAATCCCGGAACCTGCAACATCCATTCCTGCCCCTGCTCTACCCATGTCTCCGAAATGGCCACAACATCAGGATCCCAGGTACCAACCCATGCTGCAAGCTCACCCACCTTATTCCGGATGCTCCTGGCGTTGAAGTAGACACACTTTAAACCAAGTTCTTGCTTGCCAGTGCCCTCTTGCGTCCCTGTAACCTTATCCCCTACCTCACTACTCTCAACAGCCTGTACACTGGCACTGCAATTTAGGTTCCCATTCCCCTGCTGATTTAGTTTAAACCCCCCCGAAGAGCACTAACAAATCTCCCCCCCAGGATATTGGTACCCCTCTGGTTCAGGTGAAGACCATCCTGTTTGTAGAGGTCCCACCTACCCCAGAAAGAGCCCCAATTATCCAGGAAACCAAAACCCTCCCTCCTACACCATCCCTGCAGCCACGTGTTCAACTCCTCTCTCTCCCTATTCCTCTCTTCGCTAGCACGTGGCACAGGCAACAACCCAGAGATAACAACTCTGGTTGTTCTCGCTCTAAGCTTCCACCCTAGCTCCCTGAATTTCTGCCTTAAATCCCCATCTCTCTTCCTACCTATGTCGTTGGTGCCTATGTGGACCACGACTTGGGGGTGCTCCCCCTCCCCCTTAAGGATCCCAAAAACACGATCGGAGACATCACGTACCCTGGCACCTGGGAGGCAACACACCAACCGTGAGTCTCTCTCGTTCCCACAGAACCTCCTATCTGTTCCCCTAACTATGGAGTCCCCAATGACTAATGCTCTGCTCCTCTTCCCTTTTCCCTTCTGAGCAACAGGGACAGACTCTGTGCCAGAGACCTGCACCCCATTGCTTACCCCTGGTAAGTCGTCCCCCCCAACAGTATCCAAAACGGTATACCTGTTGTTGAGGGAAACGGCCACAGGGGATCCCTGCACTGCCTGCTGGTTCCCTTTCCTTCCCCTGACGGTAACCCATCTACCTACTTCTTTTACCTGAGGTGTGACTGCCTCCCTATAACTCCTGTCAATAATCCCCTCCGCCTCCCGAATGATCCGAAGTTCATCCAGCTCCAGCTCCAGTTCCCTAACGCGGTCTGCGAGGAGCTGGAGTTGGGTGCACTTCCCACAGATGCAGTCAGCAGGGACACTCTTGGCGACCCCTACCTCCCACATTCTGCAGGAGGAACATACAACTGCCTTTACCTCCATTCCCACTATTCTAGATTCCCAATAAATCTACTGAAAAACCAAACGAAAAAAAAAGTCAAAACTTGTTCGCTTAGCAATCCGACGGACTGAAGTTTTAAATAAAAAGCTTACCTTATCAACACCCTAGAGTCCTTTTTTTTTGGTTAGAGGAGGAGGGTGGGTGGGAGACACTACACGTGTAGTGTCTCGGGTACTGCCACTGCCCAAATAAATAGTTTTCCCCTACCCAGCAGTCCCCGGTCCTCCGAAACAAAAAAGGGATTAACTTGTAACTTACTGAAATTGACCGCTCAGCTGAAAGTCCGCTCCGCACCCCGTTCTATCAAGGCTGCTCCTCGCAAAAGACAAAGATTTTAAAACTGCCCAAATAAATAGTTTTCCCCTACCCAGCAGTCCCCGGTCCTCCGAAACAAAAAAGGGATTAACTTGTAACTTACTGAAATTGACCGCTCAGCTGAAAGTCCGCTCCGCACCCCGTTCTATCAAGGCTGCTCCTCGCAAAAGACAAAGATTTTAAAACTGCCCAAATAAATAGTTTTCCCCTACCCAGCAGTCCCCGGTCCTCCGAAACAAAAAAGGGATTAACTTGTAACTTACTGAAATTGACCGCTCAGCTGAAAGTCCGCTCCGCACCCCGTTCTATCAAGGCTGCTCCTCGCAAAAGACAAAGATTTTAAAACTGCCCAAATAAATAGTTTTCCCCTACCCAGCAGTCCCCGGTCCTCCGAAACAAAAAAGGGATTAACTTGTAACTTACTGAAATTGACCGCTCAGCTGAAAGTCCGCTCCGCACCCCGTTCTATCAAGGCTGCTCCTCGCAAAAGACAAAGATTTTAAAACTGCCCAAATAAATAGTTTTCCCCTACCCAGCAGTCCCCGGTCCTCCGAAACAAAAAAGGGATTAACTTGTAACTTACTGAAATTGACCGCTCAGCTGAAAGTCCGCTCCGCACCCCGTTCTATCAAGGCTGCTCCTCGCAAAAGACAAAGATTTTAAAACTGCCCAAATAAATAGTTTTCCCCTACCCAGCAGTCCCCGGTCCTCCGAAACAAAAAAGGGATTAACTTGTAACTTACTGAAATTGACCGCTCAGCTGAAAGTCCGCTCCGCACCCCGTTCTATCAAGGCTGCTCCTCGCAAAAGACAAAGATTTTAAAACTGCCCAAATAAATAGTTTTCCCCTACCCAGCAGTCCCCGGTCCTCCGAAACAAAAAAGGGATTAACTTGTAACTTACTGAAATTGACCGCTCAGCTGAAAGTCCGCTCCGCACCCCGTTCTATCAAGGCTGCTCCTCGCAAAAGACAAAGATTTTAAAACTGCCCAAATAAATAGTTTTCCCCTACCCAGCAGTCCCCGGTCCTCCGAAACAAAAAAGGGATTAACTTGTAACTTACTGAAATTGACTTGCTGAGCCTCGACCAAGGAAGACCTGTTTAATCCATCCTTTGCGTCCTCTAAATTCCCAAAGAAGGGTCATCTGTTTGCAGTGCCAGTTCAGCCTACTCTGATGGAGCTTGTTTGGCCATGGACTGGGTCACCACAGTCAGAACAAATGCCAGGGACCTTTTCCTGTAGCTGCTCTGTCTCCCTGACCTCTTTCGGTCTCTCTAAAACCATTGGGGAAGCTATCCCTTCGCCCCTGTCAGATTACCCAGGAGGTGGTCAACCACATCCACAGGTAAACAAGGGACAATCCCCACAGATATTGGTCCCGAAATAAGGTCACACGCTCAGTGCAATCAGTATAAAGGTATGGGAATATACTTTCCTACTTTCCTCCAATACTATTTCCTAGCATTCAATGCACTCTCTGGGGGAAAGGTCATGCCTTTTTGCAGCAGAAAGGGATGGGTGGCCCCTGTATGTATGACTATGGGCTTACTCGCCTCACTCGAGTGTATAGGGTCACTTTTCCTCTAGACACAAAATCCTGGTAACTCAGGGATTTTATTAAGTTTTCCTGCACTCGCAGCGGTAGATTTACAATGTTTTACTGTTGCAGTTAAAGCCACAGCCTGGTCTGCTGTGTTTTCCATCACAGCCTGCACTTTTCCTGCACTGGTCTGGTGTACCCTGACTAAACCTATGAGTTTTCTTCGTAACATCTAGCAGTCGAGTCGAAGGTGACTTGCCTTGTTACAATGAAAACATGCAGGCTTTCAGGCATCACTCCCGTTCTCAGCACCTTCCTTTTTGGCCCGAGGAGGGCCCCCTACGTTTCCAGCTCTCCCTTCTCGTCCATAGCTGTTCATCACCCCAGCACCCTCCCACATTATACCTTTTTTGGTTGTTGGAGGTGACTAGGGAAGGGTTTCCCTTGGGGCAAGGGCTTGTGAATAAGGGTATAATCATCAGCCAGGATTGCTGCCTGCCTGGCTTTGGAACCTTTTGTTCCTCCATGTGGTTTATTATGGAAAGGGGTGGCAAGTTTTTGAATACCTCTCTGAGGTTTTCATAGGTGCACTCTAACTTAAGTGCCCATATCCACTGGTCAAAAGCAAGCTGCTTAACCCTTTGAAACGCGAGATAGGTTTGTTCAGGCTGCTTTCAGAGGGTTCAGAGTTTTTGGCGGTATGCCTCCAGTACTAGCTCATATGTGCCCAGGACAGCACTTTTAGTCATCTCATAATCTGATGAACTCTCATCAGGTAACAGTGAATAAACCTTATGGTTAGTTTTCTTTACAATAACAGTGTCCAGCTCCTTCAGCCATTTTGCAAGGTTTTCAAAAGAAACAAGAACTGCTTCCACATCTCCCTCATTGAACTTTGGTATCAATTAGGAGAGCTTTAAGAGCTCAGCACCCAATCCTGAGCTAGGGGTAACTCCCTCACTAGCAGTGTCTTCACTGGTTGTATTGGGCCTTCCCCTAGTTAGTTCAAGCTGCCTTAACTCCCTTTCCTCCTCCTTCTTCTGGAAAGCTCTTTCTTTTTCCCTTCCCTGGAATTCTCTCTCCTCTTTCTCTCTCTGGAAAGCTCTCTTTTTTCTCTTTCCTGAAACTCTCTTTTCTCTTTCTCCTTCTGGAATTCTAATCCTAGTCTCCTCTGTTCTAGTTGTACCTTAACTAATGTTATTTTGTCTATTTCAGATTCTATGCCTGTCTCCGGTTCTTCAGTGTCAATTTTAAAATGGTTGGCCACAAGTTTTAGGAATTCAGGCTTCCTAGCTTATGGATGGTTAGTAATCTCTAACTGGCCAGCTATATTCCTCAACTCTTCAACATATAGGGCTTTTAACTTGGTTCAAGTTACTTCACTCTGTTCTAGGAAGGGACTGGCCTCGAATGTGGACATTTTAGTACTCTAGCATTGAAAACCACAAGAAAACCTGTATTGAAGTTTTTAAATTATTGCTAAGGATCAATTTGGTTTCCAGCTTCCAATTTTCCATTCGGCTTTGGGTTTGATCCCGGAAGAGCCCCAAATTGCTGTTACGGCGAAGTGAGGAAGGGGTCGAAGGGCTTCCCTCTTTTCCCTCTCCTTGTCTGACCACAATAGGTTTCATTCTTTCTTAAAGTGGGCAGACTAGCCAATTCAGTAGATGTTTGATTACTTACTTGCTATGAGCATAACAAGAACCAGGTTTTCTTGAGTTTAACTTTATTGTACCTAAACCAAACTAATGAAAATAATTAACAACATGCCAACTTTCACTCACACACACTAGAGGTTTACACACACACAAATAGGTTACAGTGTGGGAAAAGGTAGGTTGGTTGAGTTAGAGTCCATAGAAAAAAGGGGTATACAGTTTGTGTTTGGTAGTTTGGCTGGCTTCTAGCTGAATTTGGTGGTCCTGGGGCTTTTAGTTTGAAGAGGTAGATGAGTGGTTCAGTGAGTCTCTTGGAGACAGCGATGCCGATGATTTCCTCCAATGGGGTTTCTGATTGTAGCCGGAGTATGCAAAGGTGGTCAGTCAACAGGTAGAGTTCGAAGCTTGTAAGCTGAAATGGAGAGAGAGAGAGAGAGGAGAGGGAGGGAGCCCCACTTGGGTCTGCAGATGTCAGAGTCCAGAAGCTTCTCCTTGCTGCTGCAGAGAAACACAATCTTAAAACCACAGATGGGGAGGGGCTTGTCACATTACAGTCACCCAGTGATTCAAACATGTTAGCAATTTTTCTCTTCTTGCTAAAAAAAAACAGGTAGTTCCCTTAAACTTCCTGGGTCTTGGTTCTTGCTGGGATGAGCAGCCATTTCATCTCCAGCTCACAAACCTTGCACTGTAGGATACAGTGTTGTAAATTAGGTGACCAACTTAAGCTGCCAGCAAAGTCGACTTTTTTATGTTTTTTAAACTTCTTCAAAAAAATATAAATTGAGACCTCCAGTCAGAGGATTAATGAAAATTATCATTCAGCCAGTTGGTGTGACACAATAATAAAAATTATGTATATAGGAATTTTAATGGGACAATGTTACCAAAAGGTTCATCACAAGGCAACAGACCTTGACACATCTTTGAAAATTTTACACACACATCTGTGACTTATTTTACAGAAAAAACATGTGTAAATATTTTTTATTTCATATACCACCATGCTGCAATACCAGACCAGCTGAATATATGCATTTTTCTGAATGCTGTGCTGCTTCAAGTAAATTAAAATAAAAGCAAAATACTGCGGATGCTGGAAATCTGAAATAAAAACAAGAAATGCTGGAATCACTCAGCAGGTCTGGCAGCATCTGTGGAGAGAGAAGCAGAGTTAACGTTTCGGGTCAGTGACCCTTCAAGTAATACATTTTGTAGTGTATATGTCCACTGCAAAATTTCTAAATTGACACTTACTCCATTTAAAAAAAGACCTGTACATGCCTTGACATGTGCACCTGACCAAAATAATTTAAGCGGCCTACTGTGCAACAGGATCTGCTTCACCCAATCAAATGTGAGAGAAGCAGAATGTGGTAGTTTTGGCATGTACATATCAACTAGCTCAATGGCAAATCAATCAGTCCAGCGCAATTATAATGGATTCACAATTCACTCCATTTCCACAATCTCTCCACTGCTTTTTGTAGTAGCAGTAAACTTTAATATCAATTCAATTTTACTAGGTTCCAGCATTTATTGAGTTAATTCTCTCCCCTTCCCATTGATTTTATCTAAATATCAATGGAAGGAAGCTGGAGAGGCTAAAATAAATCTCATTCAATCAATTTAATGCACGAGAAAAGATCTTTTTTATTTTCTGAAGAATAATGAATGAGGTTAATGATGCACAGACAGGCAAAATTAAGTAGTACTCTCCACAACATGACTGCTGAATTCAATACCTTAGTGGGACTGACATGCTTGAGTAAACAATAAAGCCACTTAAAAAATACTTCTTTCACTAAGATTTAAATGCAAATAGCAATGAATTTCTGATTATACAAATAATGTATCTGCCTTACACAAAGAAATTTGTACTTTGCATATGCAAAGTTCAATATTTGGAAATTATGTTCCAATTGTTGTTGCCTTTGAATTTCTGTACAATTAGACGAGTAGTTTTGTATAAACTGTCGTTTTTATTGAATTGTGCATGTCTTGTGCACATTTACTTTATGAAATCGCCCACAAATGCAGAATTGCAGCACTGCCAAATGATATATACAAGTTTATGGGCATTCAATTCTCATTGAAGCCAAGTGTTTTTTGGTGGGAGATGGTTTTCGATCTGAATCAATATTACTACATCTGGAAGTGTGCATACATTACAATTTGGTTGGAGTGCATGGCAATGCTTGGCAAGAAGTATGTAGCAAGGCAATAACTATAAGGAGGTTGGGATATCAACCTGAAAGAGCAAAGCCCAGGGAGGCATCTGAACTCCAGAATTTGGTTCCATTTAGAAATACACTATTATATGCACTACATATTGAGAAGTGTTTGTTTTTCTATGAAAACTGTCAATAAAACTGAGTAGCATATTCTCTGACAGCTAGCATCATGCTGCTTTACTCTACCATCTATCACATGCCTCACATTAAAAAGTATGGGCATTTATTCGACTGCATATAATAAAGATTGATACAAAATTATGGATACAAAGGAAATGATTGCACACCATGAATACTGAAAAAAGCCCAATAGCTTATTTGTATTAACGAAATCTTGGAATGTGCTTCAGCTCCTAATGCACTCTAACTTAGTTATTTTAGCAATGACTGTTTAATATTTGCACTCATGGACAGTTACAGTAATTTACAGAGCTGGAAAGCATGCATCAAGAAAATATGCCCTGATCAGCAATTAATCTCATGTAGTTTAAGGTGTGCTTCACAAGCAGACAAAAGTGCTTTATCAGAATAGAGGGCAAATAAGCATCATGATCAACCATAAGCTCTGCTCCGTATAGACTATTCTCTCGCCTTCCAAAAATTGAGACAATTATAGGTAGATATAGTTTAAAAATAAATTATATAAATTACTTGCAGGGCAAATGAGTAGAGCTTTGTTACAAAAGTAATATAGGTAGCCCACTCTCCCTTTTATAAAAATGCAATAGCACACACAATTAGTTTCTTGTTTCCTCTATGTATTCTTCGCTTTCCCATAATGAAATCAATTTACCCCGAATTCTCTTTCAATAGCTGTGTTTTGCTGCTACCAATGCTGTACCCTGCACTGTTTGGGAAAGAAGAGGAGAGGCAAATATATGGTTCATTCTAAATGTATTTAGTTTAATATAGGGTAACTAACTAACTGGCTACAAAATGGAGCACCAATGCTGTGGATTCTACAAGACATAGGTCAGGACCTTTGATGTGCAAAACCACAGAAAGCAGAGAGCTTTTTCCTCGCACTAATCTGATTATATTTTATTCAAACATTAAAAGAATATCAAGGCCTGGACAGGGTATGAATTTCTGCTGCCTGTGTCTTAATTCACACCAAATCACCTATCACCCCTGTACTTGCTGATTTACATTGACTCCCGGTCAACCGATTTTAAAATCCTCAGCATGGTTTTCAAATCCATCCATGGCCTCATCCCTGTCTCTGTAATCTCCTCCAGTCCCACAACCGTCTGTGATATCTGCGCTCATCTAATTCTGGCCTCTTAAGCATCCCGGACTTTAATTGCTCCACCATTGGTGATCATACCTTCAGTTGCCTAGGCCCTATGCTCTGGAATTCCCTCCATAAACCTCTCCACCCCTCTTTTCTCCTTTAAAATACTCCTTAAAACTCACTTCTTTGCCCAAGCTTTTGGTAATCTGACCTAGTATCTCCTTATCTGGCTCAGTGTCATATTTTGTTTTATAATGCTCCTGTGAAGCGCCTTTGGACATTTTATTTTGTTAAAGGCACTATATAAACATAAGTTGTTGTTGTTGTATCTTTATACATTTACCCAACTCAGGTCATCGTTGAGCCAGGTCTCTGCAATGTCTATGATATCATAGCCTCTCTCTCTAGCAACAAACTCCTGAGACGACTAAGAAGTGAAATTACAACGGTAGGTGCTGTACATTATCGAGTACAGATCTAAGAGCTGCATTCAAACTGCAAGGTTCATTAAGGTTCAACATCTCTCCATACTATGACTGGAGTATCCAACTAACGCTCCAACCACACAGTGCCCATTCCAAGTAACTTGTCCAGTGCATGGCATGAAAAGTAATCGTGAACTTGCTATTGTCAAGATATTTCACGTTAGCTTATTCCCTAACTCCTTGAAATCTCTGAGAACTCCGTTTTATTCCTCCCAAGCTAATTGGTTCCTATTACTATTGGATCTGCTTCCACCATTCTTTCGGCCAGTGCATTCCAGATCACAACAACTCGCTGTGCATAGAAATGTTTCCCGAAGTTCTTTTGCCAATTACCTGAAACTTATTTCCTCTGGTTGCTGATCTTTTGGCCAAGAGAAGGTTTCTCCTCATTTACTCTATTGAGACACTTCATGATTTTTAATACCTCTGTCAAGTCTCCCCTTAACCTTCCCTGCTCTAGGAATAACCCCAGTTTCTCTCGTTTTTCCACATAATCCAAGTTCCACATCCCTGGTACCATTATAATAAATCTCATCTGCACCCTCTCCAAAGCCTCAACATTTTTCCTAAATGTGGTACGCAGAATTGACCACAGTACTCCAGCTAGGACTGAACCAGTGATTTATGAAGGTTGAGCGAAACTTTCTTATTTTTGTACTCTATGGTCCCCATTCTAACTCAGTGAAAGCTGCTCTTTGGTCTGCCCAAAACTTGCTGGTCCTCCAGTACAAAGAGTTGTCCATGACTGAGTGTTGCAGATAAGCACATTCCAAGGTCCAGAACTACGTGCTGAGGGACAGCTTGGGGCAGCCGCGGCAAAGGCTCAATGGGAAAGGCCACTGTGTAAGGTCCTCCTGCCATAGTATACCAAGGGGCTGAAACCTATGTAAAACCCCTCGGGCTGTATGCACCAAATATGTTTTTGCTGTGTAATGCAAATGTACATTGCATATAAAATGGAATGGGAAGAGTTGTGAAGCAACTCGTGTCCTGTATCGAATGAATCTGATCGCCAATGTATTTTCCTAAATGTCAAATTTGAACTGTTTTGTAATTTTTTTTAAACAAATTTTTATGAACAAAGTACATTTTTGGAAGAAAAGTACTCTATGGTCCCAATTCTAGCTCTGTGTAATTGGGTGGGTTAATGAGTTAAAATCTCGCCCTATGCCTTCATTTATAAAAGCAGAATCCCTTAGGCCCTTTTAACGGACTTCTCAACTTGTTTTGCCACCTTCAAAGATACGTGTAGGAACAATGAATTCTTACAACTGCTTTGTGAAATAATGTAAAATCATTTTAAATTGGATTAAAAATATGCATTTTACCATATATCTGGTTCACTTCACAAACTTGTACTTACAATTTCAGTATCAAAGGCTCTGTCTGGCACTCAAATCTGCCAATACACTTCTAATTGGTTTTACTCAGTCCTCAACTAGGCCACAAGGTTGGATAAAGATTTCAGTAAGCCAACATACTTTCATGTTAAATGTTAAGCTACTTTTAATTCATCATTTCAAATTCTTCTCACTTTTCCAACTGCCAGTGACTGAATTGCAACTACACTTAGATCATGGTTGAGTTCTCCAGAGGTTTCGCAAGTGAGACAGGGCAAGTTTGGAATGGCAGCATCTGTAATTCTGCTGCTGAACGTTTTTCCACACACAGTAAATCTCACACACCCACTATTACACTTAATTGAAATCCTAGCAACAGTGTTGTGTTATGAGAGTTTTTGCAAGTTCAATTGTGAGAAGAAAACTGAGCCTAGTCATTGGAGACAAATTAAACAAAGAAAAATAAATAAATGTAATAATTTAAGATCTGTGGACTTTTAACTCAGGTGAAAATTTACATTCCAGAAATGTAAAAATGTGCTGGGTCGCAAGGAAGATCTGTTGAGTGTTATCAGATAGAGTGGTTTCACTTCACTACATTAAAGCGATTGCCAACTTACTGCCATAACCTGCAAAATGACAGACTCTTTTTTAATATAAATTAACATCCCCATGACTGCCAGAAGATTTAAGAAGCACTGAACTTCACTTCAGAACTAGAAGATGTAAATCTGTGGTGGATGATCTGAAATGCTGGCAATTAGCACACCAATAAATCTCAATGAATAATTAGAAAAAAAAGAAAGCTGCAAATCCCTGGAGAAGATAGTGAAGCAGTGATATATGCATGAAGGAGTAGTCTAACCTCAATCAATAGTAACAGAATATGCAGAGTACAGCATTTTGAATTTTCTAATATGATCTCTATGCTAAGCAAGACGCACAAAATAATGAGAATAGTCATAATTGATCACCAGTTAGAAATCACGAACAAATTTCAAAAGTTCCAAAAGTTACTTACAAATGAGGAAGACCATTTGGTCCATCGAATTTATCTACCCAGAAAGACCCTGTAGTTCCCCCAAGACTGCATCTAGTTGTTTTTTTTTAAAATAATTCCAGGATTTTTGTCTCCATGATCTGGAAATCCCCAAGTACTGAATCACTCTCTGCATGAAGCAGATCCTGATATCAATCTGAAAGTTACCAGTTTAAAATTTGTAACCCCTTGACTTACTCCCACAGTTTAAGTTAAAGTAGTATTTCAAACTAACCTTTGCCATTCCATTAACTATCGTTATATACCTTTATAAAATCATCACTCAGGCATCTTCTTTCCAGGCTGTAAAGCTCAAGTCTCTCCAATGTTTCCTTGTGATTCAGTCTCTTGATAGTAGGGGTCAATTTTATGGCTTTTCTGTGCACTGCCTCTAGCTCTCGAATCTCACCTTTGTTTCTTGATACATTCAGAAACGGTCACAGTATTCAAGGTATAGTCTGACCAGAGCATTGTACAGTTTTGATCACAACCTCCTGGGACTCGTTTTCTATTTTATTGGCTAAGTAGTTCAACATTACTGAATGATGCTGTGCATTAGACGGACATCTACTAAAAGTCCTTAATCTCTTTCAATTTTATCCGTTGCTATTTCAACAAGTTTCATGTTCATTTTCTCTTTATGTGCAATACTTTACATTTATCTGCATTAAATTTCATCTGCTATTGCTTTGCCCACTTATATTTTGTTCATTGATTCTGGAACTTCTGGGCTGACTCCCAGTTTGGTATCATCTGCAAATTTGACCAATTTACATAAAGTCTCTGATTCCATGTCATTGATGTAAATTAGAAATAGTAATGGTTCCAAAACCAAGCCCTCGAGCACACCACCTCAAGATGTTTTCTCTAACATGTACTGGATGTTTTACATCCTTCAGCCGATTCCTTATTCATTTCCAAGTTTTACCTTGAAAGCTTCGAGCTTAGCTATTAGCATTTCATGTGAAATTTTATCAAATGCCTTTTGAAAATCTAAATACACAACATCTTAGGGCTTACTGCAGTCCACTTGATTTGTTATTTCCTCAAAGAAATCAAGACTGTTCGTCAGATATCAGGCCCTTCTAAAGCCTTGGTGATTGCACTTTCACTAGGTTGTTGTAGTATAGATAATCCTCAAGTTTATGCTAGATAATCAATTCCATTATTTTACAATAAACTGAAAACTAATAGGTTCATAGTTGTCAGTTTCTGTTTTGTCACCCTTTTTGAACATGAGCATCACATTAGCCTATTCGCAATCTATCGATAACTCCCGAGTCACGTAACTCTTTCATAATTATTGTCACTAGCTCACAAATCTCATTAGTCCTTCTCTGGCATAAATAACATCAGACACTGGATATTTATTTTAATCCCCATCAATTTATTGAGGACTTCCATCCCATTTATATCCAAGTCACGATTTGTGGAATATCTTTGATTCTAGGAGGTCAAAACTGACAAGCACACTACTTTAGACTGAAACTTAATTTTGTCATGCTATAATGCTATCTCATCGAGATGTTCTCCAAAATACTACAGTCGGATGACCCAAACATAAATATTGCTGAGGACGCCATGGATAACTCCCCTGCTCCTTCTTCGAAACAATATTATGGGACCTTATACATTACCTGAGAGGGCAGAAAGGGCCACAGTTTAACATCTCATCCAAAAGGCTACACCTCCAATAGTGTAGCGCTCCCTCAGTACTGCATTGAAATGCTACCCTGGATTTTGTACTCAAGACGCTGGAGTGGTATTTTAACCCACAACTTTCTAACCCAGAAGTGAGAGTAACACCACATATGCACTGTGAAGGCCAGATAACTTACTGTGAAACTTCTCTGCAACCTATCAGATGAACACAAAGTGGCACTGTTAGTGCAGGGCACATTATGCCATTCTTGGCCCTTTTGTCGCCATCATTTTTGGCGTGAGAATGACAATGATAACTTGGCACATTGGAATTTAGACCAAAATACAAACATACAACTTAGGAGCAGAAGTAGGCCATTCGGCCCCTCCAGCTTGTTTTGCCTTTCAATAAGATCATGGCTGATCTGTTTGTGTCTCAAATTCCATACTCCCATCTACCCGATAACCTCTGATTTCCTTGCCTAACAAGAAGCTATCTACCTCCGCCTTAAAAATATTCACTGACCCCACCTCCACCACCTTCTGAGGCAGAGTTCCAAAGTCGCACAACCCTCTGAGAAAACATTTCTCTTCATCTCTGTCCTAAAAGGGCGACCACTCATTTTAAAACAGTGCCCCTAGTTCTGGACTCACCCACAATAGGAAATACCCGTTCCACTTTCACCTTGTCAAGACCGTTCAGGATCTTATATACTTCAATCAAGTCCCCCCTCACTCTTCCAAAATCCACTGAAAACAAGCCCAATCTGTCCAACCTTTCCTCATTTCAGGTATCTTTAAATAAGGAGACCAAAACTGCACACAGTACTCGAGATGTGGTCTCACCAATGCCCTGTATAATTGAAGCATAACATCCTTACTTAAATTTTCAGTTCCTCTTGTCATAAAGGATAGCATTCCAATGGCCCTCTTTATTACTCACTGGACCTGTATACTAACTTTTTGTGACTCATGCACGAGAACACCTAGATCCCTCTGTACCATGGGGTTCTGCAGTAGTTCTCCATTTAAGTAATACTCTGCTTTTTTATTCTTCCTGCCAAAGTGAACAACTTCACATTTTCCGACATTATACTCCATCTGCCAGATTTTTGCCCACTCACTCAATCTATCTAGATCGGTCTGCAACCTCTTTATGTCCTCTTCACAACATACTTTCCTACCTATCTTTGTGTCATCTGCAAATTTAGCTACCATGTCATCGTTCCCTCATCTAAGTCATCGATATAAATTGTAGAAAGTTGAGGCCCCAGCACAGCACCCTGCGGGACTCCACTTGTCACATCCTGCCAATTAGGAAAGGACCCATTTATTCATACTTTCTGTTTTCTGCCAGCCAGCCAATCTTCTATCCATGCTAATGTGTTACCCCCTATACCATGAGCTCCTACTTTGCGCAATAACCTTTTATGTGGCGCCTTGTCAAATGCCTAAAAATAACCATCAGGACATGGAAGAGCTACCATTCTGAATAAATCATTTAAATCCAAGTTTTGGAGGACAAATTGCAGCTCCAGGATACACGATCTACCTATATATATATATATATATATATATATAAAAAAGCAAAAAAGCAAAATACTGCACATGCCGGAAATCTGAAATAAAAACAGAAATGTTGAAAATATTCAGCAGATCTGGCAGCACGTTATGTGATGAAAGGTCACAGACCTGAAATGTTAACTCTCTCTCCACAGGTGCTGCCAGACCTGAGTATTTCCAGTACTCTGTTAAGATCTACCTATTCTAGGGATAAAATGCCTGGTGTTTAGAAATCCAACCCTCTTGCCCGAGTTTCTAAACTTATCAAATTTCAACGGAACAATTCGTTTCCAGAAGAGGACTAATAATATTGATAAAAATTGAATTTTCAAACCAACTGGCCTGAACGTTTTACACTCACCATAAAAATAACCCGAATTGAGAAATAATACCTCATTTGGCAACTTAGTCGTAGTTTCAAGGAATGTGTTCCATAGTTTAATAAGGAGGAATTCTATTTCACTTTCATTTAAATTTTTATTTAGTGTTTCTGTTTAATTTCGAACACAAATTAAATAATTTACTATATTGTCACGAAAACGTGCTAGGTCGAATGATGATTTATTTAATCCACTGGCTGGAAACCTGACTATTAAACTGGTGGAGACGAACCACTCAAGCCTTACAAGCTTCTAACTCTGCCTGCTGACCGTGAGCACCAAGGCATATTCCCTGCTGCAGACTGTAGTGTTCTGTGGTTTGTGTTTGATTGTGTTAGTCTGTTCACCGATCAATGCTCACTGTGCTTAATAACTTAAGCCTGACGGGGGAGCTACTGAGAGTAGAGATCTTTCCAGAAAGAACAGTCAGAGACTCCCCTCTCTAACGAATTCAGCCGCATTGCTGTGCCCTGGAGAACCACCAAATCAGCGTACACATCTTCAAAACCGAAAACCGAAGTACCACCAAAGGAAAGTTGCGCAACCACCAAATTCAGCCTGAAGCCAGCCAAGTCACCAACCTCCACAGACAGTATACCCCTTTTATTTCTCTGAACTCTAATTCAATCAATCTATCCTTCCCCACTCTAACCTATTTGTGTGTGTGTGTGCGTGTGTGTGTGCGTGTGTGTGTGAATGAATTTCAAATGTATGCATGTGAAAGTTGCAGCGTATTTTATTATTTTTACTTAGATCACTTTAAGTATAATAAAATTAACCGCTTACTTTGTTAAACTCGCGAAAACCTGTCCAATTGGTTCTTTTTGTGATCACGGTGCGTAAACAGTTAAACATTCACTAAATTGGCAAGTATATTCACTTCAAAAGAAATAAATCTGTTGTGGTTAAAAAAGCAGAGGGAAAAGAGGGGAGCCCTTCGACCCCTCCTCACCTGATCATAACAGAAATTTGGGGGTTCTATGTCCAAGATCAAATCCAAAAGCAAACGAGAAACTGGATGTGGGAAACGAAGTTGATCCCTAGCAATTTTTTTTCAAACTTTAATACAGGTTTTCTTGTGATTCTGTGCTAGAGTACTAAAATGTCCACATGTGAGGCTAATACTTTTCTGGAACAGAGTGAAGAAACTTGGGATAGTTTAAAAGCCCTATCTGTTGAAGAGTTAAGGAGTGTAGCTAGACATTTCGAGATAACTATCCGTCCAAAAGCTAGGAAACTTGTGGCCAACCATTTTGAAATTGAAACTGAAGAACCAGAGACAGACATAGAATCTGTAACAGACAAAATAGCATTAGTCAAGATACAGCTGGAACTGTGGAGACTACAGCTAGAATTTCAATATAGAATTCCAGGAAAGGGAGAAAGAAAGAGTCTTAAAGAAGCAGGAAAGAGAGTTAAGGCAGCTCACCCTAACTAGGGGAAGACTCAATGCACTCAGTGTAGGCACTGCTAGTGAGGGAACTACCCCTAGTTCGGGACAGAGTGCTTATCTCAAAGTTCTCCCAACTGATACAAATGTTCAATGAGTGGGATGTGGAAGCATTTATCATCTCATTTGAAAAGCTTGCAGAACAGTTGAAATGGCCAGCAGAGCACTACTGCAAAGCAAATTAACAAGAAAAGCCTATGAGGTTTATTCCTTATTTTCTGATGAGAGCTCATCAAACTATGAGATGACCAAAAATGCTATCCTGAGCGCATGAGCTGGCACTGGAGCCATACTGTCAAAAATTCCGAAATCTCCGAAAGCGGCCTGAACAAACTTACATTGAGTTTGAAAGAGTTAAGCAACTCGCTTTCGACCAATGGATACGAGTACTTAAGATAAAGCCCATCTATGAAAAGTTGAGAGGTGATCCTCCTCGAGGAGTTCAAAAACTCACATCCCCTTTCCATAAAAATCCACATGGAGAAATAAAAGGTTCCAAGAGCCAGGCAGACAGCAATGCAGGCTAATGATTATGACCAGTTCTGATGAAGGGTCACTGACCTGAAACATTAACTCTGCTTCTCTCTCCATAGTTGCTGCCAGACCTGCTGAGTATTTCCAGCATTTCTTATTTTTATTACGAATGATTATGAGCTTGCCCACAAGCTCATGTACGCATGTTCACAGGTACTTTAATGATTTAGCCGTGAATATTGGAGTATGATCAGTAGGTTCGGCAGATGACACGAAAATTGGTGGTGTCATAAATAGTGAAGAGGAAAGCCTTAGATTCCAGGACGATATAGATGGACTGTTAAGATAGGATTAAATTCCATTTGCCACTGCTCTGCCTGAGAAGTGTGAGGTGATGCATTTTGGGAGTACTATCAACGCAAGGGAATATACAATGGATGGTAGGACCCTGGGAAGTACAGAGGGACCTTGGTGTACCTATCCATAGATCACTGAAGGCAGCAGCACAGGTAGATAAGGTGGTTAGGAAGGCATATGGGATACTTGCCTTTATTGGCCAAGGCATAGAATATAAGAGCAGGGAGGTTATGATGGAGCTGTATAAAATGCTAATTTGGCCACAGTTGGAGTACTGTGTACAGTTCTGGGCACCACACTATAGGAAGGATGTGATTGTCCTGGAGAGGGTGCAGAGGAGATTCACGAGGATGTTGCCTGGGCTGGAGCATTTCAGCTATGAAGAGAGACTGAAAAGGCTCGGGTTCTTTTCCTTAGAGCAGAGATGGCTGAGGGGGGACATGTTTGAGGTACACAAAATTATAAGGGGCATTGATAGGTTAGATAGGAAGAAACTTTTTCCCTTAGTGGAGGGGTCAATAACCGGCAGCATAGATTTAAAGTATGGGGCATGAGGTTTAGAGGGGATTTGAGGAAATAAGTTTTCACGCAGAGGGTGGTTGGAATCTGGAACACACTGCCTGAAGAGGTGGTAGAGGCAGGAATCCTCACAACATTTAAGAAATATTTAGATGAGCACTTGAAACGCCATAGCATACAAGGCTACGGGCCAATTGCTGGAAAATGGGATGAGAATAGTTAGGTGCTTGATGGCCGGCACAGACACGATGGGCCAAAGGGCCTGTTTCTGTGCTGTATAACTCTATGACTCTAAGCCCTTGCCACAAGGGAAACCCTTCCCCAGTCACCTCTAAAAACCTGAAAGGGATAGAATGTGGGAGGGTAATAGGAGGATGAACAGCCAAAGACAAGAAGGGAAAGCTGGACACACAGGGGGCTCTCCTCAGAACAAAAAGTATGATGTTGAGAACAGGAGTGATGCCCAAAAATTGTATGTTTCCACTGCAACAAGGCAGGTCACCTTCAAACTAAATGCTGGAAGTTACGGGGAAAACCCATAGGATTAGTCAGGGTACATTATACCAGGAAAAGGGGCCCTGATGGAAAGCACAGCAGACCAAGCTGTGGCTCTAACTGAGGCAATAGATCCCTGTAAAGGTACTGCTATGAGGGTGGAAGAACTTAACAAAATCCCTGAGAGTTACCAGGATTTTGCGTCTAAAGGAAAAGTGACCTTATACCCCTCGAGTGAGGCAAGTAAGCCCATAGTCATGCTTCGGGATACAGGAGCGACCCAATCCCTTCTGCTGGGTAAAGGAATGACCTTTCCCCCAGAGAATGCACTGAATGCCAAAGTATTAGAGAATGGTATCGGGGGAAGGTATATGCAAATACCTTTATACTGGTTGCACATGGAGCACAACCTTATTTCAGGACCAGTAACTGTGGGAATTGTCGCTAGTTTACCTTTGGACAGGGTCGACTTGCTCCTTGGTAATGACCAGATGGAGGTGAAGATGGTAGCTTCCCCAGTGGTCTTAGAAAGGTCGGATGAGGTCAAGGAGACAGAGCAGTTACAGAAGGTGGTCCCTGGCATTTTCCCCGACTCTGCAATGACCAGATCCATGGCCAAACAAGCTCCGTCACAGGAGACTGAACTGGGACTGCAGACGGAAGACCCTGCTGTCTGGTTATCCGAAACCTTCTTCGGGAATTTAGAGGAACCAAAGTAAGTGCTAAGCAGGTCCTCCTTGGACGAGGCTCAACAAGCGACCCAGTGTTTGAAAAACAGTTAGCACAGACTGCCCAAACTGAAGCAGAGGGAGTTCCAGAGTGCTACTATTTAAAGAATGAGGTGCTGCTGAGCAAGTGGAGACCTTCTCACAGACCTGCAGACGAAGATTGGACAGTGGTCCACCAGGTAGTGATGCAGCCGAGGCACAGTAGCGAAATATTGAGGATCGCCCATGAAATTCCAATGGCTGGACATGTCGGTATTAGAGAAACCCAAGCCCGCATTAGATAGCATTTTCAATGGCCACAATTCCACAAGGATATGGAGGAGTTCTTTAAAACATGCCACGCGTGCCAGGTTGTGCGGAAGCCCCAACCTGCAACAAAATCTGTCTAATCCCATTTTCCAGCACTTGGCCCATAGCCTTGAATGTTATGCTATGCCAAGTGCTCATCCAGGTACTGTTTAAAGGATGTGAGGCAACCCGCCTCTACCACCCTCCCAGGCAGTGCATTCCAGACCGTCACCACCCTCTGGGTACAAAAGTTCTTCTTCAAATCCCCCTTAAACCTCCTGCTCCTCACCTTAAACTTGTGTCCCCTCGTAACTGACCTTTCAACTAAGGGGAACAGCTGCTCCCTATCCACCCTGTCCATGCCCCTCATAATCTTGTACACCTCGATCAGGTCACCCCTCAGTCTTCTCTGCTCCAGCGAAAACAACTCAAGCCTATCCAACCTCTCTTCAGAGCTTAAATGTTCCATCCTAGGCAACATCCTGGTGAATCGCCTCTACACCCCCTCCAGTGCAATCACATCCTTTCTATAACGTAGCGACCAGAATTGCACACAGTACTGCAGCTGTGGCATTACCAAAGTTCGATACAACTCCAACATGACCTCCCTGCTTTTGTAATCTATGCCTCGATTGATAAAGGCAAGTGTCCCATATGCCTTTTTCACCACCCTATTACTTGCCCTTCTGTCTTCAGAGATCTATGGACAAACACACCAAGCTCCCTTTGTTCCTCGGAACTTCCCAGTGTCAGGTCATTCACTGAATACTTCCGTGTCACATTACTCCTTCCAAGGTGCATCACCTCACACTTTTCAGCGTTAAATTCCATCTGCCACTTTTCTGCCCATTTGACCAACCCGTCTATATCTTCCTGTAACCCAAGACACTCAACCTCACTGTTAACCACTTGGCCAATCTTTGTGTCATCTGCAAACTTCTGATCCTACCCCCAAATAGTCATCTATGTCGTTTATATAAATGACAAACAATAGGGGACCCAGCACAGATCCCTGTGGTACCCCACTGGACACTGGCTTCCAGTCACTAAAACAACCATCTGTCATCACTCTCTGTCTCTGACAGCTAAGCTTTTGGGGAAGCATTCAGTGGAGTGCTGGTAGATTGCATGGGGCCCCCGCCAAAAACAAAAGGGGGCTACCAGTATCTTTCCACCATGATGGATGTGGCTACCCGATTGCCAGAGGCCAACCCCTAAGAACTATCACTGCCAAGGTAGCAGTGAAAGGGCTAACCCAATTCTTCACCAGATATGGGCTGCCTGCCGAGATTCAGTCGGGTCAGGACACAAATTTATGTCCAGTATGTTTCAAAACGTAATGGGTAACCTGGGCATAACCTAGCTTAAGTCCTCAGCCTACCACCCACAATCACAAGGGGCCTTGGAATGGTACCACCAGACCCTAAAGACAATGATCAGGGCATACTGCTATGAGTACCTGCATAACTGGGACAAAGGGCTGGGATTTCTTCTGTTTTCTATGAGGGACTCGCCCAAGGAGTCCACTGGCTTTCGTCCTTTTGAATTAGTTTGTGGACACGAAGTGAGAGGTCCTCTTAAACTAATCAAGGAGCAGTTTCTAGAGCACAAGTACAAGCCTCCCATGTTAGACTACGTCTCCAAGCACCATGTGCGGCTTCCAAGAGCCTGTGCAGTGGCTCAGGAACATCTAAAAACTTCCCAGACACCTATGAAAAGGCAGGCGGATAAACATGCCAAGGCCAGAACATTTCAGCCCGGAGACCATGGGTTCATACTAGTGGAGGGAGGCCTGGAGGATTACAAATTGAATCCCCTACCATCCGGTTAGCTAACACCAAAATGATGGGGAAATTAGACACCGTACTCTCCTATCTAAAGGCAGAACAGAGGGACCTAACAAGGCTGCTCACAGTATTTAAAGAAATCTGCAGGGACAAACCAGGGTGCACAACTGCAGTCCTACACAATGTGGATGTGAGAGAAACCCCTCCCATAAAGCAAAATTCCTATTGCCTATGTCCCCGGAAACTGACCCAGGTTCAGGAGGAAATTCAGTACATGCTGGAGCATAACCTTATTGAGGCCAGTCAGAAGAGTTCCCCAGTTGTGCTTGTGCCCAAGCCCAATGGCTCAACTAGGTTCTGCATTGATTACAGAAAGATCAATGCAGTGATTAGAGCTGACTCCGACCCAATTCCCCGCCTAGAAGACGAACGATAGAGTCGGAAACATCACCTACATAACAAAGAAAGACTAATTAAAAGGATACTGGCAAGTTCCCTTAACCACCCAAGCTAAAGAGTTCTCGGCTTTTGTCACTCCAGATGGCTTATTCCAGTGCCGGGTGATGCCATTTGGATTAAGAAGTGCCCCAGCCACCTTCCAAAGGCTGATGAACCAGGTAGTGGCTGGCCTACCCAACTGTGTAGTGTACCTGGATGATCTGTTAGTATACAATGACACCTGGGGGCACCACCTGGGCCAGTTAGAAGCCCTCTTCCGAAGGTTACAGTTGGCTGACCTAGTGGTAAATCTTGCAATCAGCGATTTCACGAAAGTTCAGTTGTGTTGTGAGTGTTGTGAGGCATGTTGTGAGTCAAGGTCGAGTGCTTCCCAGAGCAGCGTAGGTACAGATATTGATGGATTTTCCCATCCCCACAACCAAATGAGAAATAGTGTGATATCTGGGCATGTGTGGGTTTTACTGCACTGCACTGTTGAAATACAAGAAAGCCCCCAGCGAGCTAACATCCGAAGCACTTAAAGTAGCCAGAAGCACTCCACAAAGAACAGCCAGGCGCTGTGCAAATGACTACCGGCAACACCTATGCAGTTGTATTCAGCTGGCCTCTGACACCGGAAACATCAGAGGAATGTGTGATGGCATCGAGAGCGCTTTTGGGCCAACCATCAAGAAGATCACCCCCCTCAAGTCTAAATCAGGGGAAACGATCACTGACCAACGCAAGCAAATGGACCGCTGGGTGCAGCACTACCTAGAACTGTACTCCAGCGAAAATGTTGTCACTGATACCGCCCTCAATGCAGCCCAGTCTCTGCCAGTCATGGATGAGCTCGACGAACAGCCAACAAAATCGGAACTCAGTGATGCCATTGATTCTCCAGCCAGTGGAAAAGCCCCTGAAAAGGATGGCATTATCCCTAAAATAATCAAGAGTGCCAAGCCTGCTATACTCTCAGCACTCCACGAACTGCTTTGTCTGTGCTGGGATGAGGAAGCAGTACTACAGGACATGTGCGATGCCAATATCATCACCCTCTACAAGTACAAGGGTGACTGCGGTGACTGCAACAACTGCCGTGGAATCTCCCTGCTCAGCATCGTGGGGAAAGTCCTCGCTCGAGTTGTTTTAAACACACTCCAGAAGCTGGCTGAGCGTGTTTACCCTGAGGCACAGTGCGGCTTTCGAGCAGAGAGATCCACCATTGACATGCTGTTCTCCCTTCGCCAGCTACAGGGGAAATGCCACAAACAACAGATGCCCCTCTACGTTGCTTTCATAGATCTCACCAAAGCCTTTGACCTAGTCAGCAGACGTGGTCTCTTCAGACTACTAGAAAAGATCGGATGTCCACCAAAGCTACTAAGTATCATCACCTCATTCCATGACAATATGAAAGGTACAATTCAGCACAGCGGTGCCTCATCAGACCCCTTTCCTATCCTGAGTGGTGTGAAACAGGGCTGTGTTCTCGCACCTATACAGTTTGGGATCTTCTTCTCACTGCTGCTCTCACATGCGTTCAAGTCTTCAGAAGAAGGAATTTTCCTCCACACAAGATCAGATGGCAGGTTGTTCAACCTTGTCCGTCTTAGAGGGAAGACCAAAGTACGGAAAGTCCTCATCAGGGAACTCCTCTTTGCTGACGATGCTGCATTAACATCCCACACTGAAGAGTGTCTGCAGAAACACGACGACAGGATTGCGGCTGCCTGCAATGAATTTGGCCTAACCATCAGCCTCAAGAAAACGAACATCATGGGGACAGGACGTCAGAAATGCTCCATCCATCAATATCAGTGACCACGCTCTGGAAGTGGTTCAAGAGTTCACCTACGTAGGCTCAACTATCACCAGTAACCTGTCTCTCAATGCAGAAATCAACAAGCGCATGGGAAAGGCGTCCGCTGATATGTCCAGACTGGCCAAGAGGGTGTGGGAAAATGGCGTACTGACACGGAACACAAAAGTCCGAGAGTTTCAAGCCTGCGTCCTCAGTACCTTGCTCTACGGCAGCGAGGCCTGGACAACGTATGTCAGCCAAGAGCGACGTCTCAATTCATTCCATCGTCGCTGCCTCTGGAGAATCCTTGGCATCAGGTGGCAGGACCGTATCTCCAACGCACAAGTCCTCGAGGTGGCCAACATCCCCAGCATATACACCCTACTGAGCCAGTGGCACTTGAGATAGCTTGGCCATGTGAGCCACATGGAAGGTGGCAGGATCCCCAAAGACACATTGCACAGCGAGCCCGTCACTGGTATCAGACCCACCGCCGTCCATATCTCCGCTTTAACGACGTCTGCAAACGCGACATGAAGTCCTGTGACATTGACCACAGGTCGTGGGAGTCAGTTGCCAGTGATCACCAGAGTTGGCGGACAGCTATAAAGGCGGGGCTAAAGTGGCGAGTCGAAGAGACTTAGCAGTTGGCAGGAAAAAAGACAGACGTGCAAGGAGAGAGCCAACTGTGTAACAACCCCGACAATCAATTTTATCTGCAGCACCTGTGGAAGAGTTTGCCACTCCAGAATTGGCCTTGACAGCCACTCCAGGCGCTGCTCCACAAACCACTGACCACCTCTCGACACTTACCCATTGTCTCTCAAGACAAGGAGGCCAAAGAAGTAGTAGTGAGTTTTACCGCAAGTTCATCCCAAACTTCAGCACTATAGCCACCCCACTGACAGACTTGTTAGAGAAAAAAAGCAAAGGTAGTGTGGTCAGGGAGGTTCCAAACAGCTTTCGAGAGGCTGAAAGCCATCTTAACCAACCAGCCAGTGCCAGCAGCTCCAAATCTTAACAAAGCATTTAAAGTGGCTGTTGATGCGAGTGACCTCGGGGTAGGTGCCGTCCTGCATTGAGAGTCAGGCATTGAGAGTCTAGTTGGGTATTTCGCCAAGAAATTAAACAGACATCAAAAGCAATACTCTGCTGTGGAGAAGGAAACTCTGGGACTGTTCCTGGCACTCAAGCCCTTTGAAGTATATGTCCGAAATGGATATAGAAAGACCATAGCTTATATCGACCACAATACTTGGACATTTGTGGAGAAATTCCAAATCCAGAATGCAAGGTTACTTTGATGGAGCCTGCTTTGCAACTGTATCACCTAAAGCTTACCCACATTGCAGAGAAAAACAATGTGAAAGCTGATGCTTTATCCAGAGTCTAACTCAGCATAGAATCATCCCGAGTGAAAACTAAACCAAAGCATAGCTATGACAGTGAGAGACTGACGATGAATGTGCTGGTACCATTTCTTTTTATTATTTATAGCTTTATGATAAAATCATTGCATTTCATTTCACATGGTATGGAGGTGTCAAAAAACGTGCAACATTGAATGATAATTTTTTAATCCACTGGCTGGAAACCTGAATATTAAATTGGTGGAGACGAACCACTCAAACCTTGCAAGCTTCAAACTCTGAAACAAAAACAAGAAATGCTGGAATCGCTCAGCAGGTCTGGCAGCATCTGTGGAAAGAGAAGCAGAGTTAAGCTTCAAACTCTGCCTGCTGACTGTTAGCACCAAGGCATCTTCCCTGCTGCAGACTGTAGTGTTCAGTGGTTGAATTGATCTGTGTTTGATTGTGTTAGTCTGCTCACGGATCAATACTCACTGTGCTTAATGACTTAAGCCTGATTTATTTATTTTTATTTAGAGATACAGCACTGAAATAGGCCCTTCGGCTCATCGAGTCTGAGCCGACCAACAACCACCCATTTATACTAACCCTACAGTAATCCCCTCAATTCCTCTACCACCGACCTGCACTCGGGGCAATTTACAATGGCCAAATTACCAATCACCTGCAAGTCTTTGGCGGTGGGAGGAAACCGGAGCGCCCGGCGAAAACCCACGCGGTCACAGGGAGAACTTGCAAACCCCGCACAAGCAGTACCCAGAATTGAACCCGGGTCCCTGGAGCTGTGAGGCTGCGGTGCTAACCACTGCGCCACTGTGCTGCCTCACTGCGCTGATGGGGGAGCTACTGAGAGTGGCGATCCTTCCGGAAAGAACAATCAGAGACTCCCCTCTCGAACGAATTCAACCGCATTGCTGTCTCCTGGAGAACCACTGAATCTTCAGACCAGAAGCCTCAGAACCACCAAAGGAAAGTCGTACGACCATCGAATTCAGCCTGAAGCCAGCCATGTCACCAACTTCCTCAAACTGTATACCCTTCTAATTCAACCAAACTATTCTTCCCTACTCTGTAACCTATTTGTGTGTGTGAACGAACATCGAGTGCGTGCATGTGAAAGTTGCAGGGTATTTTACTATTTTTGCTTAGATCGGTTTAAGTACAATCAAGTTAACCTCTTTCTTTGTTAAACTCGAGAACACCTGTCCGATTGGTTCTTTTTCATGATCATGCATGTAAACAGTTAAACACTCACTGAATGTATATCTACTTCAAAAAGAAATAAACCTGCTGTGGTCAAACAAGGAGGGGGAAAAGAGGGGGGCCCTTCGACTCCTCCTCATCGGATTTAAACAATATGTTTTCCGAAAGTCACTGAAAAATTCTCAGATAACACTGATAAATAAAACCTGTAAATACAGATATTTAGCTCCAATAGTATAATTAGTTCAGCAAACATCACACCTGTAAACTGAAACATAAGCTCCATAAATTTGCTGAATTAAAATGCTTACAGGTTTGCTGTCCTGGTTACATCAATGGATGACTGATTTAAAAGGAAAATCCTAGAAATGAAGATGAGTGATATCAAGTCTTCAAGGCTCTGTGATATATTGCAAAAATACCTGTGTTTATTCCAACAAGACAACAAGAGCACAACTTGTTATCAAATGTAAGATCAAAGAAGTAATACCAAACTAGTATCAGCAATTCCTATTCCAGACATTAAAACAATTTGAAATTAATTTATTATTTATTTGCTTTGTGCTCTCCCCATACCCATTCATTCCACATAACAGGGTAGGCGGTGGCGAAGTGGTATTATCACTGGACCAGTAACCCAGAGACCCAGGGTATTTCTCTGGGGACATGGGTTCAAATCCCACCACAGCAGAAGGTGGAATTTGAATTTAATTAATAAATCTGGAATTAAAAGCTAGTCTAATGATGGCCATGAAACCATTGTCGATTGTTGTAAAAACCCAGCTGGTTCACTAACGTCCTTTAGGGAAGGAAATCTGCTGTCCTTACCTGGTCTGGCTTACATGTGACTCCAGACCCACAGCAATGTGGTTAACTCTTACATGCTGTCTGAAATGGCCCAGCAAGCCATTCAGTTGTACCGAACCGCTACGAAGTCAATAAAAAGGAATGAAACTGGACAGACCACCCAGCATCGACCTAGGCACCGGAAACGACAATGGCAAACCCAGCCCTGTCGACCCTGCAAAGTCCTCCTTACTAACATCTGTGGGCTTGTGCCAAAGTTGGGAGAGCTGTCCCACAGACTAGTCAAGCAACAGCCTGAAGTAGTCATACTCACGAATCATACCTTACAGCCAATGTCCCAGACACTGCCTCACCATCCCTGGGTATGTCCTATCACACCGGCAGGACCGACCCAGCAGAGGTGGTGGCACAGTGGAAGACAGTAGGGAGGGAGTTGCCCTGGGAGTCCTCAATATTGACTCCGGACCCCATGAAGTCACATGGCTTCAGGTCAAACATGGGCAAGGTAACCTCCTGCTGATTATCACCTACTGCCCTCCCTCAGCTGATGAGTCAGTACTCCACCATGTTGAACACCACTTGGAGGAAGCACTGAGGGTCGCAAGGGCACAAAATGTACTTTGGGTGGGACCCTTCAATGTCCATCACCAAGAGTGGCTTGTAGCAACACGACTGACTGAGCTGGCCGAGTCCTAAAGGACATAGCTGCTAGACTGGGTCTGTGGCAGGTGGTGGGGGAACCAACACGAGGGAAAAACATACCTGACCTCGTCCTCACCAATCTGCCTGCCACAGAAGTTTCTGTCCGTGACAGTATGGGTAGAAGTGACCACTGCACAGTCCTTGTGGAGACGAAATCCCGCCTTCACATTAAGGATACCCTCCATCGTGTGGTGTGGCACTATCACCGTGCTAAATGGGATAGATTTCGAACAGATCGAGCAATGCAAAACTGGGCATCCATTAGGCGCTGTGGGCCATCAGCAGCAGCAGAATTGTACTCCTCCACAATCTGTAACCTCATGGCCCGGCATATCCCCCACTCTACCATTACCATCAAGCTAGGAGACCAACCCTGGTTCAATGAAGAGTGCAGGAGGGCATGCCAGGAACAGCACCAGGCATACCTCAAAATGAGGCGTTAGCCTGGTGAAGCTGCAACACAGGACTATCGGTGTGCTAAACTGCATAAGCAGCAGAGCTAAGCGATCCCATAACCAACGGATCAGATCTTAGCTCTGCAGTCCTGCGACATCCAGCCGTGAATGGTGATGGACAATTAAACAACTGACTGGAGGAGGTGGCTCCACAAATATCCCCATCCTCAATGATGCGGGAGCCCAGCACATCAGTGCAAAAGATCAGGCTGAAGCATTTGCAACAATCTTCAGCCAGAAGTGCCGAGTTGATGATCCATCTCGGTCTCCTCCTGAAGTCCCCAGCATCACAGATGCCAGACTTGAGCAAATTCGATTCACTCCGCATGACATCAAGAAACGACTGAAGGCACTGGATACTGCAAAAGCTATGGGCCCTGACAATGTTCCGGCAACAGTACTGAAGACCTGTGCTCCGGAACTTGCCGCGCCCCTAGCCAAGCTGTTCCAGTACAGCTGCAACACTGGCATCTACCCTGCAATGTGCAAAATTGCCCAGGTATGTCCTGTACACAAAAAGCAGGACATGTCCAACCCGGCCAATTACCGCCCCATCAGTCCACTCTCAATCATCAGTAAAGTGATGGAAGGTGTCATCAACAGTGCCATCAAGCCGCACTTGCTCAGCAATAACCTGCTCAGTGACGCTCAGTTTGGGTTCCCCCAGGGCCACTCAGCTCCTGACCTCATTACAGCCTTGGTTCAAACATGGACAAAAGAGCTGAACTCAAGAGGTGAGGTGGGAGTGACTGCCCTTGACATCAAGGCAGCATTTGACCGAGTATGGCATCAAGGAGTCCTAACAAAACTGAGGTCAATGGGAATCAGGGGGAAAACCCTCCGCTGGCTGGAGTCATACCTAGCGCAAAGGAAGATGGTTGTGGTTGTTGGAGGTCAATCATCCGAGCTCCAGGAGATCACTGCAGGAGTTCCTCAGGGTAGTGTCCTAGGCCCAACCATCTTCAGCTGCTTCATCAATGACCTTCCTTCAATCATAAGGTCAGAAGTGGGGATGTTCGCTGATGATTGCACAATGTTCAGCACCATTCGTGACTCCTCAAATACTAAAGCAGTCCGTGTAGAAATGCAGCAAGACCTGGACGATATCCAGGCTTGGGCTGATAAGTGGCAAGTAACATTCGCGCCACACAAGTGCCAGGCAATGACCATCTCCAACAAGAGAGAATCTAACCATCTCCCCCTGATATTCAACGGCATTACCATCACTGAATCCCCCTCTGTCAACATCCTAAGGGCTACCATTGACCAGAAACTGAACTAGAGTAGCCATATAAATACCATGGCTACAAGAGAGTCTTCAGAAGAAGGAATTTTCCTCCACACAAGATCAGGTGGCAGGTTGTTCAACCTTGCCCGCCTAAGAGCGAAGTCCAAAGTACGGAAAGTCCTCATCAGGGAACTCCTCTTGGCTGATGATGCTGCATTAACATCTCACACTGAAGAGTGTCTGCAGAGTCTCATTGACAGGTTTGCGGCTGCCAGCGACAAATTTGGCCTAACCATCAGCCTCATGAAAACGAACATCATGGGACAGGACGTCAGAAATGCTCCATCCATCAATATCAGCGACCACACTCTGGAAGTGGTTCAAGAGTTCACCTACCTCGGCTCAACTATCACGAGTAACCTGTCTCTCGATGCAGAAATCAACAAGCGCATGGGAAAGGCTTCCACTGCGATGTCCAGACTGGCCAAGAGAGTGTGGGAAAATGGCGCACGGACACGGAACACAAAGGTCCGAGTGTATCAAGCCTGTGTCCTCAGTACCTTGCTCTACGGCAGCGGGGCCTGGACAACGTATGTCAGCCAAGAGCGATGTCTCAATTCATTCCATCTTCGCTGTCTCCGGAGAATCCTTGGCATCAGGTGGCAGGACCGCATCTCCAACACAGTAGTCCTCGAGGCGGCTAACATCCCCAGCTTATACACACTACTCAGTCAGCGGCGCTTGAGATGGCTTGGCCACGTGAGGCGCATGGAAGATGGCAGGATCCCCAAGGACACATTGTACAGCGAGCTCGCCACGGGTATCAGACCTACCGGCCGTCCATGTCTCCGCTTTAAAGACGTCTGCAAACGCGACATGAAGTCCTGTAACATTGATCACAAGTCGTGGGAGTCAGTTGCCAGCGATCGCCAGAGCTGGCGGGCAGCCATAAAGGCGGGGCTAAAGTGTGGCGAGTCGAAGAGACTTAGCAGTTGGCAGGAAAAAAGACAGAAGCGCAAGGGGAGAGCCAACTGTGTAACAGCCCCGACAACCAAAATTTTTCTGCAGCACCTGTGGAAGAGTCTGTCACTCTAGTATTGGCCTTCGTAGCCACTCCAGGCACTGCTCCACAAACCACTGACCACCTCCAGGTGCTTACCCATTGTCTCCCGAGACAATGAGGCCAAAGAAGACGACGACAAGAGCAGGTCAGAGGCTAGGAATCCTGAGGTGAGTAACTCACCTCCTGACTCCCCAAAGCCTGTCCACCATCTACAAGGCACAAGTGAGGAGTGTGATGGAATACTCTCCACTTGCCTGGATGGGTGCAGCTCCAACAACACTCAAGAAGCTCGACACCATCCAGGACAAAGCAGCCCGCTTGATTGGCACCCCATCCACAAACATTCACTCCTTCCACCACCGACGCACAGTGGCAGCAGTGTGTACCATCTACAAGATGCACTGCAGCAATGCACCAAGGCTCCTCAGACAGCACCTTCCAAACCCGCGACCTCTACCAACTAGAAGGACAAGGGCAGCAAATACCTCCACCTGCAAGTTTCCCTCCAAGTCACATACCATCCTGACTTGGAACTATATTGCCGTTCCTTCACTGTCGCTGAGTCAAAATTCTGAAACTCCCTTCCTAACAGCACTGTGGGTATACCTACCCCAAATGGACTGCAGCGTTTCAAGAAGGCAACTCACCACCACCTTCTCAAGGGCAATTAGGGATGGGCAATAAATGCTGACCTGGCCAGTGACACCCACATCCCATGAATGAATTAAAAAAAAAAGTTACTACATTTCAAAAAGTAATTCATCGTAAAAAGTGAAGTTTCTGGATAAGTGCAAGCATAATTATCTAAATTGGAAAGAAAAATGCAGTGAACTAGCATTCAAATATTCCTAAGAGGTATCTTCAAATTTGGCCTCCAGGGCCGTCACCGTCACCAGCTGCAGCCTCCAGTGGCTGGTTTTCTCGCCCTGCTGCTGGCCAGTCTGCCAATTTGGCCAGCTGCCAGGCTGGGAATGGATCACAAATATTATAATGAGGTCCTGCCATCAGGTTCGGCAGGGTTGCGGCGTCCCCAGCCTTGCCAGGTTCTCCGGCTGTTTCTGGCCTCCCCCCACCCCAACCCTCCCTGCAAATATTAGGGCAGAGTACTCCAATCTCAATTTGCATGTCATAATGCAATGAAATTATCATTCTCATGACTTGAACTAACTGGTAACCTAATTAATATGTTCACTTAACAATGAGAAAATCCTAAACCAAAGTCAGATAAATTGTGCTGCAATCTATATATTATCCAGTTGGTAGGCACTACTCAAAACTGGACTGCACATGTCCCCCATTATTACATTATATCATAAATCAGCATTTTTAGTATTGGCAATGAGAGATTAGTATCCCTACTTTATCCTGCAACAATCAAACATTTGAGTTGAAGTAGAAGCAGAGGGCATTCTCGGTAAGTGCAACCACCACTGGCTCTCCCTCCTCCTGCACCAAGCACTACAGTATGCTACACAAGTAACTATAATGCACCCATTGAGTAGGGAAGTTTATGGAGAAGCAAGTTATTATAAAAAGCAGAAATAATGAATAATTTTTACATAGACAAAATAATAATCAGTTTATTGATATTTGCATGTGTTATGAATATTGCTTTGTCATTAATTCCACATATTTGTACAAATCCCATTCCAAGGATGCAGTAGTTCAAGCCTACAATGCAACTAGCTAAGTCTTTCATACTCCACCAATTCCATCATACCGAATGCCCAAAGTTCATGTTCCCTCAAACAAGCCTTCAGCAGTTCAATTCAAAAGTGGAACTTCCCTCCTTTCTTGTGTTCATTTCTCCTTGCCACTCAAATGCAACAAAAATTAAAAATTGCCACATTCACTTCAGTGTATCTCATTGTAACTTGACTTGGAGACAACAAAGACAAGAACACACAGATTACAAAGAGAAGGGATAAAATTAATAACTATTTAAAGGTGGGAACACTTTTATCTCCCCAGAAATACATAACATCAAAAAGAATTACCCACTCAGCAGAAATACAGTGGTTCTCAAACTTTTTACTCATATTTCAAAGATATTTGAAAGTTTAGTATCTAAGAATGCAGTGATATTTTCTTTCGGTCTGATCTAGAAATTAACTTCATAGCATAGCATTTTAAAACATCTTTCTGGTGATTGGCAATTTTTTAAATAGGATGAGATGGGGAGGTGGAGGGCGCAGATGAAAAATCTAACTTGGTCTACTTTTTACACTTAATAATTTGAATAATTTCCATTACTCTGAATGAAAATTAGTGAGTAGGCAAATGCAATGCCCTTCATCCCTCCAGTAAAGCCAGCCAACACAAGCAAAGCAGCAAAGCTGAGCAACTTGTATCCCTTTCCTGCAATGGTGGGTGACTGGCTACAGCCGCTACAACGTCTTCAATCAATTTCCTGCAATTCCCTCCCACGACAGAGACAACCATAGTCAATAAATTCAGCATTTTTATTTTGATCAGCTATGGGTTCAACACGGGTATAAATCCATCACCATGTTTAAGAACATTAAAAACAGGAGGAGTAGGTCATCGCGAATAGCCGAAGGAACGCACATCTCTCGATTTTGCGATTGGACAGCACTTACTGAACAATCCCGACTGTGCTAGAAATTACACTAACAACCAATTCAAGATTTATCAGTCGGGCATGCAATATGGCTCACTTACGCTTGCGAGAAGCTACATTATTCATTTGCAGGCACCTGTTCTCTGCAGGCAAAAAGAACATGTACAGGCATTGCACCGTTTTTGAATCAAACAAAAGCATGGGGGACAATCGTTCGCTGGTGCATTCACCATGGCAACGCTTCGACCAATCAGCACCCTTTTCTTATGCAGTATAAATTTTTGCTCCTTTTGAAATTTGGCATTCTTGTGTATGTCCTGATGAGTGCAAGATGGAAAGCTTCGACACCATGTCTCTTTTTTCAGCAATATTTTTGTAATATTATTGAAAATGTAAAGCATTATAGAAGCTAAAGAAATGGATTTGGAAATCAGTCCTGAATTCATATTCTTCTCTTATGCTCCAGTCTAATGAATATTAATGGTGTATGCAGTAATGGGCTATGAAGAATAAAGGTTTACATAATCGTCTTTCAAAAATCAATCATCCAAAGCTAGTACAGGCAATTACATTATTAAAATTGCTTGTGCTCAGTTGGCGTATTCAACTAAAGACTTAGAAGAACAAAGAATTTATAAAAATAAAAAGGATTGAATAAAGGAAGTCCTTTAAAAACATTTAGCCCTATTTTAATTCTACCAATAACCCAAACTAACATTACTCTAGGCTAACGGGTAGATCTGCTCTTGGGTGTCAACGCCATTTCAGCAGGTTTCAATTCTAGCTGACTTATGATAGACACTGTGCCAGTGTAGATAGACCACGGCATTAACTACGTAAAAAGGACAAGACCTCAATCACATTGGATAGGATAACTCAGGTGAGAGATGAGCCTACAGAACGCAAGAGGACTAAAGAGAGCTGCAGTGCAGACTCGAGTAAATTTTATAATGTGCCTAAATACTACTTTGACAGCACCTAAGCGCACAATGTGTATAATGCTGGAGAAGGAAAACAGGGTGCAAGGCATTATGGAAATGAACACTCTCAGCACCAGCATTGGATGCAATTGCCAAAAAAGGCTACAGCTGGAGGCAGATCTTTGGTTCAATCCTCAATCTGTGCTGTGAACTGATCTCAAGATCACAATAGGATATTCAAATTAGCTTCAGTCCCCCATGTTAGAAGGGAGAGGGGAAGTAACTAAATGCCCTGAGTTGAACTTCTGATTGCTGATTGGTCTCTCCTACCTATACTTGGAACTGCATACTTGTGAATGTTGAACGAGGATAGGATTGGACTCAGTTGCAACGCAGCTCATGATCAGATTTCCTGCCACTACCATTGGCATTCATGCAGGAAAATGATAATCAGAGAACAAAAAACACCCCAAAACTGAACCCCATTAACAGGTTACCTCCTTCAGGCAAAGTGAGAACATTGGTGAAAAAGAAACAAGCCTTTGCCTCCAAATTCCTTCGTTACAACATAAAAGTGCTGGACTTCCAACTTGGGAGAGGGGGATACAAATGTGAAAAAACTGCAAGCATTATTGACCGAAATTTATACAGATCTTTGTTCATATGTTACCACTAAAGCCAAAGGTTTGAAGCTTCCTTCAGATGGAAATCTTATTTTTCCCCCAATGTGAATTTTCTCTCACTATTTAATTCTGCCTCCTGATGGATCAACCCAAAAATACACTGATAATATCTGTGTAAATCACATAGGTAAATCACACTGTGCATAATACAGCTATCACATTCAACTTAATGATTCCATACCCTGCTTGGCATCCTATTTGCCTCTCCTGCCCTCCCTCCCAAACACATGAATATTTTATTATGCAGTACAAAACCAAGCCCCTGTGTAAACTGATTTTCTGTAGTGTTAACTGTTAATCTATTCGTAGTTGTTACACCACTGAACAATTAAAGTAGACCATCAGGCACATGTTACGTATAGTGTCACATTAATCTTACTTTACTACATTCGGCATTCAGTGTAGGCAGGGACTCTGGGCTATCATCCCAACACAATTTAATTTGACCATTATAATTTATGATACAGGGCCATACTACCCAGTTAAATTCTTCAACTCCCTTCTGAGCCTTACTTTCAGTTGTAATGTAAATATTAAGGCTGCCAAAAGACAAATACTATAATAAAGAGTTTATACCACTCACAGCAGATGTAAAACAAAAAGACGACAACTTCATTGCCACATATTTAGAAGGAGGCTTGTTTAGGAATAATTTCACTGGATGTAGAAGAGTACAGACCTATGAGGACCGTTTTACTTTTCAAGTGATATTTCTGCAAACAAATATGGGAGCCCCCGATGTCAATACCACCAGCAGCATGAAACTGAGATCAGAAAGATATGCATTTCAAAAAGACATACTGAACACTGAAAATTTTATAATCTCTCTCATTTCCTTGCTTTAAATATGCACAGTGGATCTTATCCTCGTAACCACCAGCTTATCATAAAAACACAGACTTCAATGATTTACTAAAAACTTGAACTCCTTCAATGGCATTTTGCATTTACTAAAAGACTCCTTTTCCAGTAATAAGAGCCATGAATATCAGAATATTTGCGATGCTTCTAATGTATCTGCTTCTCCCACTTTTTATTACATAGGCATATATGACAGGATCAGACTGTACTTCTGATTACGAATGGCAGGAGTTTCCTTGTACATCTCCACATTTCTGCCCCGCCCCCAGTCGCCATGCGACTTTCTGTTCTTTTTAACAGTCATAAAATAAGATGGTCAGTTTTCAGTTTCTGAAGCATTTTCTGGAACAGTGAATCAAACATCACTGACACATCCACATAATCCAAGATCTCACCTACTTACACTTGCATGATTATTGTTGGCTGCCGTCCAGACCTAAGCTCTCTCCATTCCACTATTAGACATCTTCCTCTTCCACCTCATTTCAGCCTGCACCTCCCTTCAGTTGCCCTCCCAGCAATATAACCCTCTTGGGACCCTAGTCAACCCACTGCCCCAGGTTCGAGTCCTTCCTAAGCAAGCCCCTAATTTCACTCTGCTTCTCTCTTTATATTCAGAACCTAACCAGCAACCTCAATTGTCTCTGCCATTTGAAATAAACATCACAATCAGATCACTCCCTGGGAGTTAACCCCTTTCTCTTCCTCCATGTTTTTTTGCACACAACTCCACTAGCAGATCATTAACCATCATTTCATTCTGTATATACCTCCAGAATATTTGTTCCCTAAAATAGGGCCATCTACAATCTCACTGCAGACACATCTACCTTACCATTTCTTGCAGCACCTTAACATCCAAGGCTTTAGTTGTCACTGGACCACCTCTGTCCTTCAACACCCACCTTCTTATACCCTCCGCCAATCGCACTTCTGGTCATGATAAACCTCTCCCCTAGCTTCCTCACAAAATCTAATTCACAATTCTCTCTTTTCTGGCCCTTCACCCATCATAACATCGCTGCTACCTTCAACTTACTGAATCATGCTATCCCTCCACTCTACCCAATAAATTATCTAAGGTGGTCTCTTTCTCCTCAGCCAAAATTTTCTGCCACTCCAAGAGCACTCTGGGGAACAATCCAAGGTTCTCCTTCCCCATGGATAACCACCTCCTTAAATCCCATTCCCCCCCACCACAGTCATACTTTTAATTACAAGTGCAGGAAGCTGTCTACATTCCAATCTCCATTCTCCCCATCAATTGCAAATCACCACAAATTTCTGATGCTCACATCCAGATTCCTGACTTTCCCAATCAACTAGTCATCCTACAAATCCCAATGGTGTTTTTGCCCGCTCTACCCTTTCAATAAACGTCACCAATCGTACTTCCCTTTCCATCCTCAGACTCGGGCTTTTTTCATATTTCACCTTGGCTTCACTCCAAGCATAATGGCAAAGCCTTTAGCCAACTCAACTATTTTCTCTGCAACTCCCTCCCTTAAGCTTTCCTTCTCTCTTTCCATCTTCAAAAGCCCTCTCAAAATCTCTAAGCAAGCTTTGGATCAGCTCTCCTCAATCTCCCACATTAAGTGATGATTGAGTTGATAATATTTCCAGATCTCCATGTATGTTCCTATCTGAATTTTTCACGCTACCTACATTTATAGCGCAGACAATAAACTGATCAAAGTGATATTACTGTAGTACAAATACATACTGGACAAAAGATTTCTCGACACTTAATTTCTCAATCTGTCAGAAATTACATTTAAAAAGAACTTAAACTGCCACTACAGGGAGGTTGTCATTTCCCTGGTTTTTCTGGCAGTCTGAGGGTTAAGCTTTCAATTCACATTCAATATAAATGTGTTTGTTACATAATGCTTCAACCACAATGAGATGTGGACCAGTATAATTATGTTAACTTTCCATTATTGTATAAATGTTTGCTTTTGCACAGCAGAAAAATAGTTACTTCAGCCATACCATTATCTCAGCAGGACATTTATAAAGAAAATTAAATTGAAAATATTATCTAAATGCAACCACTTAAAGATTAAATTTTAAATAATTTAACCCATGGTAAAAGGAGGTTAAAACCACTACGTACATTCTGCAGTAGCTCAAGCACCTGATCACATTTAGCATTACAAACAATCGAAAAATACTGGGCAAATCTTCTTAGGCTGCTCAACTCCATTTCCATATTACTATTCAGAGTTTTAAATTTAAAAACAGTGATAAAAATAACTACACCGTTAGACAGCAGGACACATATCAAATCATCAATTTGTTTTAAAATGCAGTTTCCACCCACCCATCTTGGTTAGATGCCTCACTGCTGGCATCGGTCATTATGATTCATTCGTCAGCCAGACTGAAAGGAATCAAAATTGAAAAATCCTTAATGTCACGCCCTGAAAAGTGAACATGGGACATGCATCTAATCTGGCTATATTTTCATTGTTTTTGTTGAAAAACTTGAGTGAAAGGCCAAGATACATAGCACAGGACACAAGCAAGGTATGAAATAAACAGAGTGGTAGCTAGAGCATTAGAAAAAATAAAAACAAGTCCATTGGACCGGGGTAATAAAAGCAAAATACTGCGGATGCTGCAAATCTGAAATAAAAACAAGAAATGCTGGAAATACTCAGCAGGTCTGGCAGCATCTGTGGAGACAGAAGCAGAGTTAACGTTTCGGGTCAGTGACCCTTCTTCGGAACTGACAGATATTAGATGTGTAATAGGTTTTAAGCAAGTAAAGCGGGATGGGGCAAGAGATAACCAAAGAGTTGGTGTTGATAGGACAAGGTCACAGAGGATAACTGAGCAGAATGTCATTTATTTTTGTTATTTAGAGATTCAGCACTGAAACAGGCCCTTCGGCCCACCGAGTCTGTGCCGACCATCAACCACCCATGTTATACTAATCCTACACTAATTCCATATTCCTAACACATCCCCACCTGTCCCTATATTTCCCTACCACCTACCTATACTAAGGGCAATTTATAATGGCCAATTTACCTATCAACCTGCAAGTCTTTGGCATGTGGGAGGAAACCGGAGCACCCGGAGGAAACCCACGCAGACACACATGTATCGGTGCCGTTTACTGTCCCAGCCCGGAACTGGAAAACCTCTTCAACTTTGTTTCTAATTTCCACCCTTCTCTCACCTTTACATGGTCCATCTCCAACACTTCCCTTCCCTGACTTCTCTGACTCCATCTCTGGGGGATAGTCTGTCTACAAATATTCATTATAAGCCCACTGACTCCCACAGCTACCTCGAATACACTTCTTCATAAATAAAAACAAGAAATGCTGGAGATACTCAGGTCTGGCAGCATTTGTGGAAAGAGAAGCAGAGTTAACATTTCGGGTCAGTGACCCTTCTTTGGAACATTCCAAAGAAGCCTGACAGACTGAACATTGAGTTCAATAATTTCAGAGCATGACGGGCCGCCCCTTTTTATTTTCAGCTTTTTTTCTCTTTTTTATTTATTATTTATTTTTTATTTGTTTATTTTATTTTAGTTTCTTTAGTTTGTTTCTACTGTGTTTTTTTCATATTTGTGCTTGAGACCAGACTGTTCAATTTTCTGTCAATTAACACCCTCTCTTCACTAACACTTTGTCTTCCACCACACCATTAACATACCATTTGCCTTTGCTCCATGACCTTCTGGTCAGTTATTCTCGGTGACCTTGTCCTATCAACACCTTCTCTTTAGTTATCTCTTGCCCCACCCCGCTTTACTTGCTTAAAACCTATTATATTTCTAATATTTGTCACTTCGAACGAAGGGTCACTGACCTGAAACGTTAACTCTGCTTCTCTCTCCACAGATATTGCCAGACCTGCTGAGTATTTCCAGCATTTCTTGTTTTTATTATAACTTAAACTCTAATGCAGTTAACACCTATGGGCGTACAACGTGCCGAAGCGAGCATGCACACATGCAAATAGGGACAGAAAAGAGAAGAAAATTAAAATGGAGAGGTTTCAGGCAATCTCTAAAGGGAGTTTATTGTTACTGTTTCTGTGTTTTGGGCTCGCCATAGAGTGCTTGATTGTGGACAGCTCTTATTTTTTGTTGGGGCCCAGTATTCTTCTTAAACCTTGTTCACTGTAGGAGCCTTTTCTCTCTTGGGGTTCATGTGGCTTCAATGGTTTCCGAAGCTGGTGAGAGCGAGATGAGAGCAGACAGGAGACAGGTCTTCTCAGTCTAGGAGAGAAGTGGTTTCTGAGTTCAAAATTCTGTTGGAGTTTTTTGAATTTGAGCTTCCAAGAGTCAGTCAGTCATGTGACTAAAACTGGTCTGACCACTTCTTGTGTGTATTGGAGAAGCAAAAGACTGGATCCTTTTGTTCCAACACTGTCCGTTACTATGCAAATGTCTTTCCAGTCAGGGGCTTGCAATTTTAAGTTTAAATGTTCATGTGGCGAAATCATATGTGCCTCAGTCTTGGCAGGTGGGGAGTTTGCCTGACACCATTTTATTATTTATAAGCTGATAGAAGACTTTAGGATCCCACTTTATGTTAGTTGCTAGGCTCTTCTCATACTCTCTCTTTGACACTCATTTCCTTTTTCACTGAACCTCTGAACTTTCTAGACTCAATCTGGTTCTCATTCGTATTATCAACCCGACAGCTGTCATACACACTCTTTTTCTGCTTCATCTCACTTTCTAACTCTTTCATCGTCCAGGGAGCTCTGGCTTTGGTTACCCTACCTTTCCCTCCGTGGGAAGGTACCTCAACTGTACCCGAACCACTCCTCTTTAAAGGCAGCCCATTGTTTCATTCCAGTTTTGTCTGTTGTTTGCAAATGCCTCAGCCTGGTCTCTTGCACTCACGTGCTGGCTCTGCCATCATTGAGAACCAGGGTGTTCACGGAGCCTCCTCCACCCATTCAATGCTTAATTGTCCACCACCATTCATGACTGGATGTGGCAGGGCTACAGAGCTTTGATATAATCTGTTGGTAATGGGATCGCTGAGTTTTGTCTACTGCATGATATTTTCGCTGTTTAGTTGCATATAGCCCTGTTTTGTAGCTTCACCAGATTGCCACCTCATTTTTAGGTACGTTTGGTGCTGTTCCTGGCGTGCTCTTCTACAGTCCTCATTTTTTTTTATTCGTTTGTGGGATGTGGGCATCTCTGGCTAGGCCAGCATTTATTGCTCATCCCTAACTGCCCTTGAACTGAGTGGCTTTCAGAGGGCATTTTAAGAGTCAACCACATTTCTGTGGGTCTGGAGTCACATGTAGGCCAGACCAGGTAAGGACAGCAGATTTCCTTCCCTAAAGGACATTAGTGAACCAGATGGGTTTTTACAACAATCAACAATGGTTTCGTGATCATCATTAGACTATACTTTAACCCCATACTTTAAAAAAAAATACTAATTGAATTCAAATTTCACCATCTGCCGTGGTGGGATTCGAACCCATGTCCCCAGAGCATTAGACTGGGCTCTGGATTACTAGTCCATTGAAATATGGATCCTTCCCTAGCTTGATGGTAATGGCAGAGTGAGGGATATGCCTGGCCACGAGTTTACAGATTGAGGTAGTATACGTTCTGCTGCTACTGATGGCCCACAAAGATCAGCACCTTATGGACGTCCCTGTGCCACCACCTATGGTGGGTGTGGCCTGCCAGTGGGCCAGGAATGGCAATGGAGGAATCTGGATCTTCTGTTGAAAGCCATAATTCTGTGATTATGCTGATGTAGGGCTGCTGCTTGACTCCTCTGAGGGGCAGTTCTTTCAATTTTGTCAAAATCCCCAGATGTTAGTGAGCAGGACTTTGGAGGGTCAACTGGGTTGGGTGTGCCTTTATCGCGTCCAGTGCCTAGGTCGATGCCCGGTGGTCTGGTTATATTCTTATTGTTTTTGTAGTAGTCTGATACAACTGAGTGACATGCCACGTCATTTTAGAGGGCAGTTAAGAGTCACATTGCTGTGGGGCTGGAATTACATACAGGCCAGACCAGGTGAGGACAGCAGATTTCCATCCCGAAAGGAAATCAATGAACCAGATGAGTTTTTACAATAATACAGTCGTTTCATGGTCACCATTACTGATACTCGCTTTTTATTCCAATTTATTTAATAAACTGAATTGAAATTCCCCAGCAGTGGGATTTAAACTCAGGTCTTCGTATCATTAGTTCAGGTCTCTGCATTACTCATCCAGTAACATACCAACTATGCACCAGTGCCTGTATGCCTGGAAACAAAAACAGACACAGAACCACGACTTCGGGGCGAACTAGCTTCTGTTGGAGAAGCTTCAAGGCTTGACAGTCTGATGGGAGGCAACAAAAGAAAGGAGACATTTATCTTTGGAGTCTCCCATGCCTCACTGCTCCCCTCAGGTCCGATGATCTGGGGACGTCTTAGGCGTAAAGGACACAACCACTCATGCTCTTGGCGATACAGCAGATATGGGGTGGAAAGCACAGCTCAGGAACAATTAGGATGCCGAACAGTCTTTGCTCAGCTAGAGACAGTGGCTAGGGAGGGGAATGGAATCAGTGGCTGGGAACAGTTTGTTGCGGGTAAGTGAAAACAATGGCTTCAGACTTCGCAACTGGAGGAAATTTCAGCTCATCCAGTTCTGGATGTCAGACAATCAGTCTGACAACACAGAGGCAGTGGAGTGACTGGGAAAGATGGTGGTGAGGCAGAGCTGGGAGTCATCACCGTACAATGGGGACCTGATGTGCTTTCAGATGATGTCACCGGCATGGCAGCCTGCAGACAAGAAATAGGTAGGAGGACACAGATAGATCCTAGGGGGACTTCAGAGGTAATGGTGCGGGAGCGGAAAGAATACAATGGATTTAGAACTGGAAAAAAAAGTACAATCCTCAACAAGGTTGAGAAAATATATTATACCTTCAGGCATAACATAAATATTGGGAAGATCAAAGCCATTGTCTTCATTTTCCACCCCCGCCACCCACCCCTCCCCACTGCTCAGCAAACTCCACTGCCTCACCACCGTCTCCAACCCTCTCTTGGTCAATGTCCAAGTCTGAACCAGGCCGTTTGCAACCTTTAAGGCCTATGTGACCCAAGGTGAGCTTCCGGCCACGTATTTGCTCCATCACAAAGACCAGCTACTTCCACCTCTGTAACATCGCCCTTCTCCACCTCTGCCTTAGCTCATCTGAAGCCAAAACCCTCAACCAAGCCTTTGTTACTGCTGGCCTTGACTATTCTAATTCTCTCCTCACTGGCCTCCCATCTTCCACCATCCATAAACATGACCTCATCCAAAATTCTGCTGCCCTTACCCTAACTCACATTAAGTTGCAATCACCCACCGCCCGTACTCACTGACCTAAACTGGCTCCCGGTCCAGGAACACCTCGATGTTTAAACTCTTATTGTTTTCAAATCCCTCCATGGCCTTGTCCCTCCCCACCTCGGTAACCTCCTCCAGCCCTACAAATCTCCGTGAACTCTGTGCTCCTCCAATTCTGGCCTCTTGCGCATTCCTGATTTTAATTGCTCCACCATTGGCCAGTGGACCTACAGCTGCCTAAGTCTTAGGCTCTGGGATTCCCTCCCTCAGGCTGTTTGTCCCTCTACCACTATCTCCTCCTTTCTGACGCTTCTTAAAACCCAGTTCTTTGATCATGCTTTTGATAATATCCCCTTATGTAGTTCGGTGTCAAAATTTTGTTTGATAATTCTACTGTGTTGTTGTACTATGTTAAAACTGCTTTATAAATGCAAATTGTTATTGGAAAGTTTGTAATCTTCAATCATTTAACATGCTCAGAAATTTTACAAACTTCTAAATAAGATTAAATTAATAAGACCTACAATTGCCTAACCCAAAAATGAATTCCAATGTCTGAAACACTCCATATACATATATTACTTTTATAAATAAATATAATGATAACATCTGTCTTGAATAATAATAGCTCAATTGCATATTCCAATGCTTTCCATCAGCTACTTTAAACAACAAATTTTGAACCACTAGCTTAAAAATGTTCGATGCTCATTGCCTTTAAAATGCAGTCAGCAAAGTTCATTGCAGAAGCAAAAATAAGCTTACTAATGTAATTACAGTACTTTCTCCTATCTGGACTGAGTTAATGTTAGTATTTGACACTGCAAGGCTATGCTTTTTTAAAGTCTCTGAGGAGAAGAAGTTCACTCTAATTGGTTCCAAAGCACACCTAACTTAACTATTTTTCTCAACACCAGTAATGTTAATTTTCACAAGATCGTAAATAGTGTTTGGAATCAACACAGATGTAGTAATTTGAGACTGGGTGGGTAATTAATGTGGTTGCAAAGCAGCTCATTTGCATTTTTATTTAAAATGGCCTACTTTAAAAGCAGCTCAGATTTCTTTCCAGTAACTGCAAGGAAGCGTCTATTACGGAGCCGACCTGTAATTACTCTCTTCAGGGGAACTTATATATGTCCTCCGGGGAGTTGCAATAAAAAGAAAAGCAGAATTTTAAAGGGGATAATGTAAAATACCAAAGATAAAGCCAAAAATTGGCTGTCTGTTTAGTATCTCCAATAGGCCATCTCATTCTCTTCATGGATACAGCTGTCAGAACTGTCATAAAATCAAATCAACGTACAGAGACTTAACTAAAATAATATTACCATACTTATACCCTTTGGATTTTAATGTACACTTCATCTCGGGCTCACTCATGCAGCATATCAATGAGTAATAAGTCTATAATAGATATGTCTAATCTTCCATTCTAAAATGTTTATGGATAAAATGCAGACTCGATTGCTATTTGGCTGAAAAACACAGAAGGTTCTCTTTCTCTGCCCCCTCCTCTTTCCCTACCCATTTGCAACCAATTAGATTTTAGAATATAACTGCTTTTGAAATTACAAAATAAAGTGAAGTGGCAAGGAAAACAAAAAGTACATTATATGGTTTAGAAGCCAGCTCAAAAATAGCACATACATTTCATAAATTAAACGCTCTGTCAAAATATTTACAAGGTGCAATTCATTTCTTCTTTGCGTCTAATCATGGCACCAAACAGAATGAAATAATGTACAACTTAAGGTACCACACAATATAATTACTGCAAGCAAAAATGTACAACCCTTATTGAGTTTTAATTTTAATGAGCTAAAATCTCAGAACACCCTTAAGAAAATATTTCCTAATGCTCTGAATACTGCTGATACACTTTGCTGTATGCAGTACTTAAAATTCAGATATATTATAAGCCAGCAGGATTGATAAGAGTTTCCTACTCCACAAGAGGTTCCCAATCACCCAATGCACTCAGAAGTGTCTTTTGAAACCAGATTTAGAACTACTTTGTTGAAAGATCCTAATTTGAATTCAAATTTGTTGTAACGATTTTTCCTTTCTATAGTTAATATAGAAGGAAAAGGATCACTGAAACCAATTTGTACATTAACTATAGCAACATCTGTTGATGCACTTCAGGAACAGACCAACTCAGATACAAAATTAACTTTGTGGCTTATTCCTACTTTAGTTACATCAACTACAGATGAGTTTGGTACAGCTTCACGTCAAAACTTACTGCTTACGGTAACTAAGAGACAACTTTCATCTTGTTTGTTTCCCTAAAACTTATTTTTTTCACAAAGGTAAGAGTCTTCTTGTATTTTTCTCCTTTGGACTGTCTGCAGTAGTTAGGATTCAGATGCATCATAAACCCCCATCATCAACGTCCTGGGGGTTACCATTGACCAGAAGCACCATATAAATACAGTGGCTACAAGAGCAGGTCAGAGGCTGAGAATTCTGCAGCATGTAACTCACTTCCTGACTCTCCAAAGCCTGTCCACCATCAATAAGGCACAAGTCAGGAGTGTGATGGAATACTCTCCACTTGCCTAGATGAGTGCAGTTCCAACAACACTCACGAAGTTCGACCCCATCCAGAACAAAGCAGCCTGCTTGATCGGCACCCTGTCCACCATGTTAAATATTCACTCCCTCCACCACCAGCGCACAGTAGCAGCAGTGGGTGCCATCGAAAAGATGCACTTCAGCAACTCGCCAAACCTCCTTCAACAGCACCTTCCAAACTCGCGACCTCTACCACCTAGAAGGACAAGGACATCAGACGCATGGGAACACTACCACCTGCAAGTTCTCCTCCAAGTCACACACCACCCTGAGTTGGAACTATATCGCCGTTCCATCACTATCGCTATGTCAAAAACTTTGAACTCCCATCCTAACAGCACTGTGAGTGTACCTACACCACATGGACTGCAGCGTTTCAAGGCAGCAGCTCACCAGCACCTTTTCAAGGGCAATTAAGGATGGGCAACAAATGCTGGCCATGCCAGCAACACACACATCCCATGAACGAATACAAAAAAAAACAGTAAAATTGCTCCAATCACCTCATACCAAGAAGATTTCAAACTTGGATCCCTAAATCCTAGTCTGAGAGGATCCAAAGGAGTAAGCAGGATCAAATTTCCACCCAGCTGAGGCCAGATGCACAGTGTGCCATGAATGCAACACATCTTGAGAATTCTGCAACAGTATTTTTCTGTGTCCTCAGAAATGCCTCAGTATTTGCAGGAGTTCCACAGCCATGTAATAATATTGGCAGGATGGGCTCAGAAAAAAAAAAATAGAAAACCATTGTCTTACATATTCCTGCTCTCTGAACTGTATCAAAGTAGCAAGGTAGGCTATGTGCATTTGCCACCGTCATTCCCAGCCCACGTGGAAGTACTCAAGAGCTTAGAAATCACTCTTTCTCCAATCTACCTTCCCATCCCTCTCTTCCAAGTTAATGTCTCATGCCCTGGAAAAAGTCAGCAGCTTGACATATGGGGAAGTCACAGACATGAACCCATGTTGCAGAATTCCATGGCGTGGCAAACGGAGAATAATTCCATACACATTTATGCTCCATAATCACCTGAGCTCCTGGTATGCCAATGCGCTGTCTCATGACACCAAAACAGTGACCATGCATCTTAGCAGGAGGAAGGAGAAAAAAAATCTAAGAATGTTTCCTCTGCAGGCACTTGCAAACAACTACTAGCAGATAGCTCGAAGCAGCACTGAAGGAGACTAGGGAGTAGAGCATGGCTACCCGACCCGAAGCTGACGGGACCCGACGACATGTATCGGGTTCGGGTCAGGTCTCTCTTCCGGGTCCAAAATTCGGGCTCGGGTCAGGTCAGGCTGGACATGGACAGAGATCAGGACAAACAGAAATCAGAGGTGAGAAGAGTGGGGGGAGGAGGGGAAAAGAAACAGCTACAAGTTCTGACATAAAGCACCTGAGTGAAATTAACCCAACTCCTTACACTCTGAAATCTATCAAGTCCGGGAGAAACTGACAAGCCCGGGGAAGATACCAGTAACTGCAGTAAGTACAGAAACATCAACCGAGTTCTTGCTTTAATCTATAATTGTCCCAAGGATTTAAAATTATCTGGAAATAGGGAGATTAAACTTCCTAACCTGAGTTCTCCGCAGAGATTTTTTTTTGTTAATGACATCGGAACTTGATACAGTTCAGAAGCTTGTTTGTTACGTTGCATGATTTCCTGAAGTGGATACTTTTTTCCCGCGAGTGCTCAGGGTCGCAGCACCTTCGCCGGTTTGAAATCAGTGTTCGTTGTTTTTTTAAAACTTTATGATGTTAATTGATCACGGGTACATCAACAACTGGCACCTGTACTCGATCACTGGTCTAAAGCCTAACTACCCGACCAAACCTAAATACACGTCAGGTTCGGGTCGGGCATTTAAAAAATTAAAGGACTCAGGCTCAGGTCGGGTTCGGGTTGGCTGCTGTCAGGTCGGGCCCAGGTCGGGTTTTAATTTTATACTCAAGCCAGGCTTTAGTAGGAAGCATGTGACACATCCACAATCTCACAGTGAGTGGGTAGCCCAGGCAGCCTAAGCAGGAATGGGGAATTTTCACACCATAAATAAATTACAAAAAAACTAACATCCAGTCACAATACAAATAGTATCTGGATATTTAGGCACCTCAGTTACATTTCAAATTTTGTACCTCCATTCCCCAACTTCAGTTGTACAACATTCAATCAATAATGCTACAACCGTATCAATTTTTATGTCTATCAAACCACCAGAAACACAAGACACATGCAATATTGAAAGCTATTTTTCTACAATTGCTTCCGTACACCTTTTGAGAAATGAATGACAAGTATTAAGCAAACAAATCAAGCAACATAAAACTGCATTCACAGGTATTTTTGGAAGTTGTACTGAACAATAACTATCACACCAGGTGTTACTAATTCATGTCCCAGTGTCTTAACAAGGTTTTACTGTTTATGTTTCACCATATCTCAGCATATTTTCTGAGATATGCATAGGCAAAAATCATTTTAATTTCAACATCCTAAAATCTTTAACACAGGTTAGTAGTCCAGTGTATGTGATTGAGTAAAGAGGCATTGATAAACAGTGTGTACAATGCTCAGTTGTGGGTTCATTTATCAACTTACATTTAGGGTTTCATTTCTCCTACTAATTTCTATCCCGCCTTCCTTCTCCTGTTTCTCTTCTGCATTCTTTCCCATCTCATTGAGGTAGAAAAGGTTATTGACAAAGTCAGAAGCAAACTGCCTTTTTTTAATCTCCATGTAATATTTTCTAACCACTGAGGAAGTGAGCAATGTATGTGCACTGTATAAAAATGCACACAAGGAGCTATTACCAAGTGTCATGGGAAACACAATGGGATTCTTGCCATTAAGAACTGCTGAGGCGTTAATGGAGGAAAATACATTGGATGATATTTTTGTCATTTACAACTAATTTGATTACACAGTCAAATATCAAAAGGCATTCCCTACCGAGCAGCACTTTGGGTATACCTACACCACAAGGACTACAGCGGTTTAAGAAGGTGGTTCACTACCGCCTTCTCAAGGGCAATTAGGAATGGGCAATAAATGCTGGCTTTGCCAGCAACATCCACATGCATGAATGATTAAAAAAGAAAAAAATGTTTTCCATCATTTTCTGCAGGAAATTCTGAAAGGACAAGTATGGAGGTACATGATGGGGAGGCAATGGAATGGCATATTTCTCATATTTTACCTCCCAGATACTGCTCAAAAACAGACACAGAAAACTTGGAAAATCCTGGCCTCTGGTGAAAATTACAATATTTTCATAGTATCATTTGAAGACTACACAGAATTTTACAACAATGTGCTATTGTACTCGACTGAGCCATGATATTTTAATAGTTTAAACATTAACCTCTTAAAAATAACCATTGGTAATTTCTGGATGAATAACATACTCACTTACTTCATATTTTATAATTCCCTGCCAACATTCTAAAATTCTCAATTGGTGTGGTTAATTCTATTCATCTCCTATAATAAATCATGGTGGTCTACTTACACGGAGTATTTACACAGATCTTATTATGGGACCCAAACTTATTTGAATTGAGACATTTGGCCTCTATATAGAAATAGTAATCCTTTAAGATTGATGACATCCCTAACAGAATGGATCTAATATTGTGTGGAAAATGAATAAAGAGCCTTCCAGGAAGTAAGCAACAATGGTTTTGTTCCCAGCATATATTACCATCACACTGAGAATTATTCTAAAGCTCCTGTATATGTGTGTGTGTATAAAAAAATGGGACCACAAATCCCTACTCCTCCCCATTAGCACACCCAACAAATTTCCTGACCATGAAGAACAATCCCTTAGCAACTGTGCCAATATATATATATATATATATATATATATATATATATATATATACACACACAAATATCTCAAATTCATTCATCAATTATATCTGATTGCAAAGTAAGCTCTACAAAATTTGTAAAAAAGAAAAAAAATGTTTTCCATCATTTTCAGCAGGAAATTCTGAAAGGGCAAGGTGGAGGTACATGATGGGGAGGCAATATTTCCCATATTTCAGGCAGCACAGACGATATTGAATCCAAGGCTCATGGCTTTGGGTGGGTGAAGAGTGCATATATTGTGATACAGAAGGTATCACAATTGTATGGGACAGGCTGGAGGAACCAGAGGATCTTTTCCTGCCTGTCATTGTTCGTATGTTCATAGGCTGGTGTGTTTCATTTTATTATTGAACATAAGAAATAAGAGCAGGAGTAGATCATATGGTCGCTCGAGTCTGCTCCATCATTCAATAAGATTATGGTTGATATTTGACATCAGTGATTCTCAAACTGGGATCTGAGCAACCCTGGGTGTCCTTAAAGACTTTCCAGAGGATCCACGAAGTAAAGTGAAACGCAAACCAGGAGGCAGGAGCTGAGTACAGTTGACTATATGCAGAGCGGGCTGGCTGTCTCAACTCAAAGGGGAGCATGCAAGGATAGACAGGCTCTGAAGTGAGAAGCAGGCACACCCATCTCGCTGATATCTGTAAGTAAATACATGTTTTATATTATTTTTATATTTTATATTTAGAGATACAGCACTGAAACAGGCCCTTCGGCCCACCGAGTCTGTGCTGACCAGCAACCACCCATTTATACTAATCCTACATTAATCCCATATTCCCTACTACATCCCCACCATTCTCCTACCACCTACCTACACTAGGGGCAATTTACAATGGCCAATTTACCCATCAACCTTCAAGTCTTTGGCTGTGAGAGGAAACCGGAGCACCCGGCGGAAACCCACGCGATCACAGGGAGAACTTGCAAACTCCGCACAGGCAGTACCCAAAACTGAACCCGGGTCGCTGGAGCTGTGAGGCTGCAGTGCTAACCACTGCGCCATCCTTTTTCTTTAAAGTGTTATTAAAACACTCTTAACATGCAGCACTTTCATATTATGCATATTATACAGTATTATAATTTAGATTGGCGTGGGGGGTTGGGGTCCATGGTTGATAATCCATTTGAAAAAGGGCCCTTCAACCAAAAATGTTTGAGAACCACTATTCTACATCAACTCCACTTTTCCAACGTAGCCATATTCCTCGATTCCCTTAGTGCATAAAAATATATCAATCTCAGTCTTGAATATACTCAACGGCTAACCATCCACAGCCCTCTGGGGGAGACAATTCCAAAGCAATAGAGGTTGAACAACCTAGGATATTTACTCTAGAAATGAGGCATTCAAGATTTTAAGATAGCCACAAAGCAAGGCTCAAGACTTCACGAGAGGACACAAATAACTTTCCAGAAATAGTTGTAAATCAGGAAATGGAAGGGAGAGAGGAACTCAAGAAAATTACAATCACTAGGGAAATGGTACTGAGCAAATTGTTGGAGCTGCGGGCGGACAAGTCCCGGGTCCTGATTGACTTCATCCTAGGGTCCAAAAAGATGCGGCTAGTGAGATAGTTGATGCACTGGTTTTAATTTTATAAAATTCCTTAGATTCGGCTAAGGTTTCATTAGATTGGAAAATAGCAAATGTAACTCCTTTATTCAAAAAGGGAGGGAGACAGAAAGCAGGAAACTACAGGCCAGTTAGCATAACATCTGTCTTAGGGAAAATGTTAGAAGCTATTATTAAAGACGTTAGAGCAGGGCACTTAGAAAAATTCAAGGTAATCAGGCAGAGTCAACATGGTTTTGTGAAGGGAAATCATGTTTAACCAATTTATTGGAGTTCTTTAAAGTAACATGTGATGTGGGTAAGGGGGAGCCGGTGGATGTACGGTACTCAAGATTTCCAGAAGGCACCACATCAAAGGTTATTGCGGAAAATAAAAGCTGATGGTGTAGGGGGTAACATATTGGCATGGATAGAAGATTGGCTAGCTAACAGGAACAGAGAGTAGGCATAAATGGATCATTTTCTGGTTGTAAATGTAACGGGGAGTGGTGTCTGGGTTGGATCAGTGCTGGGGCCTCAACCTTTTACAACTTATATAAATGACTTGGATGAAGGGACCGAAGGTATGGTTGTTAAATTTGCTGATGACACAAAGATAGGTAGGAAAGTAAGTTGTGAAGAGGGCATAAGGAGGCTACAAAAGGATATAGATAGGTTAAGTGAGTGGACAAAGATCTGGCAACGTAGGAAAATGTGAAATTGTCCATTTTGGCAGGAAGAATAAAAAGAAGCATATTATCTAAATGATGAGAGACTGCAGAGTTCTAAGATGCAGAGGGATCTGGGTGTCCTAATTCATGAATCACAAAGGGTTAATATGCAGGTTCAACAAATAATTAGGAAAGCTAATAGAATGTTATCGTTTATTGTGAGGGGAATTGAAAACAGAAGTTGGGAGGTTATGCTTCAGTTATACAAGGCATTGGCGAGACCACATCTGGAGTACTGTGTGCAGTTTTGGTCTCTTTATTTAAGGAAGGAGGCAATTGCGTTGGAAGCAGTTCCGAGAAGGTTTACTGGACTAATACCTGGAATGGGCGGGTTGTCTTCTGAGGAAAAGTTGGATAGGCTGGGTGTGTATCCACTAGAGTTTAGAAGAGTAAGAGGCAACTTGATTGAAACATACAAGATCCTGAGGGGTCTTGACAGGGTGGATGTGGAAAGGATGTTGCACCTTGTGGGAGAATCTAGAACAAGGGGTCACTATTTAAAAATAAGGGGTCGCCCATTTAAGAGAGAGACGGGGAGAAATTTTTTTCTCTCAGAGGGTTGAGTCTTTGGAACTCTCTTCCTCAAAAGACAGTGGAAGCAGAGTCTTTAAATATTTTTAAGGCAGAAGTAAATAGATTCTTGATAAGCAAGGGTGTCTTAGGTTATCGGGGGTAGGTGGGAATGTAGAGTCGAGGTTACAATCAGATCAGCCGTGATCTTATTGAATGGAGAAGCAGGCTCAAGGGGCCGAGTGGCCTAATTCGTATGTTCGTGTGTAAGCTTAGCACAGGCAGTTTACAACTAACCTAGTAACACAGGGGATGATAAATGGGTTGAACAGACTGCCCAAGGAGTGGAGGAAAAGAGTGCAGAAACTCAAAGGAGTAGAAATTTATCTTAGCAGTAGCACAGAACAAGCAATAGCAAATCAGCAGCCTGTTTTACCATCCATCTGGAATGTATAGCGGGCTGCCAATTTGTTATTGCTTGTTTTGTGCTACTGCCCAAGACTAATTTTATACTCTGCTGTGTTTAATCAAGGAAAGAGACTCATGCTCAACCTTCACGTAACATAACAGGCTAGATTTTACAGACCCTCTGACGTCGTGGGAGTGGGGGGGTGGGGCAGTGGCAGCTGCCAGATAGTGCCTCCGGCAGAGGCCGGCCACGAGCCTTCACACTGGGAAGGCCCGGCCCCATATTGCCGTTGGTGGCGAGGCCTTGTGGCGGCCACCACCCACGCCTCTGCCTGCCCCCGGCGAGCTTATAAAATCCAGCCCAACATGTTTCTGTTTTACTAAAATATTTAAAATGATACCATTGCAACTTTCTGTCTGGCTTTCATTTGTACTTCAGCAAGTTTCCAAACTCAGTTCGAGAAATTTGAAGGAAGAAAGTAGGATCACCATATGCTACTATAATGTTTCCAACAGCCAAATGAAGACTCTTCAATGACAGGAAGTTTCACAGTAATTTGTGTTAAACTGGGTAAAGAGTAACTGGAACAATCATTGCCAATTCCTACATATTAATTTCATTATTTGGCTGCTTTATGAAAATTGTTCTGCTCCAGGGGAGCTTTGCGTCAGATAATTCATCGTAGGTTAATACAAATCATGACTCCAAATTTACCATTTCTTATTCCCCAGGGCAAGTAAATTTCAAGGACAGCTTTTTTTTTAATTGAGACTTTTCACACACTGAAATATTCTTTTGTATTCACATTGTTTCTTGCAGTAATTTAAGGAACAAAGTTAGAATTCTATCTTCCTAAAATGGTACTGGGGATTAAGGTTACTCTGAATGCCACTGCAGGCAACATCAACCAGAGATGGAGGTGCAGAATGCTTCAGATCAAAAAAAAGTTTGAAACTGTCTATTGGGATGGTCTTTCCATGCTCCAAGGTTGCTGCATTTGGTCATTTTTTAAAAACTTGTGTCAAGTACTTTGTAATGCAAGTATAGTAAATATAATTTTAAAAATTACAATGAACTTTAAAATAATTCCTATTTTATATTTTTTCCAAGGATGTGGGTGACACTGGCATGAATACCACTCATTGCTGATTCTAGTTGCCCTGAGAAAGTGGTGGCGTGCCCTCTCCACGAACTGCTACAGTCCAGTGGTGATGGTATTCCCATGATGATCAAAATAAGTCAAACTCTCATTCAAAAATAAAAAACATTTTGAATTTCCAGGGTGTTTAAGCCTCTGTTGTTGTTACTTAAATTAGTCAGTTTTTTTTTCAGAATCAAATGGAAGAGTTTCTTCAAGTCACTAATGACACGATGAAATTCAACATTACCTATGTATATGCAAGCTATCAGCCATTAGTGGCACTAACACTCTGCAGTTTTCACACCTGATGTGACAATGCTGGAAATATTTTTCTAACACTGTTGGGTCTACCATAACCCTCTCTCTGATCAGTCTACTGGGTGATGGTTATTCAATTCAGGCAGCATTTATGGAAAAATGGACTAATACTAGGATTTATCACAAATGTAAAGCATTTAAAAGGAACAAATGGAAGAGAAAAAGGAAAATAAACACATTTCCAACAGTATCTGAAGATTCTGTGTTTTGTCTATGTTTTTATTTAATTGCACTCATTATACCTCCTTTCAACTCCTGCTGTTATCACACTCATCTGCTGTTCACCATCCAAACACTTTTCTTTTCCTGTGTGTTTGGTTGTACATCATCAGCTTTTCTTCTGGGATGTCTCCTTCATTTTTATGTGATTCTCCATCCCACTCTGCTTTTTTTTTTAACAGCAAAGTTCCCTCCATGGTACATCTGGTCCAATTTCCTTCAACTGTCCAAGAACAGTGACCACCAAGAAATTACCCTACCACACAATTGCTAGCACTGTGTGGAAAAAACATCTTGATTTAGAACTGAAGGTAAATTTTAAAAATTAAAAAATATAAATGAAAATAGTATCTAACTAACCAACAGATTAAAAAACACAAGTAACAAGTCTACATCACTCATGGTCTATAGCCATTCAGCAGTTCATTTCCCAAATCTGTGCAAAGGCCCCTGCCTCTGGAGTCTAATCCAACCAGCCTGCTGGTTTTCTATGCTTTCTTTTCCACCTATCCCCACCGTGGCTACTCATTTACCCAGTGAAAGCCATCCTTGTAGGTGGACTTGTTGGTGGAATTGAAATCTGTATCACATTTCCAACTGTATGTGAAGACTCTGGGCTGGATTTTATCTGTGGCAAGCTTCAAAAATGGCAGTCAGCGCAGCGGCTCATTTAAATGGCCGAGGCACACTGTCATGGAAGGGTTTTTTTTTAAACCTCAGTTAGGGTTTGTGTGCCTATTAGACTGGGAGCAGTTTTTATATTCGCCGGGAACAGTGTGTATACTGCAAGCCTGTTTCCTAAGCAACAGCAAGAGAGAGAGAGGTCACATGCCGTATTGACTGTGTGTAAAGACCGGCTAAAACCATTTTGAACTGGCAAACCAATGAAGTGTGCTCTCCTGAAGGAAGGAAGAATTTGTCTCTCTCAGCAGAAAATCTACATTGGCCTGTGTTTCGCCTCCAGCGGAAAAAACCCCTGGAAAGGAATCCTGCATTGTTGGAGGTAGCAAATTCCTTTTTACTTCCTCAGGAGTGACTTTCTGTTGCCTTTCGTGTTTCAGAGAGTTCTGGAAACTCAGTAAAGTTGCTACTGATAGATTGCTAATTCAAAATCTAAACAGACCTGTTGTTATACTCCTTGTTGAAAGATCTGTGCGATGCCTACTGCAGCCAATGCCTATCCATTACAGACTGTTCATCAAACTCGCCTGGAGACTGGGGGTTAATAAAGTGTTTAATTTGACTAATTTCCAGGAGGAGGGAAACTTTAATAATACGCTGTGACTTGTGGTGCAATGGGTCTAAATTGACAGTGTATTGTTCCCGCCTCGGTCGTAACAAGACTGCCCCCCGCAATGATGTGGAGGGGGTGGGCGGTCAGTCCCCAGCAATGGCGTCAGGCGCCACTGCGCAGGCGGTGCCATTTTTAAAGGGCTTTGAGTCCTAAATTGCAATTTAAATTTTTAAAGGAATAGTCATTTTTAAAAAATACATAAAGTGATCCCGAACCTCTTCCACTCCCCTAAAAAGCACAGAAGTAATTACCTGCCCTCTCCCCTCCCAAACACTTACCTTGTGCTGCCAATCTTCTCCCCCGCACAGTTCATCAACTTTAAACATTACCCCATTGCACCACCCTCTAGACCAATGACATTAATCTGAGCCCGCTCCCCCATCTCCCGCACTGAAAAAATTAGCAGCTTCCCCCCTCCCCACCAGTGTTCCGCCTCGGATACCCGGATGGGTATCTGAAGGTGCAGGAATGCCGGCCATCGGCGCCAATATGGCACCGCGATGGATGGCGGGAGCAGCTAAGTAATTAATTCATTTATTTAAATAAATTTACCTATGCAAATGTGGTTCCCATTGCCAAGCAGCTGGGGGGGGGGGGCGCCATGAGGCCTCGCCACCACTGTCAATATCGGGTCAGGCCTTCCCGGAGTCAGGGCCGGTGGCAAGCCTCTGCCTGAGGCATTTTCCACCCCCAATATTGGGGCGGGGGTGCTATAAAATCCAGTGAATTGTCTATGCTTTTATTATTTAATTTCATTCATTATACATCCTTTCAACTCCAATTATCACATTCACCATCCAAACACTTATGGGTCATTCTATTCCTTTTCCTGTGTGTTTGTGTTTATTTTCCTTTTTCCTTTCCCTTTGCTGTGCCTTTTAAATGGTTTTCATCTGTAATAAATCCTAGTACTAGTCTTAAGGTCTGAAACATCAACTGATTCTATTTTTCCATAAATGCTGCCTGACCTGAATATTTCCAGCTTTTGTGTTCTCGTTTTCAAATTTCCAGCATTTGCAATATTAATCTTTTGATTATATGGCTTTTTTTCTACAGCATTTAATTGGTTTGTCACCAGCCAGTGAACAGCTGGACATATGACTATTCGATATTCTACAATATTGCAGTTCAAACAGTGAAGTAAAAACAGAAAATGCAGGAAACACTGAGGAGAAAGAAATAGAAATGCCATCAAAGTGAAGAGCAGAACTGTTAAGGTTCCACTACACAAAATTGGTAAGGGAGTGGAATGCATAACTCATAGTCAGAGTTTGATAAAGGGGGTTTCAAAACCAATATTTCCCTAACCTTCTCACCAACTTGCATTTATCTATAACTTAGTAAACTGGCCCCTTTGCAGGAGCGTTACCAAACAAAATTTGAAACCGAGCAATATCTATCGTCCTATATTTCCTATTTCTCACACTGGCCCAGATTTTGTAGTCAGCAACAAATGAATGGTGCCAACAGTTCTTTAGACTTACATTTGCCCACAGGCTTTCTATAGGCTTTTGTTTGAAATAACTGGAAATCTAAAACATCGGAGTGACCGCTACAGGGGATCAGGACCTGTATGCATAGGGCAAGCAACTATGATTCTCCTTAATCAATCATATTGAAGAACTCTTAGTGAGACACAAACTACCCGGTTCAGAATCTGCAAGTGAGAATATTTATTTTATTGACAAATCAAGTACAGAAAGTGAAATAGAGAGGAAAAGAAAAATGGGACTGAGAAAAAGAGGGAGTGATAATAGATAGAAAGAAAAAACAAAAACATCTTTTTTTAAAGCTCCAACAATAACTAAAATCTCAAAGAATGAGACTCCACACTTGTAAATGTTAATTTTCAGTGTCAGACAGGTTATTTGGCAGTAATTATGACTTTCCACACCATTAAATAGCCACTTAAACTAGAATTGGCAAGTCCTAACTTTTCCTGTAAAGTTCAGTGGGTACCTAATAAGTGCTATCAGAGCTTCAACGGTAAGTCTCTGGATGAGATACCAGTGCAACAAAGCTTCTGGAGAAGCAGGGCAACTGAGACAGCAACAACCTGTTTAACTGTACGTGTGCAGTCACTGCAAGTTGCTGTCTGAGGTGAGCGCTGAAAGCCTTATAGTTATTTTTACTGCAAAATCCAGACCAATGTGTGTAGATGATTTGAGGGCACACCATATACAAAATGATAAGTCCCTTCCTATACGAGGTTTTTTTTTTTTTACACAGAGGGTGGTGCGTGCCTGGAACTTGCTGCCAGGGGAGGTGGTGGAAGCAGATACGATTGCAACTTTTAAGAGACATCTTGACAAATACATGAATAGGAAGGGAATAGAGGGATATGGGCCCCGGAAGTGCAGAAGGTGTTAGTTTCGGCAGGCATCAAGATCGGCTCAGGCTTGGAGGGCCGAATGGCCTGTTCCTGTGCTGTATTGTTCTTTGTTCTCTTGAAACCAATCCTTTTACAAAACATTTAGTTTTCTGAGTTCCCTTGGTTTTTCCTGAATATCTTTATTTACTTCATCATTGTGGCAAGTGGCAAAGAGATAATGCAGAATCCAACTATACCTACCTGACGTCCAGGGCGACGGCGGACCTGAAAGGAACAAGGCTGAAATCCTATAAATAAATAGCGGGGCTCAAGGCCCTTCACCTACTTGACGTCCAGGGCGGTGGCAAGCTCTCTGACTGTTCTTGCGCGCACTCTGTTTGGATTTAGTTAAAAAAGAAAATAGTAACATCACTGAAATTCTGGGCGCTGACTGGTCGGTGGGCAGCACCCGTTAGTGCCTGGGGATAACTGTGATTGATTGGAGTTTTAAAAAAGGTTCCTTTAGAATTAAAGCCCTGGGATAGCTACCGGTAAAGTTTTTAGTATTTACTGGCTATGCTAGTGCTGTTTGCATGGAGTGAGGCTGTAAGTTAAATGTGGGTATTTTCATTGGCTGGGGGGCATAGGAGTGCGAAGAGGAGGCATGAAAATCACTGGCAGACAAGATAAAGGAAAATCTCAAGGCGTTTTATAAGTATGTTAGGGGCAAGAGGATAACCAGGGAAAAAGTGGGGCCTATTCGGGATCAAAGAGGCAATCTGTGTGTGGAGCCGGAGGACATAGGTGAAGGTTTGAACCATTACTTTTCATCTGTGTTCACTATGGAGAGGGACGATGTAGGTGTAGTGATCAGGGAAGGGGATTGTGATATACTTGATCAAATTAGCATTGAAAAGGTGGAAGTATCAGCTGTATCAGTGGGCTTAAAGGTGGATAAATCCCCAGGCCCAGATGAGATGTATCCCAGGCTACTATGTGAGGCAAGGGAGGAGATAGCAGGAGCTCTGACACAAATTTTCAGATCCTCTCTGGCCTCAGGAGAGGTAGCAGAGGATTGGAGGACAGCGAATGTGGTACCATTATTCAAGAAGGGTAGGAGGGATAAACCAGGTAAATACAGGCCAGTGAGTCTAACATCTGTGTTAGGGAAATTATTGGAAAGAATTCTGAGAGACAGGATTAATCTCCATTTGGAGAGGCATGGATTAATCAGGGATAGTCAGCATGGCATTGTCAGGGGGGAGATCGTGTCAAACGAATTTGATTGAATTTTTCGAGGAGGTGATGCGGTCTATATGGACTTCAGTAAGGCTTTTGATAAGGTCCCGCATGGGAGATTGGTTAAAAAGTAAATTTCCATGGGATCCAAGGTAATTTGGCAAATTGGATTCAAAATTGGCTTAGTGGAAGGAGGCAGAGGGTGATGGTAGAGGAATAAAAACAAGAAATGCTGGAACCACTCAGCAGGTCTGGCAGCATCTGTGGAAAGAGAAGCAGAGTTAACGTTTCGGGTCAGTGACCCTTCTTCGGAACTCTGACCCGAAACGTTAACTCTGCTTCTCATTCCACAGATGCTGCCAGACTTGCTGAGTGGTTCCAGCATTTCTTGTTTTTAATTCAGATTTCCAACATTCGCAGTATTTTGCTTTTATTTTGGTGATCGTAGAGGGTTGTTTTTGTGATTGGAAGCCTGTGACCAGTGGGGTACCGCAGGGATCGGTGCTGGGACCTTTACTGTTTGTAGTGTACATTAATGATTTAGACGTGAACATAGGAGGTATGATCAGTAAGTTCGCAGGCGACACGAAAATTGGTTGTGTCGTGAATAGTGAGGAGGAAAGCCTTAGACTACAGGATGATATAGATGGGCGGAGCTGTGGCAAATGGAGTTTAAGCCTGAGAAGTGTGAGGTGATACACTTTGGGAGGACTAACAAGGCAAGGGAATATACAATGGAGTACAGAGGGTGCTTGTCCATAGATCACTGAAGGCAGCAGCACAGTGGTTAGCACCACAGCCTCACAGCTCCAGCGACCCAGGTTCAATTCTGGGTACTGCCTGTGTGGAGTTTGCAAGTTCTCCCTGTGTCTGCGTGGGTTTCCTCCGGGTGCTCCGGTTTCCTCCCACAGCCAAAAAAGACTTGCAGGTTGATAGGTAAATTGGCCATTATAAATTGCCCCTAGTATAGGTAGGTGATAGGGGAATATAGGGACAGGTGAGGATGTGGTAGGAATATGGGATTAGTGTAGGATTAGTATAAAATGGGTGGTTAATGGTCGGCACAGACTCGGTGGGCCGAAGGGCCTGTTTCAGTGCTGTATCTCTAAATCTAAACTCTAAAAAGTAGATACGGTGGTTTGGAAGGCATACGGGATACTTGCCTTTATTGGCTGAGGCATAGAGTATAAGAGCCGGGAGGTTATGATGGAGCTGTATAAAACGTTAGTTAGGCCACAGCTGGGGTACTGTGTACAGTTCTGGTCGCTGCACTATCGGAAGGATGTGATTGCAGTGGAGAGGGCGCAGAGGAGATTCACCAGAATGGTGCCTGGGCTGAAGCATTTCAGTTATGAAGACAGACTGGATAGGCTGGGGTTGTTTTCCTTGGAGCGCAGAAGGCTGAGGGGGGACCTGATTGAGGGATACAAAATTATGAGGGGCATCGATAGGGTCGATAGAAAGAAACTTTTTCCCTTAGCGGAGGGATCAATACCAAGGGGGTATAGATTTAAGGTGATAGCCAGGAGGTTTAGAGGGGAGTTGAGGAAGAATTTTTGCACCCAGATGGTTGGAATCTGGAACACACTGCCTGAAGGGCTGGTAGAGGCAGGAACATTCAAGAAGTATTTGGATGAGCACTTGAAAGACCATAACATACAAGGCTATGGGCCAAGCATGAGGAAATGGGATTAGTTAGGACGGGTGCTTGATGGTTGGCGCAGGCACATTGTGCCGAAGGGCTTGTTTCTGCGCTGTAAAACTCTGACTCTAAGGAAATTAACATTCATGGATAAAGTAATTAGTCCAGGGTGCTTCAGCTATCGTCCCATGACAACTGTCTAAGCCAATAAAGCTTCATCACACTTTACTTAGGTTGTACTTGCATGGAAGTTATCTGCATCACTATGAAAATAATAGCTGCATCTTCAGTTCCACATAGGCACAACCCTGTTTACAATGCTTGCTTCCTGACAAGTTAAACTTCAACAGTCCTGCTTCAGAGGCTGCACTGCGCAAGTCTGGATATATACGCATAGAACTCTCCTCCAACAAGTTTAAACATTTAGAGAGTGGAGACAGGGGAATTTTGCCGCTCTAAACAGTTAAATTGAGGTCAAATAGGTTTAAAAAGTGTCGAGGGAGGCCAGTGGAGCTCCTCAGCACTTTGCAAATTAGATTTGACACCAAAAGGCATTTGTACTCCATGCTGTTTCAAACTGAGTAATACAAGACTAGCCACTCTAGAGAGCATCACTTGAGAGATAACCTGACCAGTCTCTGGATTTATACTGCAACCTTACTGTTGGTGTAAAGCAGAAAATACACCAGTGGACTCCTTTGAACTCATCACGCTGTTCCACCGTTTTTGCTGTCAGTCATAGCATCTACCCATTCCAGCTTGTTTGCATCTAGCCTTATCCATCCCTATTTGCAATGTACAAGGTAAATTTCCATGAGACTGAACAATCAGAGAGAGCTGCTCATAATCAAATACAATGGGCCCCAAGTTTGAATGAACATCTTCCAAGAACACATATTTATTAAAGAAGACTTCCACATGAAAAAGATTTTTCTAATGTCTTGGAGAAATGTATATATAGCCAAATAAATAAATAGTTAGAAACATACGAGATATTTAGAAACAAAAATAAATAGTGCCACATGGGCATTTGCCCTTTTAAAATCACAGTAGTGTTTTGTGATCATTTTCTACAGAATGCCCTGGTTTTGCAGTAAACTTTAGAATCCTGTAATTAATCAAGTGATTCTCTTCTGACTACATATTCTTAGTAATTAAAGTTCTGTAATACAGTAGCTTATTCTTTCTGCTCCAGCACCTGCATTTCATTTGTTTATTTTCTCACAGTCATAAATCTGCACAACTGTCAATGTGCCATAATATTAGTGCAGTAATCAAAGCTAATTAGCTCTCTCAATACACCACAAAAAGGCTATAATAGAGAATCATTTAGAGAGTTCCGTATACTAGGTTACAAATGATTCATCGGTAACACAGCAATATGAATCCCAAGTGACTGGTATTTAAGGAAAAAATGCTCAATTTCATACTGATTAAATTCTATTGGAAGTTTGATGTATTATTTTTACCTCTACTTTCAGCTAAAAAATATGCAGAGGCTCAGTATGTTTTGGAAGAGGAAGACAGACCACAAGTCATAGAGTCATAGAGAGATACAGCACTGAAACAGGCCCTTCGGCCCACCGAGTCTGTGCCGACCAACAACCACCCATTTATTCTAATCCTACATGAATCCCATATTCCCCATCACATCCCACCACCGACCTACATTAGGGGCAATTGACAATGGCAAAAAGTCGAGGATTCCTTTTTAGTGCTATTATGATAAAATAATTTACTGGTACGTGGCTGTCTGCACCACAAATTTCCAGATCTGGACGAAGAGATTAACACTTTGCAAACAGATCCTTCTTTCAGGTTGTAGTCACAAAAAGCAATGTGGTAAGTGCACTTTGCAAACAGAAAAGAAAACACAAAACTATCTCTAATATTAGGAAACATAATCAGCAATATACTGTAGTGGTTTACAAAAGTTTGTGTGGAAATCTCCTGAAAACATTACACAGAAACACTGGAAATAGGAGCAGGAATAGGCCATTCAGCCCCTCGAGCCTGCTCTGTCACTCAACTAGATCACGGCTGATCATCTACCTGAACACCATTTTCCTGCACTTTCCCCATATTCCTTGATATCTTTACTATCTACAAATCTATTGATCTCCGTCTTGAATATACTCAATGATTGAGCCTCCACAGCCCTCTGTGGTAGAGACTTCCAAAGATTCACCACCCTCTGAGTGAAGAAATTCCTCCTCATCTCAGTCCTAAATGGCCTACCTCTTATTCTGAGATTCTGTCCCCCTTGTTCTAGATTCCCCCAGCCAGGGGAGCTTTCCTTCCTGCATCTACTCGGTCAAGCCCTGTAAGAATTTTCTATGCTTCAATAAGATCGCCTCTCATTCTTCTAAACTCGAGAGAATATAGGCCCAGTCTCCTCAATCTTTCCCCAAATAATTGAGAGAAAAGGTACAAAAGGTAATCAAAAACCCTTTATCTCAAAGGCCTGGGATACAATGGGAAGGTTGGCACACTCCAATTGTATAAAGCCTTGATCAGGTCCCCTCTGGAGTACTCCATTCAATCCTGAGCACTGCACCTTGTTACGGCCAGGTGAGAAGGGGTCTAGGGGTTCCCTCTCAGCCTTTGCCTGGTTTAACCGTAACAGAGTTTAATTTTAGAAACACCATGTTTTTCGCCCCCCCCTCACTGAATCCTGGTGTACTGCTCCAATCGTAAGGCAAATAAATCAGACAGTCTTCCTTAGATTTAAACAAGAAAGGTAGAAGTTTATTAATCTTAAACTCCAATCCAGTTAACAACTACGAATATGCGACGCGACCACACTAGCATGCATACGCAATAAATACACACGCAGATAGTTACAGAAAAAGTAGAAAAGTTTGAGGCAATATCAGGATTATAATTACAGTCCTTTAAGTTCAATATGGAGTCTTTAGTTGCCGGTAAGTCCTGCAATTCGTTGGGGCCCAGTGCACACTTCAACGTGTGTTGATGTCGGAGTCTTTTCTCTCGAGGTTTACATGTCTTCTGTGGGTCCGGTGGCTTGAGAGCCAGCCAGGAGAGAGACTTTCTTATTCCAGCTTCAGTTGCAAAACGCTCGTCTCAATTCAAACAGTCCTGTGTCTCATTCAAAAGCCTGTTGCAGCCAGTCAGTCCTGCCTTGTAGGGCTGTCTCTTACTGATAAGATGTGGAACCATTGCCCAGACCAATCTCTGTTAATTGAATCAGTGAGCAATTCTTTTGTCTCTCCAAGCACTGTCTCTTAGTATGCAAATGTTCTTCAAGCCAAGTGTCTGGTGATCTTCAAACAAGTCATTTCTTCACTCCAGCAACAGTTTAAAATCAACATTCATATAGTTAAATTAATATGACTCACACTAGGCAGGCGGGGGGTCTCCATGACAAATTCATGAATGATATACTGGTTTTGCAGGAAATACAGCACAGATTCACCAGTATGATAGTGGGCCTTCAAGGGTTAAATTATGAGGATAGGTTGAATAAACTTCACTTGTATTTCGAGTATGGAGGGTCGAGGGGTGGTCTAACAGAGGTGCTTAAAATGACAATCTTATTCGATAGGGTAATTACAGAGCAACTATTTCTGCTGGTGGGGGAATGCAAAACAAGGGGCATAGAAACATAGAAAATAGGAGCAGGAGTAGGCCATTTGGCCTTTTGAGCCTGCTCCGCCATTCATGATGATCATGGCTGGTCATCCAACTCAGTAGCCTGTTCCCACTTTCACCCCATACCCTCTGATCCCTTTAGACCCAAGAGCTATATCTAACTCCTTCTTGAAAACATACAATGTTTTGGCCTCAACTGCTTTCTGTGGTAGCGAATTCCATAGGCTCACCACTCTCTGGGTAAAGAAATTTCTCCTCATCTCAGTCCTGAAAGGTTTACCTCGTATCCTTAGACTATGACCCCTGGTTCTGGACTCCCCCACCATCGGGAACATCCTTCCTGCATCTACCCTGTCAAGTCCTGTTAGAATTTTATAGGTTTCTATGAGATCCCCCCTCACTCTTCTGAACTCCAGCGAATATAATCCTACCGACTCGATCTCTCCTCACACGTCAGTCCCGCCATCCCACGAATCAGTCTGGTAAAACTTCACTGCACTCCCTCTATAGCAAGAACATCCTTCCTCAGATAAGGAGACCAAAACTGCACACAATATTCCAGGTGTGGCCTCACCAAGGCCCTGTATAATTGCAGCAAGACATCCCTGCTTCTGTACTCGAATCCTCTCGCTATGAAGGCCAATATACCATTTGCCTTTATTACCACCTGTTGCACCTGCATGCTTACCTTCAGCGACTGGTAAACAAGAACACCCAGGTCTCACTGCATATTCCCCTCTTCCAGTTTATAGCCGTTCAGATAATAATCTGCCTTCCTGTTTTTGCTACCAAAGTGGATAACCTCACATTTATCCACATTATACTGCATCTGCCATGCATTAGCCCACTCACTCAACGTGTCCAAATCATCCTGAAGCCTCTCTGCATCCTACTCACAACTCACCCTCCCACCCAGCTCTGTATCATCTGCAGATCTGGAGATATTACATTTAGTTCCCTCATCTAAATCATTAATATATATTGTGAATAGCTGGGGTCCTAGCACCGATCCCTGCCGTACCCCACTAGTCACTGCCTGCCATTCAGAAAAAGACCCATTTATCCCTACTCTTTGTTTCCTGTCCGCCAAACAATTTTCTATCCATCGCAATATACTATCCCCAATCCCATGCGCTTTAATTTTACATGCTAATCTCTTATGTGGGACTAGGTCGAAAGCCTTCTGAAAGTCCAAATAAACCACATCCACTGGCTTCCCCTCATCAACTCTACTAGTTACATCCTCGAAGAATTCTAGATTTGTCAAGCATGATTTCCCTTTTGTAAATCCATGTTGACTGTCCAATTCTACCACTGTTCTCCAAGTGCTCTGCTATAAAATCTTTGATAATGGACTCTAGAATTTTCCCCACTACCAACGTCAGGCTGACTGGTCTATAATTCCCTGTTTTCTCTCTATCTCCCTTTTTAAATAGTGGGGTTACATTAGCTACCCTCCAATCTGTAGGAACTGTTCCAGAGTCTATAGAATCTTGGAAGATGACCACCACTATTTCTAGGGCCACTTCCTGAAGTACTCTGGGCCCTGGGGATTTATCGGCCTTCAATCCTATCAATTTACCCAACACCATTTCTCTACTAATATTGATTTCTTTCAGTTCCTCTCTCTCACTAAGCCCTGTGTTCCCTAACATTTCTGGTATGACATTTGTGACCTCCTTTGTGAAGACAGAACCAAAGTATGTATTTAGTTGGTCAGCCATTTCTTTATTCCCCATAATAAATTCCCGTTTCTGACTGTAAGGGCCCCACATTTGTCGTCATCAATCTTTTTCTCTTCACATACCTATAGAAACTTTTGCAGTCAGTTTTTATGTTCCCCGCAAGCTTGCTCTCGTACTCTTCTTCATCAATCCCGTGGTCCTCCTTTGCTGAATTCTAAACTGCTCCCAATCCTCAGGTCTGTTGTTTTCCCTGGCAAATTTATATGCCTCTTCCTTGGATCTAATGCTATCTCTAATTTCCCATGTAAGCCATGGTTTGGCTACCTTTCCCGTTTTATTTTTGCGCCAGAAAGGGATAAACAATTGTTGCAGTTCATCCATGTGCTCTTTAAACGTTTGCCATGGCCTATCCGCCTTCATCCGTTTAAGTAACGTTTCCCAATCCGCCATGGCCAACCCACGCCTCATACCTTCATAGTTTAATTTCCTAAGATTCAGGACCCTTGTCCCCAAAGGGCCTCGCACAACTAGATTGTCAATTATTCCTCTCTCATTACACAATACCCAGTCTAGGATGGCCTGTTCTCTGGTTGGTTCCTCAACGTATTGGTCCAGAAAACCATCCCATATACACTCCAAGAATTCCTCCTCTACGGTATTGTGACTAATTTGATTTGCCCAATCTATATGCAGATTAAACTCACCCAAAATAACAGTTCCTTTATCGCATGCATCTCTAATTTCCAGTTTAATGCCATTCCCAACATCACCACTACAGTTTGGGGGTCTGTATACAACCCCCACTAACGTTTTTTGCCCCTTCGTGTTTCTCAGCTCTACCCATACAGATTCCACATCGTCAGAGCCAATATCTTTCCTCACTATTGCGTTAATTTCCTCTTTAACCAACAATGCAACTCCACCGCCTTTTGCTTTTTGTCTGTCCTTCCTCAATACTGAATACCCCTGGATGTTCATTTCCCATCCCTGGTCACCTTGCAGCCATGTCTCCGTAATCCCGACTATATCATACCCGTTGACATCTATTTGTGCGATTAATTCATCCATTTTATTGCGAATGCTCCGCGCGTTAAGGCACAAAGACTTAAGGCTTGTCTTTTTAACATTACTTGACCTCTTCACAATATTTTTCACGGTGTCCCTTTTTGATTCTGGCCCTTGATTTCTCTGCCTATCACTTTTCTTATTCCCCTTCCTGCCTTTTGTTCTTGTCTTTGATCCCCCCTCCTCTGACTCCTTGCAAAGGTTCCCATCCCCCTGCCATTTTAGTTTAAACCCTCCCCAACCACTCTAGCAAATACTCCCCCTAAGACATCAGTCCCGGTCCAGTTTGTACTGGTCCCACCTCCCCCAGAACCGGTCCCAATGCCCCAGGAATCTAAAACCCTCCCCCTCACACCATCTCTTCAGCCATGTATTCATCCGATATATCCTGCTATTTCTACTCTGACTAGCACGTGGCACTGGTAGTAATCCTGAGATCACTATCTTTGAGGTCCTACTTTTCAACTTACTTCCTAGCTCCCTATATTCTGCTTTTAGGACCTCATCCTTTTTTTTTTAAACCTATGTCGTTTGTACCAATGTATACCACAACCACTGGCTATTCACTCTCCCCCTTCAGAATGTCCTGTAACCGCTCTGAGACATCCTTGATCCTAGCACCAGGGAGGCAACATAACATCCTGGAGTCTCTTTTGCGGTCACAGAAACATCTATCTATTCCCCTTACAATTGAATCCCCTATAACTATTGCATTCCCACATTTTTTACTCCTCCCCTGTGCAGCAGAGCCAACCGTGGTGTAACGAATTGGGCTGTTGCTGCTTTCCCGAGAGGCCATTCCCCCCAACAGTATCCAAAGCCGTATATCTGTTTTGCAGGGGAATAGCCACAGGAGATTCCTGAACTGCCTGCCTAGACCTCTTGCTCTGCCTGGTGGTCACCCATTCCCCTCCTGCCTGTGGGGTCTGAGCCTGCGGTGTGACCACCTCTCTGTATGTGCTATCCACGATACTCTCCACCTCGTGGATGCTCCACAGTGTCCCCAGCTGCTGCTCCAGCTCCGAAACCCGGGCTTCCAGGAGCTGCAGCTGGACACACTTCCTGCACACATGCTGGTCCCGGGAACTGGAATTGTTCCCGGCTTCCAACATGGAGCACACCACGGCTTTGAGCTCTCCTGCCATGACTTAACCCTTTAAATTAAATTACACCTTCTGGAAGATCTTAATGTCCAGTAATATCAGTTACTCTGGGGCCCTTCTTCCGTGGTCCTCGTTGCTACATAACATCCTTGGCTTTATTAATGGAGGTATAGAGTACAAAAGCAAGGAAGTTATGCTAGCCCTTTATAAAACATTGGTTAGGCCTCAGCTGGACTACTGACCCCAATTCTGGGCAACACACTTTTGGAAGGATGTCAAGGACTAAGAGAGTGCAGGAGAATTACTAGAATTGTACCAAGATGAAACACTTCATTTATTTGGAAAGTCTGGAGAAGTTGGGGTTGTTCTCCTTACAGCAGAGAAGGTTAAGAGGAGATTAGATAATTCAATAATTATAATAATTGATAAATCAAAATAGCGGAAATAAGGAGAAACTTTCAGTCACAGAAAAGTCAGTAACCAGAGGACACACATAAGGGAACAGGCAAAAGAACTAAAGGTGACATAAGAAAAAACATTTTCATGCAGTGAGTTGTTGTGATCTGGAATGCATTGCTTGAAAGCATGGTGGAAGCAAGTTCAATAGAAACTTCAAAAGGGAAGTGTATAAATACTTGAAGAGAATGATATGCAGGGCTTTGGGGAAAGAGCAAAGGAATGGAACAAATTTGATCGTTCTTTTGAAGAGCTGGTACAGGCACAATGGGCCAAATGGCTTCCTCCTGTTCTATATTATTTTCTCTGATTCTGCGATAACCTTTAAATTTGAGTGAGGCCATTCAGGAGTCAAATCAGGAAGCACTGCTTCACACAAAGATTTTTGCTGGGCAGGTGTATCAAGGATTCAGATCAAAGGCGGTTAAATGGAATTGAGGTACAGATGAATCATGATCTAACTGAATGCCCAGAGGGCTGAATGGCCGACTCTTGTTCCTGTGTTCCCCAAAAGGGTCTTAGAATTATACAGGTCTTCTCTTTTTGATGTGAAAGGGGGTTCTTTGAAGATTTGTCCTTAAGCACACACCAATACATTTCATGCTTTTATGGCACAGGAGACAAGTCTCCGTCATAACGTTCGCATCTTCCAGGTCGACTGGCTTGCAACAGCCAACAGTGCAGGAAGTTACATTTTGATAAAGTCATGACCAGGTGGAATTCATGGACTGCCAATGTTGTGAAACTCAACAGAAATAAAATATAGATTGAAAAACCATTTTAAGTCAGACATTTCCTCATAAATACATCTGGCTGTATTTTACCTTAGGCGGACGGGAATTCGCCTCCGACCTAAAAGTCAGTGGTGAACCCGCTTCCGCCTAGCCCAGGGATCCGTCCCTCATTTTACGGATCCCCGGGCTTTAATTGTCCCGAGCCAGGACTTCCACCCACTTAAGGGGGGGGGGAATCCGGGAGCGATGGCCGCTGCTGGGACTGCAGCCCAGCTGACCTGATGGAGCCAGAAATCCAGGTCAGTTGGGCTTGCCTCACCAGTGGATCAGTCCTTCCCCAGTGAGGCTGGAGTAGTTATTTGGGAAGAGGGGGGCTTCTTGGGTCCTAGGGGTGGGTTGGCAGGTGGGGGGGCGGCCCTCATTCAGGCACCCTGTGCCCGACTGCCATGGCCCCTCCAGCCCCGGGGCACAGAAAGGCCGGCAGCTATCACTGGGCGGCCCCTCACGTCCCCAGCACCCCCGCTCTAGAGCCTCCCGCTCAATTTTATGCTGCCTCCACGCCACCATCCAACCTGCTGAGGCGGTGTAAAATTCAGCCCATTATCTGACCAGTTATTTATACCTGCCATCTACAGACTATCACAAAACACAGGATTGCCAAAAGCCATCATACAGAAACAGCTGAAGGTGTTTTCAACTCAAATCTTGCCCTTTTAAAATCACGTAAAATAGAAATAAAAATCCATATTCCCAACATCGTGTATCACCATAATGAAGTGCAATGCAAGAAATACTGCCATGTTTACAGACACAGGTCATACTGATGTAAAAGGAATTGCAATGAAACTTCTGATGACAAAATGGCATCATTAACTATATTGTTCTTTAATAGAAAAGATGATTCAAAGACAAAGCTGTACTGCAAATGTTTAAGCAGAAGAAAATATTTCACGTCTACTGTAAAATAAACTTGACGCTAGGAGGCACAGCTGCAGTATTTTCAAACTATTCCCAAAATAGGTGTTTGTCATCCAGAAGATTGTAAGCCAGAGAGACTGTTCACTATAACTGAACCTGAACCTTTTCCCTGCTCCACATTTTTGATATTGCCATGACATATTGCAATATTACAAACAGAATTTCACTTTAATTGGAATTAAAACAAGAAAAACTGACACATTGACATTAAATTCATGTCCCTTAGTCATCATCACCATGTTTGTACAGTACATGTATGGTTTCATAAGAAAATGAGTAATTGTTAACATGTTTATTCTGCTTGAAACACATTTCTGTAATTATAATTAAACTATACTGATGCAAACCTAATTGATTTATAAATGTTCCTACATTACAGCTAAGTAACAAACAGTCTGCTTTGATTGAAAAGGTCAATGATTCCAGATCCAAATAACTGTGGTTGAAAGAAGAAAATAATTATGCTGTGTATTTCTGGATGTTTTTTCACACTGATGACATTAATCCCACATACTTGTATTTGGAATTTTGTGAAAAGCGTAACTAAGTATCAGAAATTACAACTGAGAAGACAGCATAGACAAGATTCAAATTCCTCCCTTCACTCCACTAAATTTCCAATCAAAGTCACACAAGAGGAACTTTGCAATTAGGCAGGGAATTGTCACTGATACTCTCCGGTATCTGTGTGAGGCAGCTCAAAGAATACTGAGAACAGATGCCTGCACGTGGTCTCAGCAGCAGGTGGAGACTGGCTCAGGAAATAGGGAAGAAAAAATATTTTGTATTCCCAAATAAAATGCAGCTTGTTGTATTATGGTGCCTTGGTGCACTAACCCCTTGCACCCTGGAATGTCAAGATGTAGATTTACATAAGATTCTGCAAAAATCAGGTACCTGAACTTAGCTGCATTTTAGGATCCCGGAAGGAAGTAAAATAATGTTAAAAAAGTAACCAGTTAACCTTTCCCACATGGGGAGGGGAAGAAGAAAATAATGCTTTTTACAAGACAACTTCAAGCTCTTCAGGCAGCATCTGTGGAAAGAGAAGCAGAGTTAACGTTTCAGGTCAGTGACCCTTCTTCGGAACTGGCAAATATTAGAAATGTCAACGGTTATAAGCAAGTGAGGCGGGGGTGGGGCAAGAGATAACAAAGGAGAAGGTGTAAATTGGACAAGGCCATATAGCTGACCAAAAGGTCATGGAGCAAAGATATGTTAATGGTGTGTTGAAAGACAAAGCATTAGTACAGATAGGGTGGCTTCGTGAAGCAGTGATTTACTTGTACTTCTTTCAATGTAGTATACTGTATTCACTGCTCACAATGTGGTCTCCTCTACATTGGGGGGACCAAACGCAGACTGGGTGACCGCTTTGCAGAACACCTCCGCTCAGTCCGCAAGCAGGACCTTTGACATTTCTAATATTTGCCAGTTCCGAAGAAGGGTCACTGACCTGAAATGTTAACTCTGCTTCTCTTTCCACAGATGCTGCCAGACCTGCTGAGTATTTCCAGCATTTCTTGTTTTTATTTCAAATTTCCAGCATCCGCAGTATTTTGCTTTTATTAAAGCTCTTCAGCTCAAGTTCATTTAACATTCAGAAATCAGTAGTTCTAGTTACTAATCAAATATTTTTCCATCTGTATGGATCCTCCCAATGTGCTTTACATGGGGGAATCTAGAACTAAGGGGCACAGTTTCAAAATAAGGGATCTCCTTTTAAGATGGAGAGGAAGAGGAATTTCTTCTCTCAGAGGGTCGTTAAAAGACAGCAGTGGAGGCTGGGTCATTGAATACATTCAATGCTGAGTTAAGCAGATTTTTGATCTACAAGGGAGTCCAAGATTATAGGGGGGCAAGCAGGAAAGTGGAGTTAAGGCCAGAATCAGATCTTCCATGATTTTATTGAATGGCGGAAAAGGCTCGAGGGGCTGACTGGCCTATTCCTGTTCCTATTGCTTATGATGTAATGATCTTATTTATGATTTATTTTATGATCTTTTTTCCACTTAAGCTCTCTTTCTGTCTAACAGCAAAATACTGACAGTATTGCAGCCACAAGGCAAGCAATTGCAGAACATGTCTGAATGCCTTTTGGTGCTCAGATCCCTGGAGCTCAACAGAACCAGATGCATAGTAGTCACATCTCCCCGAGAAGCAATAGTGCTCCCATTTAATTGGCAAACTAATAAAAATGTTTACGAAACTGTAGCAATAGGCACTGCAAGGAAAAGTGGCTGCACAGTGATTTTTATTGCAACAGTATCTTAAAAATTGCCCCCGAGGAAAACTCAATCCTGCAGGAATGTAAGTCATATTAGAGCGCAGTCCCATCACTATCTCTTTCCACATTTCGTCAGTCGTTTGGATGGCAAATTGCAACAGACAAAAGGACTCCATTGTATAATAACAATATGATTTTGGAGTTTACATGTGTTGCCCCAATTAGCTAAGAATTTATTATTTATTAACTACCTATAACTGACTAGCTCAGGGATGTTGTCATGCTGCAACCCTGACAACATGTAGGAATATTTTGTGCTGTTGTAACCTACAGAACAGAAAGTAAGAAAGAAGGGGCAATACCAGCACATTTTCAACCATTACTCCTCCCTTTGTCTGTTAGCCGATGATGTTACTCATCATCAAAATTTTGATTATGCCATGTAATTTTGTCCAACAAATCCCAAAACCTCTGGTACAATATTTAAATCTTGTTGGAGTCCAACTGCCCACATAGTTCATTTGCTTTGCAACTGGGAGTCTTAGTTGGATGAACACAAAAAAGGGAAAACTGACATTCATACATTTTGCCAAACTGAAGCATCCCAAAAATGCCAAATTCTATAAGAAAAATCTTTACATATGGCATGTTTCTTACATATTTGTTATGAATTTGAGTTTACACATAAACTGTTCAATGAATATGGTTTTATATTGTCCCCAGTCTTGGAAATTTCTAATTCTTGGATAGCTGGGGTAATTCCACAATCCCAGCAGGGAGCTACACTTGCAGGGAGCAGAGGGCAAAATCAGTACAACACTGCTCTAACCCCTTCTTCAACCAATGCTCCAGTGAGTGCGGCTTCCCCACTGTGAGTGCAGATTGAGGAATTACCTCTGGTATTTGAAATGAAAAAATGGTCATGAGAATGTCCCAGAGTTACGGCATTATCAATCCAACCTTCCTGTTGAACAACTGGATTTCATGACAGCTAAATCTTCAAATCGCAGTATGCAATTCGAAGATTTTTAGTTCAAAAAGTAAAATTTACTACATAGACTTAATAGTGAGCATGGATTAATTAATTAATTAATTGCATGGAAGCACTCACCCATTCCTCCAGTATCTTTTGGGTAGCCTCACTGGCTCGTGCTCGATTTCTGCAGGCTAGGATAACATGTGCTCCGTGTAAAGCTAACGAGCGTGCAGTTTCATAACCTATGAAGAAAAACATTGTTATTGCTTACATATGTTTTGGGGGGGGAATACATTTGCATATTTTCAGACATCTCTACTTGAACAAGCAACAATTTCATAATGCTCTGTATGTGGCTGCACAATCTCAAAGCGCTGATTTACATGAAGGCCTGAGAGTGCAACCTCCCAACTAGCGACCAATCTGTCAGGTAATTTTCACCAATAATATAGCCTAATTGTAAAAATGTTGTCATACAAGTTAACTGAGTAACTTACTCTGAAAAATAGAAACACAGAAAATAAGAGGAGTAGGCCATTCGGCCTTTCGAGCCTGCTCCGCCATTCATTATGATCATGGCTGGTCATCCAACTCAGTAACCTGTTCCCACTTTCGCCCCATACCCTTTGATCCCTTTAGACCCAAGAGCTATATCTAACTCCTTCTTGAAAACATACAATGTTTTGGCCTCAACTGCTGTCTGTGGTAGTGAATTCCATAGGCTCACCACTCTCTGGGTAAAGAAATTTCTCCTCATCTCAGTCCTGAAAGGTTTACCCCGTATCCTTAGACTATGACCCCCTGGTTCTGGACTCCCCCACCATCGGGAACTTCCTTTCTGCATCTACCTTGTCAAGTCCTGTTAGAATTTTATAGGTTTCTATGAGATCCCCCCTCACTCTTCTGAACTCCAGCGAATATAATCCTAACCGACTCGATCTCTCCTCATACGAGACCCGCCATCCCAGGAATCAGTCTGGTAAACCTTCGTTGCACTCCCTCTATAGCAAGAACATCCTTCCTCAGATAAGGAGACCAAAACTGCACACAATATTCCAGGTGTGGCCTCACCAAAGCCCTGTATCATTGCAGCAAGACACCCCTGCTCCTGTACTCAAATCCTCTCACTATGAAGGCCAATATACCACTTGCCTTTTTTACCGCCTGTTGCACCTGCATGCTTACCTTCAGCGACTGGTCTACGAGAACACCCAGGTCTCACTGCATATTCCCCTCTTCCAGTTTATAGCCGTTCAGATAATAATCTGCCTTCCTGTTTTTGCTACCAAAGTGGATAACCTCACATTTATCCACATTGTACTGCATCTGCCATGCATTAGCCCACTCACTCAACTTGTCCAAATCACCCTGAAGCCTCTCTGCATCCTACTCACAACTCACAACTCACTCTCCCACCCAGTTTTGTGTCATCTGCAAACTTGGAGATATTACATTTAGTTCCCTCATCTAAATCTTTAATATATATTGTGAATAGCTGGGGTCCTAGCACCGATCCCTGCCGTACCCCACTAGTCACTGCCTGCCATTCGGAAAAAGACCCATTTATCCCTACTCTTTGTTTCCTGTCTGCCAACCAATTTTCTATCCATCGCAATACACTACCCCCAATCCCATGCGCTTTAATTTTACACGCTAATCTCTTATGTGGGACTAGGTCGAAAGCCTTCTGAAAGTCCAAATAGATCACATCCACTGGCTCCCCCTCATCAACTCTGCTAGCTACATCCTCGAAGAATTCTAGTAGATTTGTCAAGCATGATTTCCCTTTCATAAATCCATGCTGACTCTGCCCAACTCTACCACTGTTCTACAAGTGCTCTGCTATAAAATCTTCGATAATGGACTCTCGAACGTTCCTCACCACCGACATCAGGCTGACTGGTCTATAATTCCCTGCTTTCTCTCTACCTCCCTTTTTAAATAGTGGGGTTACATTAGCTACCCTCCAATCTGTAGGAACTGTTCCAGAGTCTATAGAATCTTGGAAGATGACCATCAATGCAACCACTATTTCTCGGGCCACTTCCTTAAGTACTCTGGGATGCATACCATCAGCCCCTGGGGATTTATTGGCCTTCAATCCCATCAATTTCCCCAACACCATTTCTCTACTAATACTGGTCAAATAATTTAAAATTAGGAAGCATGATTATCTCCTACAAGTACATGATGCTAAAGTCGACATTTCCCACTTCTTATTTTCTTCATTTTGAATTTAGGATTTCAATTTCCTTGATGTTGCAACATTGGTTCCCATTTACAAAGGAAACAAAATACCAGACATGTAAACTCACCTAAAAGTTATTATAAACTACATAATGAATGAGATACTAATAACCTGCAGCTGTACCATCTTTCCAAATATCTTTTCAGTCATTTTATGGCAAATGGTAGCAAAATTCCGCCAAAATCTAGCCAACTCTCAAAGTAATAACTTGCTATAGTTTAAATGCAATCTTCTAAAAGTTTAGCAGTGATTGCCTATTTTCAATCTTTAGCTCACCCCTTCCAATTCCAATTGAAGTTGGGGAAAAATGCTTTTCAGTGCCTTGGGAACCATCCTAAAATTGTTCAATGTTACCCCACATGCATAATGTGTTTTCAGTTCAATCTGGGTTTATGTGGCACAGAATCATCAAAATTTGTGTCTTAAAACTGACCCAAGATTTAAAAAAAATTAGAAAGTGACGTGGCTCTGATCCAGAACAATTCAATGGATATTTGATCCAGTTTTCTATTTAATGAGCCAACAGTGGTCTCAGGTTAGCCTGTGGTTTCAAAATACATTCCCAATTGATGGCTTTTTTTTTACAATAAAACAAATAAAGATTTACTGAAGTCTGATTACTCAAGCACGGTTTAAGTTAAATTATATTCAACTGATTAATTCAAATGTATCTCTCTACACTTTAAAACTATTGTATATTTAAAGGTTTGTATTTAAAAGATAGGTTAAAATAAAATGGCAGTTCACACTGCTGCCTGTTGGGCACACGTATAACAAGTGAATTACACTAATTGGCTCCATTTATAAAGGGTCTGTCAGAAGACAACTAATCCATTATCTAATTTTCCTGGATTAGCTCCCAAATAATAAAACTGTAATCCAACAGAAGAAAAACAATCAGCGAATCTCCAAAGTCAGGCAACAGCAGGTGACGAAGTAAACAGCAAAAGCACAGAAATAAATCGGTTGATTTCTACAGAGGAGAAAGATCACTCCCATACAGCCACGGTTCTACTCAGGATGGGAAATAAGGTTGTGATGACTTTGGACATTAGCAACAATCTGATATCTTCAGAGGCTGACAAGCACAAGTTGTCAATCAAACAACTGGAAAAAGGGGTCATCAGGGCAGTGGTTTGTAAAAGTTAAAACATAACTAAATGACACGAACAAGTTTATTTAAAAAATAAGATTCACTATTATCACAAAGGCAATAATTTTGCTGTCAAGGATAACTCCAACTCAATTATAACACAGTGGATAAGTGAAAGCTGTATTTCAAAATCATGTTTCCATGCAGAATAACTAATCCCAAACAATGGGGGAAAAACAAATGAAATGAAAACCCCAAGGAGAAAATCTCACCTTTTGCATCCTTTTTAATTATGACCAACAACCTTTTGGTGAGTCGTTTTTAACTGAGGTTTTAACAAATGACCTCAAGGGAAACCAGCCAGTAGATCTTACCCAAAAGCTAGAGAAGGTTCATAAAGACCAGCAATTAGGAAACTGCTAGAAAAAAAATCTGGATGGCAATTCTTGGATTTTCTGCCATTCACAGCAGAACTGGTTCTCTGCACTTTGAGGAAGCAACCCATTTACTGTCAAAACTTTGCTGACGTTAGGAATAGTACTAGAGAGAAAGAAACCAAGCAAAGCTGGAATTATACAACACCTGTTATTTCCTCAGGGCAGCCCAAAGTCCTGGAGTGCAATCACCGTTGTTATGTAGACAAACGTGGCAGCTAATTTATATAGCGCAAGGTCCCATCAACAGTGAGTGAGATAAGTGACCAGGCAATCTGTTCTGCTGGCTTGATTAAGGGGTGAATGTTGACCAGGACACAGCGAGGCCTGCATGATCTTCGAACTGTCCCATGGAATCTTTTATGCTCAGCTGAATATGCAGATGGGACCTTCATTTCAAGTTAAATTCAAAAGGCTGACAATGCAGCACTTTCTCAGGACTTCACCAAAGTGTCTGCCTGGATTATTCGCTCAGCTATATAGCTATAAAGGCATGCTCTGAGCACCTCAGACACAGCTGATGTGGAGTGTGAGGAAGCTGAATTAGCATCAGCAGATATACAATTTAAACTCCAAAGTACTTCAATATCATGTCTGTGTAAATCCAGTTCCCTCACAATGTCAAGCACAACAACACATCCAGTAACCTTAAGACTGCAATCAGCACTGATATGCAAGGATGGATTTACATTGGCATTGCAGTTAGATTAAATGCAGAATGATATGACCCAAACAAACAAAACAAAGCAGGAACAGTCTCAAATCACTTTGCTCTAGAGTCAGTTTGGTTTCAATGCTACACATTTAATTTTCACTCCAAATTTACTATCAGTGCAAAGCAGTTTAGACTTTGCAGCTACGCTGAGCTTATGTAGTATGATCGCACAGTGAGACATGACATTCAGGGAGTGGCTCACTGGGTTTCAAATCCAACCTACATTGATGGGATATAAGTCTGTTGAGTGTATAAGACCAAAGTGAACAGAGTAAGGACACTCTCAGATTGAAGGATCTTTGAATTAAAACAACTTTTTAAAAAATATAGAAAACGATTAAAGTGTAGTTCCATAACCAGCAATTACCTACATAGAGAGCAACAATCTCAGTTGTGTTGTCACGGGGAGGTACTGAGTTGAAGCCAGGTATTTCCTCCCCAGCCAGAGAAAAAAAGGAGCCTGCTCACCTATCTATCCTGAGAACAACTCTTCAGCTTGCCCTCTCAGCTCAGAAGTGTGAGTTTCAACAAAGTATAAAATTAAATACACAGAAATAGGACAGCTATAAAAAATGCACTGTGTGGAACACTACAGATTTCCTAATTAAGCTTTCAAATAGAACCTAAAGTAATAAAAATGATCACATTCCAACATCTACTTCTTTGGAAGACTGCAAAGGAGTAGTCAAAAAGGTTCTTGGAGCTTTGCAGGTTAAAAAAAAAAGTTGCTTTCAAGAGCATAATACCAGTCGTCCAGCACTTCAAAATACCTGCCAAACTAACTTTGCTGCACTGGAGTACTGTTAAAGACCTAGCTGTTCTTTCAACCCACAGGAAAACTAATATTGATATCCAAAAGTTTTCATTTTACGAGGACAAAACATGAGCTAAAGAAATAGTTTTTTTTAAAGTCTTGGTAATAAAGGACTAGGGTTTCTTCAGAATAAAATCTCAGAGCAGTAATGAGATTAGAAGTCTCGTTAGTGTATAAACCTTCTAACCTCCCATCCTCACACCAACATAAAACCATCTAGTTATGTGTGGCACAATGTGCCAAAGAGTAACATTCTGAACAAAGATGTGAAGAAATTGACAAAAACACAGGCTGCATTTGTTTAAAGATTGTAGGATACAGGATACAAAAATGATGCCCTATTTTACACAAAGCAAATTATTTGCAGAGGAAAATTGAAAAAAAAATGCTCCACCAATGATGTAGTGGGTAAATGTATTCCATGCTGTGGTACCAAACTATGAGCCAAAGAGAGTCTCTAGTTCAATTGCTACTTCGTTAAGCTATCTGATCTCAGTCAAGGCACCTCTGGTTAGTGTCACTGGATTAATGAGGGACTACACAAGGGGGTTTAGTAACCCCTGCTTGAGAAATAGAGGTATTTGAATATTTTCTGACCATTGGATTGACCTCTGATGTGATGTCATCCTATGGTCAAGACTCAATATCTAGATTCACACATGAAAAGACACTAGAAGTATGGGGTTTCCTGTGCCAGTGGAACTATACCCAACCTATCTTGACCTCAGAAAATAAGGATCCTGAGGAGATAAAATGGGGGCGGGGGGGGGGGGGAGGAGGGGATTTAAAAGACAAAACAAATCAGTGAAGATTAACAGTCACTCTGTGTCGTCCTCTCTTTGCCCGACATGCATACAGAAATAAACCTTTCAGCCCATTCAGGCTGTGTCCACCTTTACTCTCCACATGAACAAACAGTTCTAATCACTTTCACTCATTCTTTTCCCATAATCCTTCAATTCTTTTTCCTTCATCCACTGTTGTGGGACAACATAATCACCACACAAGGAGGCTCAGGTACAGGTTTCAATCGTTTATTCAAGTGTATGCAGGGAGAGATGATCTCGGGCAGTCCGAGCTAGCACTCTAATTTTACACTCAAAGTTGCAAGTCTATATAAATTCTTTGTCACGTAACCTTCTAGTTTTATTCTTATCAGTGCTCAGCAGATGTCTCTGGTCTTAGTCTTGTTTCACACTACCCAGGCATTGTTGTGTGACCTTCCACAACTTGCTGATTATGCAGCCTAGACCGCATCCCGGTTTCCAACACTCACTTCCTAACCTTGCCACCATCCTAGCAGCTTGTTTGTCTTTTTCTCATCCTGACTGGAGTACATTCTGCTGAGTTGCCTTTCTAATTCACATGTTATTTCTTCTTAACCCCTTCATGCACCGATCCAATCTAATTTCGAATGTTGACAATTTCTGCCTTAACCCTCACAACTCTGAAGAAGTTTGTCCTCTACTCTAAATCTCGCACATTGAATCTGGTCTCTGTGGCCCCTTACTCTTGTACATAAAAACATAGGGACCAGGAGCAGGAGTAGGCCATTCGGCCCCTTAAGCCTGCTCCACCAATCAACTGGATCATGGCTGATCATCTACCTCAGGCCATTTTACCGCAGTATCCCCCATATTGTTGGAAACAATCTGCTTATATCTATTCCATCACATCCTTTCATAATTTTAAACACTGCTAATAAATCTATATTGTTCCAATGAAAAAAGACCCAAATTTTCCACACCTTTCTTTATATTTGATATTTCCTCATACCAGTCATCAACCCTGTGTATCTGCACTGCACCCTCTCCATGCATCAACACCATTCCTATTGTATAGAGCCTAATATTGCACAGGCTAACTGAAGTCTTGTCACGGTAATATATAGGCTCATTATTGTCTATTGGCTTTTATATTCTATACCTCTGGTGATAAAACCTAGAATTCCATTTTTCTTTGGCAGCCTTACCAAGCTGAGGTACTATCCTATGAATCTGCACCCCAAAATCCCTTAGCCCTTCAACAGCCCAAGCCAACAGCTGTTCAGAATATAATGTTTCTTTTAACCAAAATGTATCATGTGCTTTGTGATACTTAATTCCATTTCCCATTTTTTGCCCATTCACCTGGAACTCTGTCACATGTATACCAAAGGTGAAAGTACAGATTTGATCAAAACCTGCTGGAACATGCACCAGGCCACAGGTGGGGCATTTGGGATTCTCTCTTGGGTATCCAACACAAATTTTCCCGGATCTGTTGTGTTCTCATCAACCACAAGGTCAATTTAGCAACAAATACTCTTATTTCAGTTGCATTGTTATGTAAGTCAATATTGGAAAATAAAAACATTAAAAACCCTCTCTTAGAAATAGCCTTCATGGGCCAAGGAAACATTTTATCCTATTATAAACAAACCCAGAGAAATGGCAGAGGATCCTGTGAGATAATATATATTTGTTTTAAAACTAGTATTTGCATTTATAGTGTAGCTGTTAATTGGCAACTACAGCACAAACTCAAACATACTGCAGCTTTAAACAGTAGTTAAAATTGCTTTCTTTATGCTCACTTACCACTAGGCTGCCAACATTTGGAATCCCTGATGACAGCTTTGGCTCCCATTGCAAAGAACCATCTTTAAGCTGTTTACGCTACTCAAAACCTCAATTAGCTACAATGACTTTAGAAGGGAGCTGTCAAACAAATAGCTTAATTAGAGTCATAGAGTTACACAGCACAGAAACAGGCCCTTCTTCCCTTTGTGTCTGTGCCAGCCATCAAGCATTGTGTGTTCTAATCCCATTTTCCAGCATTTGGCCCATAGCCTTGTATGCTATGGCGTTTCAAGAGCACATCTCAATACTTTTTAAATGTTGTGAGGGTTCCTGCCTTTCCCACCCCTTCAGGTAGTGTGTTCCAGATTCCAACCACTCTCTGGGTGAAAAAGTTTTTCCTCAAATTCCCTCTAAACCTCCTGCCCCTTGCCTTAAATCTATGCCCCATGGTTATTAATCTGTCCACTAAGGGAAAAACTTTCTTCCTATCTATCCTATCAATGCCTCTCATAATTTTGTATACCTCAATCAGGTCCCCCCTCAGCCTTCTCTGCTCGAAGTAAAGCAACCCTAGTCTATCCAGCCTCTCTTCATAGCTGAAATGCTCCCGCCCAGGCAACATCCTGGTGAATCTCCTCTGCACCCTCTCCAGTGAAATCAGATCCTTCCTATAGTGCGGTGACCAGAACTGTACACAGTACTCCAGCTGTGGCCTAACTAGCATTTTATACAGCTCCATCATAACCTCCCTGCTCTTACACTCTAGGCCTTGGCCAATAAAGGCAAGTATCCCATATGCCTTCCTAACCACCTTACCTACCTGTGCTGCTGCCTTCAGTGATCTATGGATAAGTACACCAAGGTCCCTCTGAACTTCCTAGGGTCCTACCATCCATTGAATATTCCCTTGCCTTGTTAGTCCTCCCAAAATGCATCACCTCGCACTTCTCAGGATTAAATTCCATTTGCCACTGCTCCGCCCATCTTACCAACGCATCTATATTGTCCTGTAATCTAAGGCTTTCCTCCTCAATATTTTAGACACCATCAATTTTTGTGTCATCTGTGAACTTACTGATCATACCTCCTATAATCACATCTAAATCATTAATGTACACTATAAACAGTAAGGGCCCCAGCATCAATCCCTGCGGTACACCACTGGTCACAGGCTTCCACTCACAAAAACAACCCTCGACCATCATCCTCTGCCTCCTGCCACCAAGCCAATTTTGGATCCAATTTGCCCTGGATCCCATGGGCTCTTACCTTCTTAACCAATCTTCCATGCGGGACCTTATCAAAAGCCTTACTGAAGTCCATGGAGACTCCATCAACTGCTTTACCCTCATCTACACATCTATGTCACCTCCTCGAAAAATTCAACCAAGATAGTTAGACACGATCTCTCCCTGACAAAGCCATGCTGACTATCCCCTGCCTCTCCAAATGGAGATTAATCCTGTCCCTCAGAATTTTTTCCAATAGTTACCCTACCACTGATGTTAGACTTACTGGGCCGTAATTACCGGGTTTATCCATGCTACCCTTCTTGAATAATGGTACCACATTCGCAGTCCTCCCGTCCTCAGGTACCTCTCCTGTGGCCAGAGGGGATTTGAAAATTTGTATCAGAGTCGCTGCTATCTTCTCCCTTGTCTCACATAACTGCCTGGGATACATCTCATCTGGGCCTGGGGATTTATTCACCTTTAAGCCCGCTAAAACAGCTAATACTTCCTCCCTTTCAATGCTAATTTGTTCGAGTACATCACAAACCCCCTCCCTGATCTCTACCCTTACATCGTCCTTCTCCATAGTGAACACAGATGAAAAGTAATCATTTAAAAGCTCACCAATGTCCTCCGGTTCCACCCACAGACTGCCACTTTGGTCCCTAATGGGCCCTACTCTTTCCCTAGTTATCCTCGTGCCCTTAATATACTTATAAAACTCCTTGGGATTTTCCTTTATCTCGCCCGCCAGTGTTTTTTCATGTCCCTTCTTCGCTCCCCTAATTACTTTTTTTAAATATCACCCCACACTTCCTATACTCCTCTAGGGCCTCTGTTGTTTTCAGTGCTTTGAATCTGCCATAAGCCTTCTTTTTTTTCCCTATCCAATCCTATATATCCCTTGACATGCAAGGTTCCCTGGACTTGCTGGTCCTACCCTTCACCTTTACGTAACATGTTGGCCCTGAAATCTCACTATTTCCTTTTTGAATGACTCCCACTGGTCTGATGTAGACTGTCCAACAAGTAGCTGCTCCCAGTCCACTTTGGCCAGATCCTGTTTTATCATACTGAAATCTGCCTTCCCTCAATTCAGTACTTGTATTTCCGGGCCGTCTTTGTCCTTTTCCATAACTACCTTAAATCTTAGAGTTTGGTCACTATCCCGAAATGCTCCCCCACTGACACTTCTGCCACTTGCCCGGATTCATTCCCCAGGATTAGATCCAGTACCACCCCTTCTCTTGTAGCACTTTCTACGTGCTGGCTCAAAAAGCTCTCCTGAATGCACTTGAAGAATTCTGCCCCCTTTAACACTAAGACTATCCCAGTTGATATTGGGGATGTTGAAATCCCCTACTATTATTACCATTATTTTTACACCTTTCTGAGATTTGCCTACACATCTGCTCCTCTATCTCTCCCTGACTGCTCGGAGGCCTGTAGTACACTCCCAGCCAAGTGATTTTCCCCTTTTTGTTTTTAAGTTCTACCCATATGGCCTCACTTGAGGAACCTTCTAAGATATCATCCCTCCTTACTGCAGTAATTGACTCCTTAATCATAAATGCAATGCCACCTCCTCTTTTACACCCTCCCCCTGTCACGCCTGAAGATTCTATACCCTGGAATACTGAGCTGCCAGTCCTGCCCTTCCCTCAACCATGTCGCTGTGATAGCAAATAATATCATATTCGCATGTGTTAATCAATGCCCTCAATTCATCTGCCTTACCAGTAAGACTCCTTGCGTTAAAATAGATGCAATCCAGCCTTGCATTATTCGTTTGTGCCTTAACAGATCTATGTTTGCTCTGCCTTCAAGACTGACTCAGTTTCTCTTCTACATTTGACTGTGCATCACCCCCTACTGTACCTCCACTCTGTATCCCATCCCCCTGCCATGTTAGTTTAAACCCCTCCCCCCAACAGCACTAGCAAACCTTCCAGCAAGGATGCTGGTCCAGTTCTGGTTCAGATGCAACCCATCCAACTTGAACAGGTCCCACCTTCGCCAGAAACAGACCCAGTGATCCATGAAACTAAAGCCCTCCCTCCTGCACCATGTCTTCAGCCACGCATTCATCTGCTCTATCCTCCTATTCCTATACTCACTAGCACGTGGCACCGGGAGTAATCCAGAGATTACAACCTTTGAGGTCCTGCTTTTTAATCTGCACCCTAGCTCCCTAAATTCAAGTTGCAAGACCTCATCCCTCTTTCTACCTATGAAGTTGGTACCAATGTGTACCACGACCTCTGACTGTTCACCCTCACCCTTCGGAATGTCCTGCAGCCGCTCAGAGAGATCCTTGACCCTAGCACTAGGGAGGCAACATACCATCCTGGAGTCACGTTTGCGGCAACAGAAACACCTGTCTGTTCCCCTTATGATTGAATCCACTATCACTATAGCCTTGCCACTCTTTTTCTTTCCCTCCTGTGCAGCAGAGCCACCAATGCTTTCCCCTGAACCATCTCCCTCAACAATATCCAAAGCGGTCTGTTAGAGAGGAGCAATGACCACAAGGGACTCCTGCACTACCTGCCTTCCTCTTCTCTGCCTGGTGGTCACCCATTCCCTTCCTGTCTTTGCAGCATTTGCCTGCGGTGTGACCACCTCGCTAAACGTGCTATCCACGATGATCTCAGCACCGCAGACGCTCCACAGTGAGTCCACCTGCAGCTCCAGCTCCCTAATGCGGGTAGCCAGTAGATGCAGATGGATACACTTCCTGTACGCGTGGTCATCAGGGACACTGGAAGCGTCCTGATTTCCCACATAGCGCAGGAGGAGCATATCACAAGTGCGAGCTCTCCTACCATAACTTACCTTTAGATTACTTAGTTACTCCCTTTAATTAAAAAATACTAATTACGATAGGGGCCTTGCTCTACTCCAAACACTACGCGCTACAATCTAAAGTCCTTAATAAATTACACTAATTTAAAACAAAAAACACTTTAGTAGTACTAATCTTATCTCTTAAAAGGTAGGTTTTAAAGTTTTTTTTCAAAAAAAAAAGAACTTTCCCCCTGATTTTTTAAAGCTATTTACAGGCACTAACAGCTGTTACTCACCAACAAATCACCTTGCAGCTTTCCTGTGATATCACTGTTGCCAATTTTTGAAAACTCTGGCGCTGCTGGACTGCCCTGCGCTCTGCTCCCGGAAGGTAAGTGACTAGACCGCGATCCTCGGGCTCTATTTATTGGCTCCTCTCACAGTGTTCTCCCCTCAGGTCCACTCCTCTCCCGGAAGGTAATTGAATTCAATTTGAAAATTTCTTAAACAGTGATATGCGGAGGAAGAGATGCCACTGGGAGTTGGGAATGGACATCCACATTTCCCTCCCTCTCTTAGAGCCGAGCATTAATAAATAGTAATAAAGCAAACTAAAAGATCATTTGGAATGCATGCTCCATTGAAATCAGGATAGATGAATACTAGGTAGGTAGAAGTGAAAAACATGACAGCAATCCAATGATCACAGGTAACATCTCTAACCCACAAACTTCAAGCATGCTGTTGCTCATGTAAACCCAACTGCATGCAATCCTCTGCCATAATCTATTTTAAAAATCATACGTTTGAACCTATTTCTTCAATTGCTGACACTTGGCAATTACCTGGGACTGAAAGGGAACCAGACTTCCAGAGAAGATGGTTGTTTCAGGGGTAAATTCAGGGTAAGAGGCTGGAGCAATATCAGCTGAGAAAGGAATTGAGGATTATAGACGTATTAACAGAACTGCTCAATTTATTTTCAGGGCAGGGATAGAATGTAATTTTCTTAATATTATAAAAGTGGTTCTATTATTTTAATTTTTTTTTTTGAGGACTCGGAGTTGAAGATTCAGGAAATGGATCCTTTGGAGGACTGAAGTGATTCCACAGAGGCTGGACTCTTTTTTTTTTAAAAAAAAGGGTCATTGCTTTCTGTTTAAGAACATTTACTGGAAGTCACATGTCTTCAGCTAAGTAAACAGCAGGTGCCTTGAGAGTTGTTTACAGAGAAGTGACATGTCAAGATTTCTGGTGGTCAAGAGTTGGTTTCATTTTGAATACAGTTTTGAGTCAGTTGGGGGTCAGCCTGCTAAAAAAGACCAGCTCATCTTTTTCCACCTCTTTGAGAAACCCTGAGAATCAAGTGCAAGAAACAGAGAAACTAAAGCAACATTTCTCCTGAGAAGCTTCTGGAAGACTTCCTCAACATCTCCTGAACGAACTGCTTCTGAAAAGATCCCAGTGACCCCTCTACATGTACTCAGGCACCAAACAGAATGCAATCTGGAACATAACATATCTTATCCTGTTACTTCAAGAATTAGCAAGTACTTTGGCCGAAGCATCTTTATTTTTCCTTTAACCAGGGTGTGTGTGTTGGGACTAAGTTAGAAGGGAATATATATAAATATTTACTTTAATATTTCAACTGTGTTAATGCTTTGCATCTTTACTGAATGAATCTTGTTTTATCATAAACTGATGATTTTGTTGTTTATTAAAGAAACCTGGTGGGTGGATTTTATTCTGAAATAAAAAGAGTATATAATTGGTCGTATTGGTAACTGGGTAAACATTTAAAAATATGTTATGACCTATGGAGAAGTGGAACTAGAGAAAGACAGTGCACTCCTCCCGCCTCGGTCGCAACATATAATTAGGGGCTCTGTGCGGGATAACCCAAAACCGATGACATGCAATTATAAGTGGGGTAATAAGAATTGAAAAGGGGAAAAGGAAAATCCCAGGTTTCTTGCGCTTTAGAGTAAAGTTTACACTACTGGAATGGCTTTGTCAGTTCCTATGACCTTTCTGGAGAGGGAGGGCTTATCCCTGAGTGATTTGAAAAACTTAACCAAGGCTAGGCTAAAGGAATTGGCAGAAAATTTGGAGTTTAAACCAGGGGCGAAGAAAGCAGACATAATTGAATTAATAGCACTGCATTTGAAATTCGAAGAAGGAAAAAGCAATCCAGATGATAATTCAGTTGAATTAGCTAGAATTCATTTGCAGATGAAGCAGCTTGAACAGGAAAGAGAATTGGCAATGAAGAAACTTGAACTTGAAAGAGAGGAAAGGGCAAAAAAGAAACCATTTCAAAGGGAAAGTGAAGAGAGGCAGGAGAGAGGAAGGGAGCAAGAAAGGGAATTAGAATTTGAAAAGCTAGAACTAAAACAAAAGGGTGGCCTTGCCTTGAGGGAAAATTCTTATGAGTAAAGAGCTGAATCCAGCCAAGGACCCAGTGGAAAGCTGTTTAAATTTGTGCAAGCCCAGCCGAAGTTTGAGAAAAGGGGCGTAGAGGCATTTTTCATTTATTTTGAAAAGATAGCTGAACAGATGACGTGGCTGAAGGAAAGCTGGACACTGCTTATGCAAAGCAGGTTCATGGGCAGAGCTCATGAAGTTTATGCCATGCTTTCTGCAGAGGCTTTTGCAGATTATGAGGTGGCAAAAAAGGCTATTATCGCTGCTTATGAGTTAGTCCCTGAAGCTTATAGGCAGAAATTTTGGAACCTCCTGAAACAGCCTGGGCAGACTGATATAGAATTTGAGCGGGTAAAGCAAATTAATTTTGATTGTTGGATGTTGGCACTAAAGGTAGAGGCCACACGAGACCCTTAGGGAAATAATTCTGCTGGAAAAATTTTAAAATTCACTCTCCTTTAGAAAGAACCCATGTAGAGAATCAGAAGGTTTCAATAGCCAGACAGGCAGCTGAGATACCCAAGGATTAGGAGCTTTTTTATTAGCATTCATGGGATGTGGGTATTGCTGGCTAGGCTAGCATTTATTGCCCTTCCCTAATTGCCCTCGAGAAGGTGGAGGTGAGCTGCCTTCTTGAACCGCCGCAGTCCTTGTGGGATAGGTACACCCATAGAGCCCAAAACCCTTTGTCTATCACCCCCACAATCCCGAGAACGATAGAAGGTGGGAGGGTGAACTGAAGGCAAATAGCCAGGGAAAAGAAGGGACAGCTGGGAACGCCCCAGGATCTCCTCCTCAGGCCAAAAATGAAGATGCTGAGCGTGGAAGTGAGATCCGAAAGCCAAAGTGTTTCCATTGCCACAAGGTGGGCACCTTTGTGCAGAATGCTGGAAGTTGCGGGCTAAACCCGCAAGGCCAATGCGGAGAAAGGGGCCATAACTGAGAGTATGACAGATCCGATCATCGCTCTGACTGCAGCTGCAAGGCCAAGTACAGAAACCCCAGTGCGTGCGGGGGACGTCAACATGATACCTTAGAGTTATAGTAAATTCTTGTCAAAAGGAAACGGAACTCCTTGGCCGGAATTTTACGCCCCCCCCCCCCCACCCCCCCCACAAAAGAACAGGAAGGTGGCAGGGTGGGAGGGCATAAAATGGAGTAGGAGGCTCGGGGGGGCCCTTCACAACCCACTCCTGCCTCCGCCCCCACTTTACGCAGGACGGCAGCAGCAAAAAACGGCCAATTCACCCCAAGCCTATCAAGGCCCTTAAGTGGCCACTTAAGGAGTTCTGCCCACCTCCACGGGGATTTTATCTGTACCTAGTCGGGCAGCCCAGGCCCAAGAAAAGCCGACTGGCAAAAGCAGGCAGCTCTCTGATGACCTAGGGGGAGGCCCTCATGATCAGGCACCTTGTGCCTGACAGAGGGGCGCCCTCGCTGCCCCAACCTTCCCCAACACACCTCCCATCTCCCCAATCAACCACCTTGCCTTACCGGAACCCGATCAATCACCCCCGACGAGGCAACAAAAACCTACCTTGGTTCTGGGGTTCCCCAACTACTTCTTCACGAAGCTGGGCTGCAGTCCCAGCAGTGGCCACAGCTCCCAGTGGAGCTGCTGGGATTAAGATTGGCCAGCAGCTCCATTAGGCAGGACTTCCTGCCTCAAGCGGGTGGAAGTCACGCCTCAGAACATTTAAAGGCCGGGGAACCGCAAAATGCAGATCGGATCCCAGGCTAGGCGGAAGCAGTTTCGCCACCGACTTTTCAGTCAGTGGACGGCTTCCATCCGCCGAGGGAAAAAGTCCCGGCCCTTATCTCTCAAGTGATGCAGGTAAAATTATAGTAATACTTAAGGATACAGGTGCCACCTAAACTCTTTTGCTGGGGAAAGGCATAACTTTTCCACCATAGAGCCTGAATGCCAAGGTTTTCGTGAATGGTATCGGCGGGGAGCATATACCCAAACCTTTGTATTGGGTACACCTGGAGTGTGACCTAATGTCTGATAACGGTAGCAGCTGTCTATAGTTTGCCTGTAGATGGAGTTA